>NW_025767626.1:0-416948 GCF_003918875.1 Haliotis rubra
GGGTTTTCAAAATCACACTGCTTCAAAGGTAATGGCAAACTTGCACTATTATTTACATCCCCTTGGCGGCGATGTTTTGCGGGAAATTATTAATAGGACTCCGTCCGTATTGTCTTGGCGTAAATGCGCATGCGTTCGTGCGTGCGTAAATTACGCATTGTACATGTTTTTCAGGCAAAGAACTCTAAAGGCGTTCCATGGTACCTTCACCCAAACTTGGCAAATAGATAGATGTGGTGAAGGTGTACTGAGGTGCCTTTTGGTAGTTTTGGAATTCTGAGATAAAATATTTTTAGGCGTTTCCATGGCAGCAAGTTTGACTAAGCCTGAAATTGGTGATAGTGCTGCTTTCTGGAGCCAGAACTTTAACAACCTTTAAATACTCTCCTTCCACCTTTCTATATACACACCTAAATATTTGACATAATCATAACTCGTAGACATAATCATGAAGCGTATTTTTGCCATTGTGGGGGATATTGATGACTTTGTTTTCTTGTTTTGTTTTACTATGTTGCAATTTATATATTTTCAAGAGTGACAGTGGTGGGCGGGGTTTTGACCTAGAAGGGACGAATGGAGGGGCGTCTGGAGCCCGCCGTAACTAGGGCAAGACAAACCGACCTGCTCAGCGAAGTGCAGCTGGCGTTCTTCCATTGGTTTGTTAAAATAAAAAGGCCAAGGGGAGCAGCCAGCGTAGACTAATGCAGGGGAAATGGCACAACTTGGGGGCCAAGCTCACGGCTGTGGCCTAGTACAACCTGGGTTCCAGAAAATTGTAATTCCATGGACCTGTCTACCTACCTCCGCACCAAGTGGGAAGAACACCACCGCGAGCAAACCGGAGGAGGAGCCTAACAAACCCTAAAAGGAAGAGCATGGACCTCACTGAAGAATCGCGTCGCATTTCTAAAAAGAAACCCGGCGGTACCAGGACCAAGCCAGGAGGGGGAAGAAACACTGAGCGTGTCAGCCGGCCGATGAGGCCGCGTCCCCATAAATATAACCCGGTGATGGCGATTGGGGGTAGCCTAGTGGTTAAAGCGATGGAATATTGCTAAAAGCTTTTCATAATTGTGTTTTGTTTCTTCAGCCTTGTTGTTGTTAAAATAAAAGGAATTTTGTGCTGAAATAGTAGTTTTGTGTTTTGATTCAAAGTTTGCCATTCCAGATTTGTAGGCCCATTCTGGATGCATCCTGAGATTGAAAGGTTGCCATTTAGTTTGTTAGCCCCCATCCTGGATACATCCTCAATGTAGGATAGCCATTCGTATGTTGTAGGGCCCATCCTGTATACATCCTCAATGTAGGATTGCCATCCGGTTGTTGGCCCCATTCTGGATACATACTCAATGTAGGATAGCCATCCCGTATTTGTAGAGGCCCATTCTGGATGCATACTCATATCGAAAATGAGTAAATGGCGAAGGGTTGGGGAATGATGATGACAGCAAAGTTTGGAAATACCACAAAGGTCAACAATTTATAATTGGCGAGGTGGATATTGGTACAACCTGGGTTCCAGAAAATTGTAATTCCATGGACCTGTCTACCTACCTCCGCACTAAGTGGAAGAACACCACCACGGCAAACCGGAGGAGGAGCCTAACAAGCCTAAAAAGGAAGAGCATGGACCTCACTGAAGAATACGTCGCATTTCTAAAGAAACCGGCGGTACCAGGACCAAGCCAGGGGGGGGGGAAGAAACACTGAACGTGTCATCGGCCGATGAGGCAACGTCCCCATAAATATAACCGGTGATGGCGGTGGGGTAGCCTAGTGGTTAAAGCGATGGAATATTGCTAAAAGCTTTTCATAATTGTTTTGTTTCTTCAGCCTTGTTGTTAAAATAAAGGAATTTTGTGCTGAAAATGTAATTTTTAGAGTAAAATTGATATTTTATACTTATCCTGACTTATGCTCTTTTGCTTGTCTTCTTGCATCCAGAATGGGCCTACAAATCCAAATGGCAAACTTTGAATCAAAACACAAAACTACTAATTTTTGCTTATCATGACTCATGCTCTTTTGCTTGTCTTCTTCTTCTTGCGAACATAGTGGAACACTTGTATCTCCTTAAAGGTCACATAAACCCTAGGGGGTACAAATACATAAATCACTAACTGGCATCGTTATAAATGAAACCCCGTCATTAAAACTACTCATTTCGACCTTTAATTGACTTAAATCGACCTTTTTGACAACAGTGCACAATTCTCACCCGCGAACGAAATTTCAACCAATCAGAGCGGCGCGCCTCTGTGACGTCATATGAGGAATAGCTTTGAGAGCCGATGCAGAATTCATCTACATTTTAGGGGGTAAATTATCGTGTTTACAGGCTTGTATAAACCTGAAATCGTGACAATTGTTGTGGAAAATGAAAGCTATATGTTCTCACAATCTACTGGCATTTAATTTTGTCTCCTGCTTTGCCTAGTTTCTGAGTTACAACTTGTTTTCATAGACGATTCTGTCAAAATCGATTGGTGTCGTTAGGGCCCTATTTGTATAATGACTGATCCAAATTGATCCCATTTCTGTGTTGTTTTACCTCGATATTTAATCATGTCATGTAAAAATCTGTTTGTATTCTCAAAACAGTGTCGGCCCATAAGTTTTCACATGCAATACAGCAATTAATACTCCCTCGTTGTAACCCGTGTTAGGTGGTATAAACCTACACATGTTATTTGTCATCATTCACTTGATGGTCAGTTAATGAATTTATAACAGGTATAATTAGTGGTAACACACTTAGATTACCCGACAAAGGTTCCCATTTGGCATTTCTTGTGTCTGGAGTAAATATTCAACATTATAAACATCGATCAAAGGATTAACTGATAACACGCTGATTGATTAATTACTTTTATCTTACACAGCTGGATTTGTCAAAAGGTAGTGTTTATGTATGTAGATTTACTAATCTATACTGAATACACTCTGTCGTGGTCGGTATCTGCGTAAAAACAACGCCCTTCTTTCAAAGGATTAACCCGGCAATACATTGATTGATTGCCCATTATTGGCTAACTAAATTACTGTTTTTAAAGAAAGGCGGACATTATGCAATTAGTTGCCAGGTGTGCTATCTTGGGTGACCAATGAGACTATACACCAATACCTGAAAAGATTTATCACTTTTTCGTATATTAAACTGTTAAAAGACACATCATTTGGAACAGTTTTGTGGATATTGATGGATACATTCCTCGAACAAGGTAATGGCCTGATATTGTTCCTATAACTTTAATCTGTTTTAATTTTAATATTTGCATTTTGTTTTTATTCATTTGTCGTAGCATTCAACAGAATCATTGTTTTCGCCGTGAAGTGTAATGAGACAGACAACATGCACTAGGTGTGTGTGCGAATTATGATTCACATTGGCAAACTATAAAATGTCTAGATATTACAGTTCTGTTATAAATTTACTATAAGTATCAGCAGATCGCCTTCTTTTATTTAGTTTCAAAATGCATAAAAGTATGATAATAAACTAATTAGGATTATAAGACCAAATATAAAGACGCACATTGACTAGTATCTACATACTGGTGAGTGGACATTAACCATGGGAATGTAGCAAGAAATGTATCGCGCAGTATTGTGACTTTCGATTCCCCACCTCGCTTCCGTGGAAGAAATCGTTATGTTATAAGTTGTGTCATGCAAAATCCGTTTGGTTATGATTCCAATACATATTTAACAACGAGTAGAAAGTAGTCTTGATTTTCTAACTTGATGAAAACAAACTATAATCTCATTAATTCTAACAGATTTTTTATTGTTAAAATGGCGGCTTCTGTCGGGAACATCCGCCAGTCTGAAGATGAATGGTATTGAGGTTTGTTTTCACCGAAGTTACAAAATCAAAACTACTTTCTACTGGTAGTAAAATATGTATTTTATTGATGGCCAATAGGATTTTGCATGACATAGCTGCGATATCATAACAATTTCTCTCGTGGCAGCCAGGTGGGTGTCAATATAATACTACTTTATTAATATTATTGTTACTTCGACCACAACCTCACTTTCGAGGAAGAAATCGCTATGTTAACTTGTAACATAGAAAATCTTTATGGTCATCAATCAAATGCATATTTTACTACAACTAGTAAGTAGTTTTGATTCTTTAACTTCCGTGAAGCGATCTGAACACAAGTAAGATATCGCTTCAGGCTTCCACAACGCCAGCCGACTCACAAACATAACCCATTTAGCACCTAACCGCGGGTCCTGTGGAAATCTGTGCATGGGGACACCATCGCCCGACCCCTAGGAGCAATTGACGACAAAGCAACGATTCGGGCATGTCGTCCGTGGATGTCGAGAAATCATCAAAATGATGAGCGTGCTACACATTTTCTATACAACTAACTGAAAATCGCTTCCTGATGACGCCACTGCAGTGCTCTGGCGACAGAGTTACGTAACCTGTCTGTGGTTTCGTTGGCGGGTGAGAGGGAAGCAGGCGACTTTTTGGCCACTTTTAATCGCTCGGTATTAATTAACCACAAGTTTTTAAAGAATAAATTTGGTGTTCCGCATAAGACTAACCACAAATCTTTCATATGTAATGGTTAAAAGAGTAACAAAAAACAAAGTTTAGTGGTTCTTTAATTGAAGCTCCCTTCAATGTAAAATCACTAAGTAGTACTCACCACGAGTTACCTCCCTTTGCCTTCGCGCGGGGGGGTGGAAAAGGTGTCGCCACCCTCTGGCCTCATGCTTCACTCTCTCCTGATTTTGCGAGCCCAACACTTGAATTCACAGGGAAATCCAAAGTGTTATGTGGGGAGGATGGGAGGGCTTACCTCATGAGTCAGGATAAGTATAAAATATCAATTTTACTCTAAAAATTACATATTTTTCCTTATCCTGACTCATGCTCTTTTGCTTGTAGAATCCTACGGAAACGGAGGTGGGAAAGAACAGAATACTTTGGATTTATACAATTAGTGATTTATATAGATATAACTGTAATAACCCCCTAACGGGAACTTCATAAAGGCACTGACTTAGGATATTTCCTCTACTATAAACCATAAGTTTATATATTGCCATAATTGGGGTATTACAATAATAATATACTATGATATTAACCAATAAAGATATAAAGCGACTTTGATAAGGAGAAGCTATACAACTGAACATAATCATCAGTATAAGCTTAAAGCTGAGTAGACTTAAGCTAAGTATATAAATAGCCCTAGAACTCCGTAGAGTTATAAGCTAAATAATACAGGTATGAAATATACATAATAATCTCGTAAGACTATGTGTTAACGTCTACGAGGGACTGTCAACTGCTGTGCGAGGACCAAGGGACCGAAATGGTGAATACCTGAGACGTCCTCGGTGGTGATATCTCTCAGATAGTGATTAGCAAACACCATGTTAGATTTCCAAAAGCATCCTTCCATAATTGTGTTCAATGAACAGTTACCGTGTAGAGCGAGTGTGGAAGCCAATGCCCTGATCTCATGGGGATTTGATGCTGTTGGAGGGTCCAGTCCTGCTGCCTTGTAGGCGCGTAGTATGACAGTTCTTATCTATATAGATATGGTGGTACGAGAGACTTCTGTCTGAGTTGTTGCCGATAAGGGGATGAATAATCGTTTGAGAAATCTTCTCCTTGTTTTGGAACGTCGTAAATAGACTTTGAGAGCTCTGACTGGGCATAGAGATAAGTCCAGTGTATCCTGAGATTCGAGAATCGAGGAGAGTGCAGGAATATGGAATAACCTGTCTGGTTGACCTGGCAATTGATTTTTGGCGATGAAATCCCATCTTAATCCCAGGTGCGCTGTGTTTTGATTGTCATCAAACTGTATCCTCTCATAGTCTAGTGCGTGAATATCTGACATCCTGGCTGCCGTGGCTAGAGATAACAGGAAAAGCGTTTTCTGTGAGAGAAATTCAAAGGTTGTCGATTCCAACGGTTCATAAGCCTCACTTGTGAGGTGTTGGAGCACTATATTCAGATCCCAAGCTGGGGCGTGGAACTTCCGCTTTTTGATCCTCCAATCGGAAAGCACGTAGTAAGGCCAGTAACTCTGGAGTCTTGGTTAACTTGACACCCGTTCTCATAGTTATCACAGAACTAAGCGTGGCAAGATATGTTGACAATGTCGAGCCTTTTAAATGTTTGTTTTGATGTAGGTAACACAAATAATCTGCCACTTGTGGATGAGTAGCATCTCTCGCTGTAAATCCCTTATTTGCTGCGTAACTTTCGAAACTGTGCCACTTGTCGTCGTACAAGTTACGTGTAGAATAGCGTAAAGCAAGCGTGACTGCTTTTGCCGCTCTGGTTGAATATCCTCTCTTGTTTAAACACATTTTAATACAGTCCATACGTGAAGTTGGAATACTCCTGGGCTTCCGTGCACCTGTTTGGTGTGTGGATGAACTAATAGATTCGAGCGCTTTGGTAGCTCTAGTGTTGGTTGACCGAGTTCTTGAATTAGAATGGGAAACCACGTTCTGGCTGGCCAGTAGGGCGCGACCAAAGTCAGTTGGAGGCTCTGTGTTTGTCTGATTTTCTGTAACACTTGAGGGATTATTGCTGGCGACGGAAACGCGTACGCATTGAGGCCTTCCCAGGATATGCTTAGAGCGTCCGTTGCCCATGCTTGTGGGTCCGGGACTGGCGACACGAATGTTGGTAGCTGATTGTTGAAGCATGTGGCGAATAGATCTATTAGCGGAGCTCCTATTTGCTTGATAATCTGTGCAAAGATTTCTGTGTTGAGCATCCATTCTGTCGGTGACGGTTGATGTGGCCGAGAGAGTGCATCTGCTAGTACATTCTTGGCTCCGGGAATGTGACATGCTCTGACATGTAAGTTGAGATCGTGGATTAGATCGAACAGTTGAAAGCTTAAAGTCAATAGGTTCAGTGATCTCGTTGAGCCTTGTTTGTTCACATAGAACGCCACTGTCGAGTTGTCGGTATGAATCATTAAGTGCGCATTCTGTAGAATGGTGCTCCAATGAAGTATGGCGTTGATTACCGCTTTCATCTCTAACATGTTTATATGGAGCTTGCTTTCTTGCTGATTCCATAACCCTGATGCTGTCCGGTTAGCGAGATGAGCTCCCCAACCCTGGAGCGGCAATCGCTCTACTATATAGATGGGTTTTGAATTCCTGCTCTGTTAAACAAATACCTTCGCAGACATTCGACCTCCTGGTCCACCATAGTAGATGAGGTCTGAGGTGTTTCGGTAGACTGAATGGTTGTAGGTCGTCGAGATGAGCATTGATGAAGACCTGTAACGGACGTAACTGTAGTCTGCCTCTGACTGTCATGTCTTGGGCTGACGTGAGGAGACCCAACAGGCTCTGCCAATGTCGTAGTGGTAACGGAGAGAGTAGAGCTGGCGGAATGGTCTGTTGGATCTTGAGCCAACGGTCTTCTGGTACGACGATACGGTTGAGAGTCGTGATAAATCGAATGCCTAGGAATTGCAGATCTTGGCGATGGTACTAGGTCCGACTTGAGTAAGTTTACTAACCATCCTAGCTGTGTTAGTAGCTTTATGATGTAGTTTAACTGTAGTTTGAGACGCTGTGGATCTTGATCTACTTGTATCCCGTCGTCGAGGTAGAACGCACTGCGTAGCCCTAGACGATGTAGATAGGTGACAATAGGTTTCGTTATCCTCGTGAATAGCCAGGGGGCTGATGATATTCCGAATGGGAGTACTTTCCATTGGTAATGCAGCCCGTCTAGTGTAAATCGTAGGTATTTCCTGGATTCGGGATGTATCGGGATGTGTAGATATGCGTCTTGCAGATCTATACTGGCCATGTAATCCATGGGACGAATCAACTGCCGTAACTGAGGTAGATGTATCATGCGAAACTTTGGCGGTTTGCGTAGATAATTCTTGTTGAATATGCTCATGTTGTAAATGAGTCTGTATTTCTCCTTGGAGTTTTTCTTGGGTACTAGGAAAACTGGGGAGTAGAAACCTGGTCCGATGTTTACTTGATCTAGTACTTCTATGGCCTGCTTGGTGAAGAGCGATATAACAGCCTCTCTTAACTTTGGTAGTTGTTGTGCCTGGAAGTCGAACTTGTGAGGGTTGACTGTCAGCCGAGGCGTGGCCTGTAGTGGGATACGAAATCCGTGTTGAAGAATGTTGGAGACATAAGGGTCTTGTAACATTCCCCAGTTCTGCCAGTGTAGTTGAAGGCGTCCACCCACTTGTGAGGGCTGTACTGGAACGGCTGGGGGTGGAAGACTCCAGTCGTTCCGAACCTGTCTTTCAGCGTTTATAGTTGCGGGAACCTCTGGGTGCCCTGCCTCTTCCTGATCCTCCTCTATAGTTGCCATATGGGCGACGAAAAGAATCTTTTCCCCTGGAGCTGGCCATCTTCCTATCCCGTGCTCTCTGTAGTCCAGTGAATTAAGATCTCCCTGAATATCTTTGTGAAGTCTGCCTGATGACGCTGGCTAGCGTGTCCATCGACTTAATCATAAGGACTTCTCTGGAATCCTTAGTGACTTCCTTGGAGACCTTCTCAATTCCTCCGTCAAAGATGGATGGAGAGGACCACGGGGCTGTGTAGAGTGGAGCTGTAAAGTTCTCACCCCAGCTGCAGGAAGCGAGGAGGCCATGCTAAGGTAAGCGCTGCTGAGACTGATGTGAGATGATCCGTTAGGAACTGCTGGTCCTTCTTTTGCATCAGTAGGGCCGAGTAGATCATCCTATCATCTTCAGAAGTCGTGTCACGAAATCTGGTGATAAGTGTCTCATTGATCGTTCTAGATCTATTAAGGCCAAAGAACATGCGTCTCGTATGGTTTCTATCTGCACCAGCTTGCGATCGTCAATCTTGTAGTTCTTGTTCTTGACATCACTGATCAGCTTGTAGTTGTCATCTATGTCTTGTGCCTTGAAGAAGGGGTCCATGTTATGAGTTGAGAACTTCTTAGCGTGAAAGTTCGGCAGATGTGGCGTCTGAACTTTCGTGGCTTTATGGAAGGTTGTATCTAGATTCTGTGGCACCGCAGCAATCGGGTCGATCGGAGGTAAGGTGACGGCATCTGCATCGTCTTCCTTCATCAGGTAGGTCTGCACCGAGTTGTTACTCTTGGAAGGTGAAGAAAGGTCTAGGCTGTTTACCATCCAATATCGTATCTCAGCGTCTGAGAAAATGATGCCTCCATCATCTTCTACCCCAGGGTCGCTGATGAGAGGTTGATGCTCTTCAGATGGTGGACTGTGTGCTTCTACCACTGTGCCGGGTGACGTTAGGGGAGACCTGACTGTAGACCTCTGTGCAGACTTGTGTGGTGACCTGCGAGGCGATCGACGTGGTGATGAACGAGGAGATTGGCGCGGTGAATGGCGAGGTGATCGTCTTGGTGATCTGCGTCTATGGGTTGACCTTCTCGGAGACCTGTGAGGTGAATGTTGATAGCTTCGCGAAGCTCTTGTGGAGTCCCTCGAAGTCCTTCCGAACGAGGATGACCTGGAGCCAGGTCCCCTTCGCGAAGGCCTTCGCGAAGCTTCCTCTGCGTCCGGTCCTGGGGAACGGCGACTTGACCTTCGCGAAGGCTTTCGTGAAGTCTGGTGGTCTGAGTCCGCATCTAAGGATGAAGCCGAGGAAGGTGATCTATCCCGCCTTCGCGAAGGCTGTACATCTGGGTCCTTCGTCGAGGTGGTCTGCGACTTCCTTCGCGAAGGTGGCTTCATCGTGGCCGCTACGTTGACGGGGGGTCCCTCTGGGGTGTCGTCTGCGTTGGAGCCTTCGCGAAGGCTCAGGCCCTGGGCTGGCTGCTTCTCCAGTCTGTAGTGGTCTTCCATCATGGCCATGATTTTCCGCATCAGTTCATCTGGGACGGTCTGCGACGAAGTAGTGGGTGCCCTCTCTGCGATGTTAGTGGCGGGGCCCTCAGGGAGATCGTCCGACATCGGTGTAGACACATCAGGCTGCATGGCGATCTCTGCTGACGTCACTGTAGCTGTCCCTGGTCGCTTCTTGTGGCGTAGGTCGGGGATGATGATCGGCTGATCATCGTAGAGGCCCAGTTCAGCGGCTGGAACGATCTCGGCTGAGAAAGTTCTTGACGACTTTGTAGACTTTCCCTTGGAGGTAGACGCTGCCCTGGGGGTACGGAGTCTGCGTTGAGTGGACGTCGAGGCCCTCTTAGACTTTGGCTGCGATGACGGGATGTCTGGTGAGGCCGGACGCTTCTTGGAGGCGCGGACTGCATCTCACGCCCCTCCTCCGAGGGAAACTCTAGCGGAACACCAGACGGGAGGGGGTCGCCCAACAGCAGCTGACTGGATGGGGAACCCGAAGTATCGGCCATGTCTAACCCTTGTTTGCGTGACCTATCTGCTGCACGTCTCAAGACGCAAAGATGATATTTATTAAAAGCAGAATTAGATAGATTAATGCAGTAACTGCAACGTGAATCAAACGCACAAGGCGTAGAACAACTAGGGCATATTACATGCGGGTCAGCAGCAGAAAAACGTAATCTACAAACAGTACAGATTTTCATCAACGTAATACTAGCTGAACAATCACGAAATCCTGTGAATAAACAGTAGAAATACGATTAATTATCAATACGTATTAATGAAGGATACTAGTGTCGTAGGCACTTTGATGGGGTATGGGTTTTATCGGGAAATATAGACATGTTTGTATATTCTCTGAGTTAAGTTAAAGTTGTGTTATCTAAATCTAAATCACAGTGCTGACAATATAAATGAAATATCAGCAGCTTATTATCATGACCATCAGCACAGCCATGTGCAGATCCGCTGCCTGCCTGTAATTAACCCTAATGAACCTTAGAGTATGGCCGGCTGGCCACGGAAGTTTAACATTGTGGATGAGGTGCATGCTGGATACTGCAGGTTGATCATACATGTATCGTAATATGATACAGGGCAGCCTGACAGTCAGTATAGTATATAGACAATGAATTCTTAATGTAACGGGACTTGACCCTCGGACAGCGGCTAGGCAGGTGGGCTGACGATCGCCTCTGTGATGCTGCCTGGCCGTTGCTGCACTATCATGTAATTACAAACTTAGCTGACGAATAAAGTGTTGTGGACCCACTGATGGACTTTTGTGTTTGAAGAGACAATATCCCCACAAACGCTTTAACCAGCCCGGGATATATTGGTGGAGACAAGATCCCTGAACCTCTCTGCAAGACGTTTTTCAGCAAATATCTGTCGAGATTCATCCATCCTGGGTCCACATCACAACAGAAGTCAAACAGGCACCACCATCAGGCTAAGTCTACGAGAACAGCCAGCCACCCAGCTTGTCAACTGAGTAACAATTTGCATTTTGGACGCTTTGGAGATCCATCGTTTACAACTACAAAAAGTGATAGTGTTTCATGGAACGCCGGTGTAAAACAAGAACTGGTCCGTTGGACGCCCACCGCGCACAGATTCAAGCAACACCTGTACGACGTCCTCCTTCTTCCATATCCTGTGTCTGTGTAAAGAAACTCAAAGACTGATTCCAAGATCTAAGAGGTCACCTCATCTACCATGTGTTATTGACATTGTGACTTTTAGTGGACTGTGCTTTGTTCTGTGAATTTGTAATTGTTCTGTGTTTTCCACGATTGTAACCTACAGGGTGAGTGTTTATACCATTTAGTTCATTCTTTAAAGTACAATGCCTCTCTTTTCGTTTAAATCTACTAAATCTGACGACGGGTCCTCTAGTCCATCCTGTTTTCCCTGGAGGGTCCTCCGAAAGTCTAAACGTACAACTACCGCCACTAGCTCAGTCTCTCCATCAGCCTCCCCTCAGCCTACCACCTCTAGTCCCGGTAATCACCCATGTCGAATTCACAATCCCCACTGTGATAACCGTTGTTGCTCTCCCCTCAATGTTCCTCCCGCCCGTGAACGCGCCCGCTGACCATTCCCAACCCCATGTCTGCTGCACAACCCTCCCAATGCCACTGTTTGATGGACATGATCCCCGCTCTGCATCTTCCTGGCTAAGCAGATTCCAGAAATTTGTTAATATTCAAAATTTGGCTGATGAAGAAATCATTAACGTTTTCCCCTATATTTATCGGAATCTGCGCTGATTTGGTATGAAGGACTTCCCTGTAAAGACAATATGACATGGCCCGAACTCAAACAATCTTTTCTCAAATGGTATGGCCCCACATCTATCCAAATTATAAATCGTACAAATGCCCTTATCGACAGGAAACAAAAGAGCATGAGGACTTTTCGATTATTTCTTCAATCAATTCGACATGAGGCATCCCTTTTGAAATGTAACAATGACCAATTCATAAAAGACCTCATTTTCAGAAATTCCCTTCCTCATATCGTTCAATTTATTGCCACCAGACGCCATGACACTTTGTCCGATATGATAGAAAGTGCCCAGGTAGCAGAGGACACATACCAAATGTCTGGTGTGGAGGGAATCATGTCTCTCATCTCATCCATTAAAGTTAGGCTGGATAGACTACATGAAGGGCAGCAGAAGCCAACTAATGACTTTCAACCCTCCCCCAGCAATGCATTCCCCCAACCCCTCCCTTCCCTCTGCCATCACCCAGTTTTCCCCGTCCCACCACCTCCCATCCCACCCCCAGTGTATCATGCCCACAGACACCCATTCAAATGCATCCACTGTGGGTTATACCATCTCAGTCCCCAAGAGTGTCGCCTCCACCCCCTCAACTTATTTCCGACACCGCTTATTACCTTCTTTGTAAATGTGTTCCGTTTCATGTCCCTGTTCTGTATTCTCTCTATCGCAGCATACACCTGTGTGTCTATGTTCCATCAAAGTAATTGTCTGTCCTCCTGGCCACCGCTTTCTAATATGTACTGAAGCATATATGTATGTATTCATGGGCCGTTGTTTGATTAATGTTTGGTGTTGAAAGATGTGTTTGAAATATGTCTGAGATTGATTTGCCATGCTTTGCTTTTCATGGTAGTGTTGTGCCCATAAGCTGGAATATGATGTTTTTGATATATATCTAATTGTGTTGTTGATATGATGTTAATAGGACTTGAAAGTGCGTTTAGAATGGTGTGACGAGTGTAGATGAGAACATGTGTGTGTGTGTATGTGTGTGCCTTCAAATATAAGAAGAGATTCATGTTTATATTGTATGGAAGCTTGACTAATATTTAGGAATTTGTTGTCCATGCATAGGATAAAATGTGCACCGAAACATGCAATCTTTCACCTGAATTTCTTGAATGTATTTGTAATACAGCTACTTAAGCTTAATCAAGCAAATTATTCTGTCATTTATGTTATTGTTTTAAAGAAAAACAGAAAAATGGTTCCACGACACAAATCTTTATATGTCCTATACAAATCTTCACACAAATGTTGTCATTCTTATGTCGATATTCCTGTCAGCAAACCTCAGCTGAAATCATGTGTCTTTTTAACAATGTCGGTATTATAGAGCTTATCCCTACTACTGAGGAATTTGTGTAATTATTGTCACATCAGCTAACCTGTGATGTTATTTGGCTATTTGAAACAATATCATAACTTTTCGTATAGGTGACGTATAATGTATCTAATGTATTTTGTAACTTAATCGCTACCTCATTCACAATGCTTATAAGGACGTGGGACACGTCCTTTTTCACAGAAAGGGCGTATGTCGTAGGCACTTTGATGGGGTATGGGTTTTATCGGGAAATATAGACATGTTTGTATATTCTCTGAGTTAAGTTAAAGTTGTGTTATCTAAATCTAAATCACAGTGCTGACAATATACATGAAATAGCAGCAGCTTATTATCATGACCATCAGCACAGCCATGTGCAGATCAGCTGCCTGCCTGTAATTAACCCTAATGAACCTTAGAGTATGGCCGGCTGGCCACGGAAGTTTAACATTGTGGATGAGGTGCATGCTGGATACTGCAGGTTGACCATACATGTATCGTTATACGATACAGGGCAGCCTGACAGTCAGTATAGTATATAGACAATGAATTCTTAATGTAACGGGACTTGACCCTCGGACAGCGGCTAGGCAGGTGGGCTGACGATCGCCTCAGTGATGCTGCCTGGCCGTTGCTGCACTATCATGTAATTACAAACTTAGCTGACGAATAAAGTGTTGTGGACCCACTGATGGACTTTTGTGTTTGAAGAGACAATATCCCCCAAAGCGCTTTAACCAGCCGGGATACTAGCTATACCTCTATAGTAACCTATAGGAGGTAACTAACTAAGAAAAATCAAAGGATATAGTGTGTAAGGAGACACAGGCGCTCTCACATCCTGCTCACTGGGCGAAGAAGGAGAGAGTGAAGCATGAGGCCAGAGGGTGGCGCCACCTTTTCCCGCGCGAAGGCAAAGGGAGGCAACTCGTGGTGAGTACTAATTAGTGATTTTACATTGAAGGGAGCTTCAATTAAGGAGATACAAGTGTTCCACTATGTTCGCAAGAAGAAGAAGACAAGCAAAAGAGCATGAGTCATGATAAGGAAAAATTAGTAGTTTTGTGTTTTGATTCAAAGTTTGCCATTTGGACTTGTAGGCCCATTCTTGATGCATCCTGAGATTGAAAGGATTGCCATTTGGATTTGTTAGCCCCATCCTGGATACATCCTCAATGTAGGAGGATTGCCATCCGGATTTGTAGGGCCCATTCTGGATGCATACTTATATTGAAAATGAGTAAATGGCGAAGGGTTGGGGAATGATGACAGCAAAGTTTGGAAATACCACAAGGTCAACCATTTATAATTGGCGAGGTGGATATGGCTGTGACTTTATGTAATCAATGGGGATGGGTTCGGTACATGCAGTGATAGATGGGATAAGCTAGTTGGTTACCACTTACTTATCTAGTGGGTGAAATGTTTGGAACCATTCCTAACAAAGCCCATAAAAAAATGTGACAAGCAACAATTAATGTATTGCTTACCCGATAAATTAGACACGATACGGTTGGCACAGTTTGGAAGAAGGTAAACGTGTTATAACACAGTTGATATACAGGATGGGGTTGTGAAATGCGGGATGTATAGTGCTTTCGCATATGGATGTATGCCGGCTGCGACTGAGATTCGTTGATGATTTATGTATGTGGTTAGATAGCTGGTGAGGCTTAATCCTATTCATGTATTGGGGGGAATGGTGCCAAGACACAGGGTGCGTTGCAAGCCGGGAATGGCTGAGAGTAAGCAAAGGAATCACTCAACCCTAATCCTAATCCTTGCAACAGCTTGAAGTATTGCTGACTCTTACCGTTTGCTTGCCTGGCCTTAATGAAGAACCTATTAGAAGAGTGTGGATGACGAGTGATGAATTTGTGATTGCTGGTGAATACATTGATGATGTGGAACAAACAGAGGATGCTGGGACGTAAGCTGTGTTTGCCAATAACCCTAACCATGAAGAGCAACAATTATTGTTCAGCCGCTACATTCAAATTTCCCTAAGCCCCTAAGCCGCCATGTTGGTTTGAAATGCATCCTCACCATGCCAATGCCAACCCACATGCATCCAGCATGATTGGTCCCCATACTACATGCATTAGGGAATGTCACATACCCATCCTTATTGGGCAGGCCCACATCCTGGATGCATCATCATACTGCAATGCCACCCCAGATTCATCCAGCATCAAATACCCCCTTATCATCCTGCATCCATCCGCCGTGAGAGATACCCATCCGGTTTTGCAATTCCCATCCTGGATGCATCCTCATCATACAATGCCGCTTCAGATTCATACAGAATCAGTCCTCATCATCCTGCATGCATCCGCCATGACAGATACCCATCCGGATTTGCAGGCCACATCCTGGATTCATCTTCATCTTACAATGTCAACCCAGGTTCATCCGGAATCAATCCTAATCATACTGGATGCATCCTAATCAGGCCAATGCCAGCATGATTGGTCCCCATACAGGGAATGTCACATACCCATCCCCTATGGGCAGGCCACGTCCTGGATGCATCCTAATAATGCAATGCCAACCCAGATTCATCCGGTAGCAATCCCCTTATCATCCTGCATGCAACCGCCATGACACATACCCATCCGGATCTGCAAGCATCAAGCATTAATCCCTTGTAAGGCGAATGGCTGCGGCTTGCTTGTATGCTGGATACTTGATTGAAGTTGTTTAAAGACATTGAAACTGTTTCATGGTTCATCCAAACTGATAAAAGGATATTTGGTGGCTGTCCTGCAGACCCATCAGCATCCAACTGGCTGGGTCAATGTAAAGAGGGAGTAGTGTTGGCAAGAAAGAGCTGCAGGATGTGTCAAGTTGGTTCTCATGACCTAGAGAATAAGGTGATTGATCACCGGTGTCAACTGAGAGATGAAGATGAGCACCATCAACGTTGTAGTTTTCTGGGAGAGCTCTCTAAAGGGAGTCAGAAGTATTGGAGCACACTGTGGGGCATAAATGGAAAAAGTTGCCTCATGCAACTACAGAACTTCTCTCTTACATCTGGACTTCAAGATCCCATGCATGTTTTTAGAAAGCATAGCACAACATGATTTAGGACTTCTCCTTTATCGTGTTTTTGCTGTCAAGAAGTACGTCACTTTTAAGTGGCTGAATGAAAAAGTATGGAATCTTCCCTATTCATATTTACACATTTCAAGTACCGTATATGACCGACTATAAGTCGGAAATTTGATACCAGAAAATGAAGGTAAAAAATCAGACCCGACTTATACTTGAGTTCATTCATCTACCCAAAAAAATCCCGAGATCAGGTGTGTGAATCTGCCAACTCAACTGGCAATGTTTACACCGGAAGCAGGACGCATATACGTACTGACAACGTTTCCAAAGGTAAATGACATCGTGGGACAAAACATAAAATATAAAACTTTGTTGTTTGTCTTTTGTAAAATATATTTCATAGTATAAACAATAAATTAAATTTAATCAGATATTTTTATCACAGCTATGCACTTACCGGTATTTTGTTATCGCGTGATAAAGTTGGGCCACGTGACACGACTTGTTTCACGTAAAGTAAACTTATTTGTATTCTGTGGCAGTTTTGTGTGGTGGTTTTGAAAAATACTGTTTATGATGAAAATGCAAGTTTACATTTATATCCAGATAAACCACGAAAGAAGCAAAAACTATAGCAAGATTTTTTTCCATTTGTGACATGTCATAAAATGCCCGTGACCTCTTCTTTTATATTTTCATTTTTACGTGATCAGAAAATTTCTTAAATAATATGTATGGTCGCCTATTTCCCGATATCAGTGGCTTTTCGCTCGGTAACATGACAACGGAAAATACCTCCGTTTTCGAAGCTTCGTATGAATAACATGCGAGGCGAATCGTTTGATGTCGGGCATCGTTCGAAAGCTCTGAACATCAACAATATCACTGTACCCTTGTCGAGAGTATTTTTCACACTTGTAAGAAGCAATTTTATTGGATAAAAATTGGTTTCTAATGACGCTTTTTCGCCACAGTCTGCTATTAGTTGTCGTGATTGGTCAAAACCAGACACGTGACCTAAGGCAGCCAATCATATTACGGCAATGGATAACGTCCTCGTAAACGAAAACCTTAGATGTAGACGAAAGTTTTGGGTAAAATAATGCTATTCTGAACATATTAAGCAAGAAATCGCTACCTATACGTAAATTATGGGATTTATTTGACGTATCGTGCTAGGTTATGACCTGTGACAAAAATGATTCATGCATATATTTTCGCATTAAAACATCGTGTCCGAGCGTGAAGATTGAGACGGCGATACCGATTCGTACGGGGAAAGGGGCCGACTTATACTTGAGTTACATGGTTTTGGCAAGAATTTAGGGGGTTGAGAAAGGGGCCCGACTTATAGTCGGATCCGACTTATAGTCGGTCATATACGGTAAGCCAGAAGAGACTTCTGGCAAAGGGGACATCGAAAACTGTACCAGTGTTAAACAGTCATGATCTTCACTTCTGACCTTACATCATATTATTCCTTTGATTACTGGACCCAGAATACCTTTGGGTGATGAAAAATCGATGAATTTCCTTAGACCTGAGCAAATGGTTCTCCTCTGCACCTGCTGTCCTACTGTCACAGAGACACATCATCCATACTCAGGATTTTTATTTCCATTTATCTTGAGAAAAGCAAAGAATTATACCCAAAGTCATCATTCATACCTAAAGAGCTCTCTATTATCCATTTTCAAGACAAATGTTGTTATTTGGGTCCTTAAGGCACCACTGGTGTATGCGCTTTGGAGGGAAGCATGGGTTTTGCAAGGAACTTCAAAAATCTTCCATTTTTTCTTTCAAAGCATCACCAGCTGCACGTGTTTGAAGCAAACTTGAATAAAGGGTGAAATGTCAAATAACTTTCTTTATGATGACGATTCAGTTCAGAAAGGCCAGGAAATTAATTTTTCCACCAGATACCCCACACTGTCATAAATACTGGCTGATCCAAGTCACACAGAGGCATATGATAAGTGAAAGTACACAGCACACCATCTGTATCTATACATGGCCTGCATTATCAGACTGGATGTTGTAGCAGAACATGATGAAGATACACCAGTATTGGCTGTTCTCAAAGGTATTGTAGTGTATTGCAAAGAAAAATACTTTGTCCTCCAAAGCACAGACAAACTATCTTGGTTTAATGAACATATTTTGCATTACATTTTAAAACCAAATACTTAGAAAGACTTCATATTTGAGATCATTCACAAGTCTGCAAAGTAAGTGATCACTCAGTGTATATAATTATACACAGTAAAAAAAGTGTTGCACCCCCATATTAAAACTCTGGTTACGTTGGCATATCCAAAACACACGATCAGGTTGTTGATGATAACCATTCTGCTAGGATTTGGTGTTGAAGTCATTAATGTTTTCGTAGTGAAAACGATCTCTAAAACATAGCAACCTGCACGTGAATATCATACTTCATGATTTTTGCAAATTGCAGTATGCTCATGTGATGAATCTCGCCTATAAAAATTGTTTTTCTGGCCGTTGAATCCATTGTAACGCAGCATGCCGGGTGCGAGAATAGCAGATGCAGTCAAGTGGCAGATTATTGGACTCCATAGGGCAGGTCTGTCCTTCAAGGAGATTGGCAGAAGAACCGGGCGTCATTACTCCACAATAAGCCGCCTGGTGAGAAAACATGCGCAGACTAATGATGTAAAGAATCGCAGACCTTCAGGCAGACCACGTATAACCACAGTCAGGGATGGCAGAGCATTGCTAAGGCTGGTCAGGCGACAACCCTTTGCTTCAAGTGCAACCCTGAAACGCCAATGGCTTCCTCATCGTCAGATCAGCGACCAAACAGTGAGAAATCGTTTCAAGGCCGCTGGATTGAGGTCCAGAAGAGTCATCAAGAGCCCCCAACTCACAGAGAACCACTAGAGGTTACGTCTAGCCTGGTGTAGACAAAGACAAGGGTGGAACTTGAGGTCTTGGAGAAAAGTCCACTGGTCAGACGAGAGCAGATTTCTTCTGCATGTTGTGGATGGCAGAGTCAGAGTTTGGAGGCGTCCGGGTACAGCTTATGCACCTAGGAACATCATGCCAACGGTACCATATGGAGGTGGATCGGTTATGGTATGGGGTTGCTTCTCATTTGACTGTAAGCTGTATCTAGTGACCATACAAGGCACTTTCACGGGCGATTGCTACATTCAGGAAGTGCTTGATCCAGTTGTTGTGTCCCATTTTGACAATCATCCACTTGCAACCAGGCCAATATTCATGGATTATAATGCTCGGCCACATCGTTCACGAGCTGTGACCCAGGTCATCCAGAACAATGCACTGACTCACCTCCCATGGCCAGCAATGAGTCCAGATCTCAATCCCCTGGTACACATATGGGACATTTTGGGCCGTCTGATACAACGCAGGGATCCTCCTCCACAGAACGTCGCGGGAACTGGAAGCAGCATTGCCGCGAAGAGTGGCAGCAGCTGCCCATAGAGCGATTTCGGACGTCTGGTGAGGGGTATGAGACGACGACTGGAAGCTGTTATCCAAGTACTGGGCGGAAGTTCACGATATTGACTGTTAGGTGTTTGTCCACTCTCTGTATGTCAGTTTCAGCCTAAGAGAAGTTTTGTTTCGACATTAAATTTCCATTTTTTACCATACTTAAAACCGTCTCGTTTTCCTTGAATTTGAACACAATACTTAAGGGCAAGATCCTTACATACCATGAGGTCAGGGGATACCCCATTTCAGTTCATTTTATAGGCACAAGACTGGTTTTTGGTGTATGCACCATCCAGGTTCTAATTCCCATTCTGTTATCGTTCAGTTACGCCAAAAACATCATACCCCGGAAAAAAAGATAGGGGGTGCAACACTTTTTTTACCGTGTATATAATGAAAAGCCAGCTACAATGAATTCTAAACTCTCACACTTTGGGAATTCTTCTAAGTTGACAGTAGTCTACTGTGCGAATTGCATCCTTGAAAATCCCAAATGCCTTTATGCAAAGTCTTGAACAACACAAGAAGCTTGAAAAAGTGTGTTTTTGCTCAATCTCTAGAAGAGTTGAAGGAGAAAGGTAAATGTTACTGATATAATGAGGTATTTGGGAAACAGCGTCGCTTAAGGGTTTCAGCGTTATCAATATTCATGCAGCATGATAAACAGTCTATCTTAAAAAGAGAGTGTAATGTTTGATTCAGATAAGTAAAATAACTTACCCATGAATTGTCATTCCATCCATACGGTTGTTTAAATTGATAAGGATTCTGTTATACCTTGTTGATCAGTGATATCAGGACTGTTTGACTTGCAGCTTGCAAAACACTGGATGTTGACAATCATGACATACGAGTCAACACATTAAGTGATGGAACAGAAACTGATGAGGATGATACAGATGTGCTCATACTCCTACAATCTGTACCAGCAACACCATTGGGAACCTGTACCAGCAACACCACTGGGAACCTGTACCAGCAACACCATTGGGAACCTGTACCAGCAACACCATTGGGAACCTGTACCAGCAACACCATCGGGAACCTGTACCAGCAACACCACTTGGAACCTGTACCAGCAACACCATTGGGAACCTGTACCAGCAACACCATTGGGAACCTGTACCAGCAACACCACTGGGAACCTGTACCAGCAACACCATCTGGGAACCTGTACCAGCAACACCATTGGGAACCTGTACCAGCAACACCACTGGGAACCTGTACCAGCAACACCATCGGGAACCTGTACCAGCAACACCACTGGGAACCTGTACCAGCAACACCTGGGAACCTGTACCAGCAACACCATCGGGAACCTGTACCAGCAACACCATCGGGAACCTGTACCAGCAACACCATTGGGAACCTGTACCAGCAACACCACTGGGAACCTGTACCAGCAACACCATTGGGAACCTGTACCAGCAACACCATCGAACCTGTACCAGCAACAACCAGCAACACCATCTGTGCCAAGGAACCTGTACCAGCAACACCATTGGGAACCTGTACCAGCAACACCACTGGGAACCTGTACCAGCAACACCATCGGGAACCTGTACCAGGAACACCATCGGGAACCTTACCAGCAACACCATTGGGAACCTGTACCAGCAACACCACTGGGAACCTGTACCAGCAACACCATCGGGAACCTGTACCAGCAACACCATTGGGAACCTGTACCAGCAACACCATCGGGAACCTGTACCAGCAACACCATCGGGAACCTGTACCAGCAACACCACTGGGAACCTGTACCAGCAACACCATTGGGAACCTGTACCAGCAACACCACTATGAACCAGTACCAGCAACACCATCGGGAACCTTTACCAGCAACACCATTGGGAACCTGTACCAGCAACACCATCGGGAACCTGTACCAGCAACACCATCGGGAACCTGTACCAGCAACACCATCGGGAACCTGTACCAGCAACACCACTGGGAACCTGTACCAGCAACACCATTGGGAACCTGTACCAGCAACACTATCGGGAACCTGTACCAGCAACACCACTGGGAACCTGTACCAGCAACACCATCGGGAACCTCTACCAGCAACACCATCGGGAACCTGTACCAGCAACACCATCGGGAACCTGTACCAGCAACACCATCGGGAACCTGTACCAGCAACACCACTGGGAACCTGTACCAGCAACACCATCGGGAACCTGTACCAGCAACACCATTGGGAACCTGTACCAGCAACACCATCAGGGAACCTGTACCAGCAACACCATTGGGAACCTGTACCAGCAACACCATCGGGAACCTGTACCAGCAACACCACTGGGAACCTGTACCAGCAACACCATTGGGAACCTGTACCAGCAACACCATTGGGAACCTGTACCAGCAACACCACTGGGAATCTGTACCTGCAACACCATCGGGAACCTGTACCAGCAACACCACTGGGAACCTGTACCAGCAACACCACTGGGAACAGATAACATCCAGCCCGCAACACAGGAACTGAGTACAGTTGAAGACACTGCACACCATGAGAGTAGTGTCAGCTTGTTAACGGCTGATAACATCCAGCCCGCAACACAGGAACTGAGTACAGTTGAAGACACTGCACACCATGAGAGTAGTGTCAGCTTGTTAATGGCTGATAACATCCAGCCCGCAACACAGGAACTGAGTACAGTTGAAGACACTGCACACCATGAGAGTAGAGTCAGCTTGTTAACAGCTGATAACATCAAGCCCCCAACACAGGAACTGAGTACAGTTGAAGACACTGCACACCATGAGAGTAGTGTCAGCTTGTTAACGGCTGATAACATCCAGCCCGCAACACAGGAACTGAGTACAGTTGAAGACACTGCACACCATGAGAGTAGAGTCAGCTTGTTAACAGCTGATAACATCCAGCCCGCAACACAGGAACTGAGTACAGTTGAAGACACTGCACACCATGAGAGTAGTGTCAGCTTGTTAACAGCTGATAACATCCAGCCCCGCAACACAGGAACTGAGAACAGTTGAAGACACTGCACACCATGAGGTAGTGTCAGCTTGTTAACGGTTGATAACATCAAGCCCGCCAACACAGGAACTGAGTACAGTTGAAAACACTGCACACCATGAGAGTAGTGTCAGCTTGTTAACGGCTGATAACATCCAGCCTCCAACACAGGAACTGAGTACAGTTGAAGACACTGCACACCATGAGAGTAGTGTCAGCTTGTTAACAGCTGATAACATCCAGCCCGCAACACAGGAACTGAGAACAGTTGAAGACACTGCACACCATGAGAGTAGTGTCAGCTTGTTAACGGTTGATAACATCAAGCCCGCAACACAGGAACTGAGTACAGTTGAAAACACTGCACACCATGAGAGTAGTGTCAGCTTGTTAACGGCTGATAACATCCAGCCTCCAACACAGGAACTGAGTACAGTTGAAGACACTGCACACCATGAGAGTAGTGTCAGCTTGTTAACGGCTGATAACATCCAGCCCGCAACACAGGAACTGAGTACAGTTGAAGACACTGCACACCATGAGAGTAGTGTCAGCTTGTTAACGGCTGATAACATCCAGCCCCCAACACAGGAACTGAGTACAGTTGAAGACACTGCACACCATGAGAGTAGTGTCAGCTTGTTAACAGCTGATAACATCCAGCCCGCAACACAGGAACTGAGTACAGTTGAAGACACTGCACACCATGAGAGTAGTGTCAGCTTGTTAACGGCTGATAACATCCAGCCCGCAACACAGGAACTGAGTACAGTTGAAGACACTGCACACCATGAGAGTAGTGTCAGCTTGTTAACAGCTGATAACATCCAGCCCGCAACACAGGAACTGAGAACAGTTGAAGACACTGCACACCATGAGAGTAGTGTCAGCTTGTTAACGGTTGATAACATCAAGCCCGCAACACAGGAACTGAGTACAGTTGAAAACACTGCACACCATGAGAGTAGTGTCAGCTTGTTAACGGCTGATAACATCCAGCCTCCAACACAGGAACTGAGTACAGTTGAAGACACTGCACACCATGAGAGTAGTGTCAGCTTGTTAACAGCTGATAACATCCAGCCCGCAACACAGGAACTGAGTACAGTTGAAGACACTGCACACCATGAGAGTAGTGTCAGCTTGTTAACAGCTGATAACATCCAGCCCGCAACACAGGAACTGAGTACAGTTGAAGACACTGCACACCATGAGAGTAGTGTCAGCTTGTTAACAGCTGATAACATCCAGCCCGCAACACAGGAACTGAGTACAGTTGAAGACACTGCACACCATGAGAGTAGTGTCAGCTTGTTAACGGCTGATAACATCCAGCCCCCAACACAGGAACTGAGTACAGTTGAAGACACTGCACACCATGAGAGTAGTGTCAAGTTGATCAATGTATTTCTTCCCAACGACTAGGTTGGTCTTTAAGTATACATCTTTAATTTTAGCTCATCAGGTCTGAAATCCAGAGTTAGCTCCCTTTGAATTATCTGCCCACCAGAGCTTCATTGAGACCTGATAACCTTGACATTCTTCTGTTCCTGAAGGAAAACATGAAGTGAGAGTTTGTTTGTGAAACTTTGTTATTACAAACTGTGCAACTGAAGTTTAGTTTAACCATATATATATTTTGTGGTATCAGTGCATCTCCACTCATGTGGATACATACCTGTCAACTCTCATGTATTTACCCAGAAATGTACGCATAAAATGTGACTGTATGGCACTGTGGCACTGTGGCACTGTATTCGTTCTGTCTGTTCATCAACCTTAAACAATTCACTTTCATATTTTGTCTTGGAGGTTTAGTCCCTTCTGCCATGTAGGGTGCCTGGGTAGCTGAGAAATTAGCTCTCATAAGCTTATCATGACAGATAATTTAAATGTCTAGTTTAGCAATGTTACAACTGTGACAATAATTTATTATTGTGCAAAGGTTTTAAAGTGCTGTTATGTTTATTTCAGCAAACCTTGTAGGAATGATGACGAATGAACCATATTCATAGTTCGTTGATGGATCAAATGACACAGGCATGGAGAGAAGATGATTCCTTTGACAGTTCGAGTCTTCGATGTTAATTCAAGTAGAGTAGAATTTCATCTTTTTAACATGCCGCACAACCGGAGTCAGTTCTGCAACTGCTGCTACGATATTTGATAAAATCATATATTTCAAAAACTTATATGGCATGACATTCTGTGGCAAAATTGTGTTGTGTTTGGTGTCGACAACACCAGTGTCAATCTTGGAAACAAAAACAACATCAAGACAAGAGTTGTGCAACACGTCATGTTACTCTGTTTGATGTGCTTGCCATTTAGTGCACAATGTAGCCTGCAAAGCATCAGATGCTTTTCAACATGCTGTGAATTTCAACATTGAAGGTTTTGAGTTGATGTTTACTACTGGTTCCAATCCACAAAGCATAAGGCCTTCCTCACAGACTCCACACAGGTAGTCAAACATGTATGGCTCAGTCCGGAGAGAGCAGTGTCGCGAAATCTTCAACTCTATGAAGGAAGCAAACGCTACTGTACATCCACAGATGAGAGTAATGCAAGGTTCCACAGATGAGAGTAATGCAAGGTTCCACATATGAGAGTAATGCAAGGTTCCACAGATGAGAGTAATACAAGGTTCCACAGATGAGAGTAATGCAAGGTTCCACAGATGAGAGTAATGCAAGGTTCCACAGATGAGAGTAATACAAGGTTCCACAGATGATGAGAGTAATACAAGGTTCCACAGATGAGAGTAATGCAAGGTTCCACAGATGAGTAATGAGGTTCCACAGATGAGAGTAATGCAAGGTTCCACAGATGAGAGTAATGCAAGGTTCCACAGATGAGAGTAATGCAAGGTTCCACAGATGAGAGTAATGCAAGGTTCCACAGATGAGAGTAATACAAGGTTCCACAGATGAGAGTAATGCAAGGTTCCACAGATGAGAGTAATGCAAGGTTCCACAGATGAGAGTAATGCAAGGTTCCACAGATGAGAGTAATACAAGGTTCCACAGATGAGAGTAATGCAAGGTTCCACAGATGAGAGTAATGCAAGGTTCCACAGATGAGAGTAATGCAAGGTTCCACAGATGAGAGTAATGCAAGGTTCCACAGATGAGAGTAATGCAAGGTTCCACAGATGAGAGTAATGCAAGGTTCCAGCAGGCTTCGAAGTTTTAGAGATAGAGGAAGAGGCTGCTGATCGCAAGAATAATTCGGCAGTAAACATTTCCCGGAAAATGAAAACATACCATTTCATTGCTACTGCCTATATGTTGTCAGATGTAGTACCTCACTGAAATGTCTGAGAAACATGGACAACCCTGACTATACTCAATACAAATGAATTCTGCTTCAGATTCTTGAGTCTGAATACTGACTACAAAATAATAAATGGTTAAAACTAGTAATGTAGCACTGTGATAATGATAATATGGAGACCAACAAACGTTTCTAATGCAGACCATGCACTAATGTAAAAGAACTTCAAACTGTTTTCTTTTTTTCAAAGCTATGAAATCACTGTTGTAAGCATACTCTCCCAAACAATGTAGTGAGAATATACACTCCTATAACATTGTCAGCAGCTTCCCAGTTGATGGATTAGCACAGGACAAATGGACTAGTTTTAATATGATTATGATCATTCTTTAAACATCGGTGTTGTCAAATATCAAAACTATCATTTTAATAAAAATGAAAGTTCGCATAAATAAAATTGTAACAAATGCATAAAGATACGCTTCGAAAGTAACTTGCTTGAGAAGTTCACATTCGTTTGAGAACACTGAGGGCAAACTGTGACTCGATCAAACTATGGCATCAGCACCAAGAGGAAAATTGCACTTACCAGGTTTTTTTCTCATAAACATATTTGTTATGCCAAGTTTTGTTAGTGTTCTCAGATTATTTAAACTATATATAAACTGTCAAACACTAGACACAGATAGTCACATAGACAGTCACAGTGCCAACACAAGACAGACATGACATGACATGACATGACATGACATGCTGGCACCATCACACAAGACACTAACCTGACATCCATGATCTTCAATGCACATACATGCCTACTGGAAAGAAGTGAAGAAAACTGAAAAGTTTGGGAATTTTCCTAAAAAACTAAAGCTTTTTCAGTAGAATATTCAGGGTGGGAGTGTGTCATTTCTACAAGAGAAACCAGTGACAGTGTGACAATGTTGTACCTCCCCTGGTGCTATCTAGAGTAGGTCAGTGTTCTAGACATCTATGGCCATCCCATGCCCTTCATGAGCCTCAAGGTCCACATCAACATTCTCACTTGTTTCAGTGGCAGAAGCAACATTTGTGTTCACATCTGATTCAATGTCATCAACATGTTCAACTGTTTCACCACCAAAAGTTACAGGAATGTCTGTCACAGGAATGTCTGTCACAACAGTAGACAAATTCTCTAAGTCACAGTTTTTAGCACCAAACTTGTTTTTCTCAGCAAGGATGCAATTTTTACATTTGTCCAAGTCTGCAGTTTCTGCATCTCGCTCTGCCATGTGATTCAAGGTCAACTGCCAAGCAATGGCTGTTTTTTCACAACACGGCAAGTCACTGACAAAGTCAAACAATTGTTTCTCATCCAAACTATCTGTCTTTGGAGACACTTTCAATATAGACCCTTTGGACGACAACACCAAATCACATTCTGTTTCTGATTCACTGCAAAACAGAGACACAACACGTTCAGAACTGAATCTCTTCAATTTTGGTCCTTTCACAAATGTATGGCTTAACTCTGACAGAATTTCTGCCTCTGACGAAATAACTCTTGAATGTAATGCTGAATCCGCAGAGATAGACTGATCACCAAGACTAGATTCTTCCACCTGAGTTGTAGTATATGAAGACGCTGCCTGCGATGACGTCTCCTTGATATCACTGTCATACCCAGACAGGTCGACCTTGTCCTCATCATCAGGAAGGAGATGCAGCCCCGGGTCAGGACTCCCGACCTCAAGACGTCCTTCCAGCCCGCAGAGAGAAGCAGCCATGTCCTTCCCTCCCCGCGGTTTCTTTCGTGGTTTCTTTCGTGGTTTCCTATGTTTCTTCACCTTTTTCTGTAAAAATAAAATATTCATGAAGAAAAGAGTAGATATGTGTTGTGTTCAGTGTGTTGTGTATAGAATTATGGTATGTTGATACTGGCCAGGGTCAGAATCCTCATGCCTGATCCCAGGGCATGGCTGGACGGGTTGTGTTGTGGCCAGAACTGATCCCAGGGTGGATGGCCAGGACAGAATCCATGGACCCCAGTGGCACACGCAATAAAACACACGCATGGACATGCAGGGCCAGGGTGGTGGCCAGAATCATGGCACACAGGACCCAGGGTGGCATGGCTGGTGTGGATGGGTGTTGTGTTGGTGGTGTGGCCAGGTCAGGCCTAGAATCCATGTCAGATCCCAGGGCGGTGGCTGCATGCTGGCTGGCCGGGACGGGTGTCAGGGTGGCTGCACAGAATCATGGCTGTCGAGGATCCCAGGTCAGGCATGAATCATGGTCAGGACCTAGGGACAATCACCAGGACCAGGAGACGACATGGACATGTTAGGTTGTGAACTGAGGATCCCAGGGTGGACAGGAAGGACAGGAAGACCAGGAAGGAGACCAGGAAGAAGACTTGTGGTATGGAAAGAAATGAGGAAGACCAGGACACAGGAAAAGGAAGTGGTATGGGAAAAGGAAGGAAAGGAAGGAAGGTGGAATCCCTGTGGCATGGCATGGCACAGGATCCCCAGACCTGTGGCATGACCAGGACCCAGAATCCCAGGAAGGAAGAACATGGACCCATGGCCAAAATGGACCCCAGGAAATGGACATGGACCCAGGCACAGGACCTGAATGCAGGACCTGGGAAGGATCCCACAGGGACCCAGGAAGACCCAGGAAGAGGACCAGGACCCAGGACCCGGCACAGGACCCGTGGAAGGACCAGGCTGGTGGAGCTGAGCCCAGCCAGTGGACCGGACCCAGGAAAACGGAAAGGACCCAGGAATGGACACAGTGGACCAGGAAGAACGGAAGGACCCAGGAACCCCAGTGGACCTGACAAAGGAAATGGACCTGTGGAAAGGACCCAGGAAGGACCCAGGAGGGACCCAGGACCCAGGACAGGACCTGAAGAACGGGACGGCAGGATGGACCCGGACAAGGACCAGGATGGACCCAGATGGACCCCAGGAAGGACCCAGGACCCAGGACCCCAGGAAAACGGACGCAGGACCTGACTGGTGGACCCCAGGACCTGGAGGACCCACAGGAAATGGAACAGCCCAGCAGACCAAAATGACAACAAGGCCCAGGCCAAGAGGTCCATGGACAAGGCCCGAGACGGAGGAACCCACACATCCCAGACGCAATGACCGGACAGGACACATCCCACAGTGGCTGAACAACCCACAAAGAACACCACAGTCCACGGAAGAATGGAAGGAGTCCATTGAAGAATGGCATGAACACCATTGAAGAATGGAAGGACATCCATGAATGGAAGGAAAAGACAGGAATGGAAGGAAGGAAAATGGCCCATTGAAGGAAGGAATATCCATTGTAAAGAATGGACATCCATTAAAGGGACAGTGGCTGACACCATTAGGGACAGGAACACGACAGGGAAGGAAAGACACCATTGTGTGGATTGTGTTTTGTACCTACCTTAGGCAGAGGTCTGTTTGCATCATGGAGACTCAAATGTTGAAGCATCTTGTTCTGCAAGGCAAGGAAGACAGTCAGATCCCTACACCGATTCTTTCCCTACCTCTTCAAGATATATAGAACCAGCATATATTGTTTACTGTTATGAAACATTTGCTCCTGTGTTGCCCTCTTCCACTGGTCAGATATAACCCAGCTGTTTCAGAATGGCCACTGATTCATGGTCATCAACACACTGAACCCTACAATCTACACTGGCACGGTACAACAGTACACACTCATCTTTATCCCTTAAAAGTGATACTTAAGACATATTTTCAAGTCAAAGAGATGCTGACGACAAATTCTCTTGTCGAAGAGATACTGACGACCAATTTTCAAGTGAAAACTGGTTGACAACAAGTTCTCAAGTGAAAGAGAAACTGACAACCAATTCTCATGCCAAGAGGAAACTTCCTGTCTTCAACTATGATAATGACTCACGCGGTAGGAGAAGGTCCTGTCACAGCCCTGATGCTCACATGGAATGCGTTTCCCATCATGGTAGGATCTGACATGAGCCTGCAGGTTCTTCTTGCTGAGGTACATGCGCCCACAGTTATCCCTGCTGCACTCAAACACAGGTCTCTCTTCCATGTGGACTGGCAGGTGCTTCTTCAGATTAAACTTATTCAGGAACTTCTTCCCACACTCAGGGCAGTTTAGAGCTGAAAACAACATTCTCACTTTTTTCATCTATAACTCACTGAGATGGAGTGAGTGAGTGAGTGTAGTTTTACGTCGCACTCATCAATTTTCCAGCTATATGGCGGCGGTCTGTAAATAATCAAGTCTGGACTAGACAATCCAGTAATCAACAGCAGGAGCATCGATCTGCGCAATTGGGGACCGATGACATGTGTCAACCAAGTCAGCGAGCCTGACCACCCGATCCCGTTAGTCGCCTCTTACAACAAGCATGGGTAACTGAAGGCCAATATTCTAACTCGGAACTTCACGGGTCACTGAGAAGGAAACATCACTTACACTTAGTTCATCAATAACTAACAGACTTGGAAACATCACACATTTAATTCACCTAGAATTCTAGGTTATTGTGAGGGATGACTGTATATATACTTCAAAATACTTTGTTGTTGTCACATTTAGCTTGAAAACGATGTAAGAATCTACACAGAAACGATGTTCTATGTAATTAACAAGAAGTTGTTATCCATAAAGTCAGACACTTTATTGTGAAACACTTACAAGATAAGAGTTTAAAATCTGAGCAAATATCTGTTCATATCAAGAGGAAATTTCATCATAGCTATTATATCTAGCATCACTGTGTCCTTTCTCTGCCCCCACTATTGGTACAACGTTGAGACAAGGGAAGGGAAAACATCTTTGTATAAATGTACACAGCAGGTGCTTGAATACGCATGCAGGTGTTAACACAAGTGAAACACTCACCACTATGCTGCAGTGCCACATGTTTCCGCACGAGTGACCACGTCTCGAACTTCTCCTGGCATCCTGGCACTTGACACAGATACCCTGAAATATTACAACCACATCATCAGCACACATTACCCTGGAACTTTACAACAACCACACATCATCATCGACACACATTACCCTGGAACTTTACAACAACCACACACACATCATCGACACACATTACCCTGGAACTTTACAACAACCACATCATCATCGACACACATTACCCTGGAACTTTACAACAACCACACATCATCATCGACACACATTACCCTGGAACTTTACAACAACCACACATCATCATCGACACACATTACCCTGGAACTTTACAACAACCACACATCATCGACACACATTACCCTGGAACTTTACAACAACACACATCATCATCGACACACATTACCCTGGAACTTTACAACAACCACATCATCATCGACACACATTACCCTGGAACTTTACAACAACACACATCATCATCGACACACATTACCCTTGGAACTTTTACAACAACCACACATCATCATCGACACACATTACCCTGGAACTTTACAACAACCACACATCATCGACACACATTACCCTGGAACTTTACAACAACCACACATCATCATCGACACACATTACCTTGAACTTTACAACAACCACACATCATCATCGACACACATTACCTGAACTTTTACAACAACCACACATCATCATCGACACACATTACCCTGAACTTTACAACAACCACACATCATCATCGACACATTACTCCTGGAACTTTTACAACAATACACATCATCATCGACACATTACCCTGGAACTTTACAACAACCACACATCATCATCGACACACATTACCCTGGAACTTTACAACAACCACACACATCATCATCATCGACACACATTACCCTGGAACTTACAACAACCACACATCATCGACACACATTACTCCTGGAACTTTACAACAACCACACATCATCGATACACATTACCCTGGAACTTTACAACAACAACCACACATCATCATCGACACACATTACCCTGGAACTTTACAACAACACATCATCATCATCGACACACATTACCCTGGAACTTTACAACCACACACATCATCATCGACACATTACCCTGGAACTTTACAACAACAACACACATCATCATCGACACACATTACCCTGGAACTTTACAACAACCACACATCATCATCGACACACATTACCCTGGAACTTTACAACAACCACACATCATCATCGACACACATTACTCCTGGAACTTTACAACAACCACACATCATCATCGCACACACATTACCCTGGAACTTTACAACAACCACACATCATCCATCGACACACATTACCCTGGAACTTACAAGCAACATTACATCATCATCGACACACATTTTGGAACTTTACAACAACCACACATCACATCATCGACACATTTACCCTGGAACTTTACAACAACCACACATCATCGACACACATTACCTCTGAACTTTACAACAACCACACACATCATTCCACTGACACATTACATTACTCCTGGAACTTTACAACAACCACATCATCATCGGCACACATTACCCTGAACTTTTACAACCACACATCATCATCGACACACATTACCCTGGAACTTTACAACAACCACACATCATCATCATCATACACATTACCCTGAACTTTACAACAACCACATCGACACATCATCATAATACACATTACCCTGGAACTTTTACAACAACCACACATCATCATTTCCATAATACATACTCCTGGAACTTTTTACAAATAACCACCCATCATGGAACTTCTTTTTTTACAAACAACCACACATCATCATCGACACATTAACTTTCTGGAACTTTACAACAACTACACATCATCATCGAATACACATATTACCCTGGAACTTTACAACAACCACATCATCATCGACACACATTACCCTGGAACTTTACAACAACCACACATCATCGACACACATTACCCTGGAACTTTACAACAACCACACATCATCATCGCATACACATTAATTCTGAACTTTACAACAACCACATCATCATCGACACATTATCGCATAATACATTCTGGAACTTTTACAACAACCACACATCATCGACACACATTACCCTGAACTTTACAACAACCACATCATCATCGTATTAATATTACCCTGAACTTTACAACAACCCACATCATCATCGACACATTACCCTGGAACTTTACAACAACCACACATCATCATCGACACTACATTACCCTGGAACTTTACAACAACACACATCATCGACACACATTACCCTGAACTTTACAACAACCACATCATCGACACACATTAATTCTTGAACTTTACAACAACCACACATCATCGACACATTACCCTGAACTTTACAACAACCACACATCATCATCGACACATTACTCTGAACTTTATAACAACCACATCATCATCGACATACACACATTACCCTGAACTTTACAACAACCACATCATCATCGACACACATAACCCTGGAACTTTACAATAACAACCACATCATCATCGACACACATTAATTCTGAACTTTACAACAACCACATCATCATCGACACACATTACTCCTGAACTTTACAACAACCACACATCATCGACACATCCTGGAACTTTACATGTAATCACACATCACATCATCACACATTACCCTGGAACTTTACAACAACTACACATCATCATCGACACACATTACCTTGGAACTTTTTACAACAACCACACATCATCATCGATTACATATTATTACCTGGAACTTTTACATAACAACCACACACATCATCGACACACATTAATTCTGAACTTTTACAACAACACACATCATCATCGACACATTACTCCTGAACTTTTACAACAACCACACATCATCATCGACACATTACCCTGAACTTTTACAACAACCACACATCATCATCGACACACATTAATTCTGAACTTTACAACAACCACACATCATCGACACACATTACCCTGGAACTTTTACAACAAACACACATCATCAAATAAACACACATTACTTACTATGAACTTACAACAACCACATCATCATCGACACACATTACCCTGAACTTTTACAACAACCACACATCATCATCGACACATTATCACCCTGAACTTTTACAACAACCACCATCATCATCATATACATAATTCTGAACTTTACAACAACCACACATCATCGACACATATTACCTTGAACTTTACAACAACCACACATCATCATCACACATTAATTTGAACTTTACAACAACCACACATCATCATCGTTGCCACACATACCTCTTGAACTTTAGTAGTAACAACCACACATCATCATCATAATACACATTACTCCTGGAACTTTTACAACAACCACACATCATCATCACACACATTACCCTGAACTTTACTTACAACCATACATCATCATCGCACACATTACCCTCCTGAACTTTACAACAACCACACACATCATCGGACACACATTACCCTGGAACTTTTTACAACAACCACACATCATCGACACACACATCGACATTACATTCTGAACTGAACTTTACAACAACCACACATCATCATCATACACATTAATTTGAACTTTTACAACCACCACATCATCATCGACACATATTAATTCTGGAACTTTACAACAACCACACATCATCATCGCATACACATTACCCTTGAACTTTACACAATCCACACATCATCTGAACATTAATAACACACACATTCTTGGAACTTTACAACAACCACATCATCATCGCATTACATTACCCTGAACTTTACAACAACCACACATCATCATCGACACACATTATTCTGGAACTTTACAACAACCACACATCATCATCATACACACATTACCCTGGAACTTTACAACAACCACACATCATCATCTGAACACACATACCATACACATCATCGAACTTTACTGGAACAACCACATCATCATCATCACACATAATACACAATTCTTGAACTTTTACAACAACCAATGGCATCATCACATATCACATTACCCTTGAACTTTACAACAACCACACATCATCATCATTACACTTTTGAACTTTTACAACACCACATCATCATCGACACACATTACCTCCTGGAACTTTACAATGTCAACACACATCATTGACACATTACTCATTCTGAACTTTACAACAACCACACATCATCATCGCATACACATTAATCCTCCTGAACTTTACAACAACCACATCATCATCGACACACATTACCCTGGAACTTTACACACAACCACACATCATCACACATCACATCGACACACATAATTGGAACTTTACAACAACCACACATCATCATCACACATTACCCTGGAACTTTACAACAACCACATCATCATCATCACACACATTACACCCTGGAACTTTACAACAACCACACATCATCATCGACACACATTACCCTGGAACTTTACAACAAACACACACATCATCGACACACATTACCCTGGAACTTTACAACAACCACACATCATCGACACACACATTACTCCTGAACTTTTACAACAACCACCACATCATCATCGACACACACATTACCCTGGAACTTTTACAACAACACATCATCATCACACACATTACCCTGGAACTTTACAACAACCACACATCATCATCGACACACATTACCCTGGAACTTTACAACAACCACACATCATCATCGACACATTACCCTGGAACTTTACAACAACCACACATCATCATCGACACACATTACCCTGGAACTTTTACAACAACCACACATCATCATCGACACACATTACCCTGGAACTTTACAACAACAACACACATCATCATCGACACACATTACCCTGGAACTTTACAACAACCACACATCATCGACACACATTACCCTGGAACTTTTACAACAACCACACATCATCATCGACACACATTACCCTGGAACTTTACAACAACACACATCATCATCATCGACACACATTACCCTGGAACTTTACAACAACCACACATCATCATCGACACACATTACCCTGGAACTTTACAACAACCACACATCATCATCGCCACACATTACCCTGGAACTTTACAACAACCACACATCATCATCGACACACATTACCTGGAACTTTACAACAACCACATCATCATCGACACACATTACCTGGAACTTTACACAACAATCCACACATCATCATCGACACACATTACCCTGGAACTTTACAACAACCACACATCATCATCGACACACATTACTCCTGGAACTTTACAACAACCACACATCATCATCGACACATTACCCTGAACTTTACAACAACCACACATCATCATCGACACACATTACCCTGGAACTTTACAACAACCACACATCATCGACACACATTACCCTGGAACTTTACAACAACCACACATCATCATCGACACACATTACCCTGGAACTTTACAACAACCACACATCATCATCGACACACATTACCCTGGAACTTTACAACAACCACACATCATCGACACACATTACCCTGGAACTTTACAACAACCACATCATCATCGACACACATTACCCTGGAACTTTACAACAACCACACATCATCATCGACACACATTACCCTGGAACTTTACAACAACACACATCATCATCGACACACATTACCCTGGAACTTTACAACAACCACACATCATCGACATACACATTACCCTGGAACTTTACAACAACCACACATCATCATCGACACACATTACCCTGGAACTTTACAACAACCACACACATCATCGACACATTACCCTGGAACTTTACAACAACCACACATCATCATCGACACACATTACCCTGGAACTTTACAACAACCACACATCATCGACACACATTACCCTGGAACTTTACAACAACCACACATCATCGACACACATTACCCTGGAACTTTACAACAACCACACATCATCGACACACATTACCCTGGAACTTTACAACAACCACACATCATCATCGACACACATTACCCTGGAACTTTACAACAACCACACATCATCATCGACACACATTACCCTGGAACTTTACAACAACCACACATCATCATCGACACACATTACCCTGGAACTTTACAACAACCACACATCATCATCGACACACATTACCCTGGAACTTTACAACCACACATCATCATCGACACACATTACCCTGGAACTTTACAACAACCACACATCATCGACACACATTACCCTGGAATCATCACACACTTTACACATTACCTGGAACTTTACAACAACAACCACACATCATCATCGACACACATTACCCTGGAACTTTACAACAACCACACATCATCATCGACACACATTACCCTGGAACTTTACAACAACCACACATCATCATCGACACACATTACCCTGGAACTTTACAACAACCACACATCATCATCGACACACATTACCCTGGAACTTTACAACAACCACACATCATCGACACACATTACCCTGGAACTTTACAACAACCACACATCATCGACACACATTACCCTGGAACTTTACAACAACCACACATCATCGACACACATTACCCTGGAACTTTACAACAACCACACATCATCATCGACACACATTACCCTGGAACTTTACAACAACCACACATCATCATCGACACACATTACCCTGGAACTTTACAACCACACATCATCATCGACACACATTACCCTGGAACTTTACAACAACCACACATCATCATCGACACACATTACCCTGGAACTTTACAACAACCACACATCATCATCGACACACATTACCCTGGAACTTTACAACAACCACACATCATCATCGACACACATTACCCTGGAACTTTACAACAACCACACACATCATCGACATACACATACATTACCCTGGAACTTTACAACAACCACACATCATCATCGACACACATTACCCTGGAACTTTACAACAAACCACATCATCATCGACACACATTACCCTGGAACTTTACAACAACCACACATCATCATCGACACACATTACCCTGGAACTTTACAACAACCACATCATCATCGACACACATTACCCTGGAACTTTACAACAACACACAACCACACATCATCATCGACACACATTACCTGGAACTTTACAACAACCACACATCATCATCGACACACATTACCCTGGAACTTTACAACAACCACACATCATCATCGACACACATTACCCTGGAACTTTACAACAACCACACATCATCATCGACACACATTACCCTGGAACTTTACAACAACCACACATCATCATCGACACACATTACCCTGGAACTTTACAACAACCACACATCATCATCGACACACATTACCCTGGAACTTTACAACAACACACATCATCATCGACACACATTACCCTGGAACTTTACAACAACCACACATCATCATCGACACACATTACCCTGGAACTTTACAACAACCACCACATCATCATCGACACACATTACCCTGGAACTTTACAACAACCACACATCATCATCGACACACATTACCCTGGAACTTAAACAAACCAATAGTTAAAAAGGAGGCAATACATAACCCGGGCCCAAAAATGGCAACAGTCACACTTTTCACAAAGACATCTGGCAACAATGAGAAAAGATGAGTGTATGTTGTGGAAGCACACTGAATAGTTATATATGAATCTCAGTTCAGAATTATCCCAGACTGTTGCTCCTCAACAATAACTGATACACAATTGGAAGCACACAATTCCAGGACCCATCTATACATTCACACCTGCTTACCACACCATTATTCAACACTGTCTCAGTTTGCTGACAAACAGACACCTACCATCATGCATCTTTTGATGCCTCTTCAGATTGGCCTCACAGCTAAAAACCTTTCCACAATTCTCCTTTGGGCACCTGTGAACATGAGGTTATTTAAACATCTTTGGCTTTCTTACACAACTGTGATGCTACTGAACTAATAAGCTAATAAGCTAATACACGGGCTACCAAAGAATCTGCCAGTAAAACGGCCGAAAAAAATAACAAGTTCTTAAACTGTGAGGCAAGAGCAGGCTAAGAACTTAGTCATGATGCTGTGTGGAGATCACAAGTGTAAAGGGAACCAATCTATCCGCGGGCCATTGTCATACCTATAACGGCTCAGAAGGGATGGAGGTAGGTGACTGTCGTTCTATCTACATCAAGGTGATCAGCAAAAAAAGAGATGTGGACTGGCAAACCTGTCACTAAGGCATCAGTAATACAAGTTCAAATTCAAATACGAATTATATGAAAGGACAAAGGTCAAACTAGATGAAATTCATGCTACAGTGAAAGATGAATTCTGGGATGAAAGCACGCTAAAGAAGTTCACAGTTCAGTTGGACTAAATCACTTCTGGGGGAAATTGGTGCCTGTTCTAATTTGAATCACACTGAGGTTAAAAACTGACAGGAACATCTTCCTCCAACAGAAGCTGCTGATCATAATGCATCCACGACAGTAACATCTGCTGTTGAGTTGAGTTGAGTTGAGTTGAGTTGAGTTGAGGTGGTGAGGTGAGGGAGTGAGTGAGTGAGTGAGGTTTACCACTATTCCAGCAATATCACGCTTCAAACACTGTTTCCCTGTGGCCAAATAGAACATGAATGAAGATAAACCTCCCACCTGTACGAGTTCTCAAGCAGGTGCTCCCGATGATGGCGCCGCAGGTGCTTGTGAGACTTACAGACCTTCCCACACCCCTCCTCTGGGCACTGAAACACAGTTACTCATTATCAACTCCATCTATTGCTGTAGGCAGTCACTGTAACCCGGGTCTTCGGAGCCAACGCTTTAACCACTAGGCTACCCCACCGCACTCACAAGCCTTGACATTCAAGTGACCTGAGCAGTAAATTGGTAAGAATAATATTAGAGGTTAAATATTAATAAATATAATTTCCTGAAAATGAATCAATATCAAATGCATTTTTATAACCTCTAAAATTATTCTTACCAATTTACTGTTCCGTACATCATCAAAAATAGAAGGAATATTGCAAAGTTCATATTTCGCGACCATTAGCAAACAGAAAAATCTTACAGTATATTTTATTTTCCACCAATCGGATGGCCTGAGTCAGTTTGTGCGGATCTGCTCAGGTCACTTGAATGTCAAGGTCATCTATGGCCAGCAAGTGAGTATGATTGCCGATGATTTTGGAGAAAATGCCAGCTAACTGTCGAGGAAGTGATATATAGATGTTGCAAAAAGTTTTTAGACCCATGGAATACCGCTGCCCAATTAATTTAGTTCTACATAGGTGCTGTCAACGTGCCAGGAATTAATAAACGAATTTAAAAGGTGAGTTTTCGCTGTCTTGGCTGATCCATGATTTTGGTGTGGAATTGCGGAGGTAGCTGTTTTCGGTGAGTCGTTGCGTTCAGGGTTTTACACAGACTTTTAAAAATGGGAGTCATGGTGACACAATATATATATTTGGGAGTCATTTTCAATATTTGGGAGTCATGAAATTTTTAATATTTCTTTGTGTTAATCATTCTCAGTATGTAACTGTGTATGTCACACCACCAAATGAAACTACAGCATTGTTCAATTCAAACAGCCAGGATTACTGTCTCCTCTGAGTTCTCTGGAACAATCTGACAGCTCTGTAAAAGTCAAACTATCATCAAATCGATTTTATTGAACTGAATTGTGAGGGCCACCCATAAAACTTGCGTCAAGCTTGACTCGTATGATAATATTTTGAGAGTCGCTTACAAAATTGTTGCGTCAAATACGCAGGAATTACGCGTCATGTAAAACCCTGGGCGTTTCACTTTTGAAATAATGATCCGAATGTGACCATTTATAGCCCTTTTTGTAGGGAAATCATCTAGCTTTCGATCCGTAGGCCTCGGAGGGGCCTTAAAAATATTTTGCATGGTGAAATTTAATTTTGATTTGAGGAGGGATTGGTTTCGTTGTTACATCCCTTTCCCTTTATATAGTACTAAGGTAGGGTCTATATACCTATATATCTTTCTAACGCTGTTTTAAGCGCAACACGCCCCTGTGGCTACAGAAACCCTCTTCATGTTACTTCATGTTACTTCATGTTACAAATGATGGAACTAAGAGTCAGGTTTTACTGCTTCGCTACAATTTCCAACAGGCCCCCAAAGTCGAAGTCCATTGGTCCTCAGCCCTAGCTAGGGAGTTCTTCGAAACTGTCAATCAATGAAAGGCGGAGCAGCTCAGCAAACACTCCGTTTCATGTTCAGCACCCATCCCATCAATGACAGCACATATCCCTCCATCAGCCTTGTTGTCATCAACAGTCAGTGGGCGAGGGAGACGAACACTTCATAATCTCCCACAAGGATTCGGAATACACACTCCACTAGAATTTAGCAAGTACCGTTTTTCTTCTAATAAGCGACTGGGTGCTTATTTTTTTTTCACAGACTTCCAGATCCGGTGCTTATTACAGACCCGGAGTTTGTTGAAGCCCCAGCACTTATTGCGCTTACTGGTTATTGGTGCTTAATTGTTAGTGAGTGTTACATCAAAGTTAGGGACCATACCTTAATAAACATATTTTTTATCAAGGGTGAATGCATTAATATAAAACGTACCCAGTGCTTATTAGAGACCCATCGCTTATTAGAGACCTGACATTTATTAGAGTCCCGGGGCTTACTAGAACCCCAGTGCTTATTTCTTAAATTGCTGCTTTACCTCCAGCACTAATTAGAGGAAATACGGTACGTGTGATCACCTTGGTGTGGATGTACAAGGACAACAGTGGAATAGTGAACAATCGCTGTAGCCATAACCAAGTGAAGCTTCTACAAGAAGCGAGGATGTTTGATAGTGCAATAGTGAACAATCGCTGTAGCCATAACCAAGTTAAAGCTTCTACAAGAAGCGAGGATATTTGATAGTGCAATAGTGAACAATCGCTGTAGCCATAACCAAGTTAAAGCTTCTACAAGAAGCGAGGATGTTTGATAGTGCAATAGTGAACAATCGCTGTAGCCATAACCAAGTTAAAGCTTCTACAAGAAGCGAGGATATTTGATGATTGTCCATGCACCTTCAAAGGTCTTCCAGTGAGTGGGAGAGGTGAGCCGACATGATCGCCTCCATGAATCTCTACCTGTATACTTTGGCTATCACAGATCTCTAAAGATATAAACGTGATCTAAATGCTAAATGGTAAGATGTAATGTCTGTGGAGACCAATGCAGATGGTCGGAGTGAGTTCAGATCAGCACATTTAGGAGATAAACGTACTGTGTTTGGAAATTAGATGAATGTTAGACCGAATTGATAGTCTCTAAATTTCATTTGAAGCCAATAACCCCCCCCCCACAAAACGCGTCGCGGGGGATAAAAATACAGCAATATGCAATACAAAAATCATTATTCACAACTGCAATAATTCTGCAAAAAGTAATCATCACAAATGATTTAACGCACTACAAACATTGAGACACAAGCACTGCATGGATATGTAAGTCAGGGAAGGTACATACCACATATCTGCTGGGCGACTCATGCTTCCTCTTCACGTGCCTGGCAAGGTTCCACTGGTTGGAGAATTTGCTGTCACAATCTTTAACTTGACACCTGCAATATTGTCACATTCATTGAAGCATCTGCTCTCTCTGGATCTCTATTCCAACACTGCATATGGTATCAGTCTACACTCAACAGCTGACCCACCCAGGGTGTCAACATTTATCACTGGCATATTGATGCCATGGATCCATGAACAAATAACCAAGGGTTTATCAGATGCAAACTTAAGAATGACTCAACTGGACTAAATAACTGAAGCATCCACATAAGATTCATCCCACATTTCTGTAATAATTCAAACCATGGCGGTGACCTAGTTTTTTAGGCATGTCACAAGAACTTTGCCTCTGTGTACATATTAACTTTTGGAAGTACATGTCACACTTTCTTCACTCATTAACTAAGTTTATATTCTGAAATGGTAATCCACATTTATCAACAGCACAAGGCCCCACACATAGTTTGTATTTAACATACTGGGATCCCCATTGTAAAGATTATATGTCCTAGGTCCTAACCTTCCGTCCATTACCAATCAGTGCTTATTGCCTGTCCTCACTAACTCCTGGCTTCCATTTGTTCACTGCTATTACCATTCCGCATACACTTAGAGAAATAGACTTGTGATATAAGAAGGTGAAATTCTTCCCCAATGTGCATCACTTCCAAACGTCATTGAAAGACTTGAAGAGCGTCACTGTTGTCACTGTATTGTGAAGATGAGGCTCTGACCACAGTTTCCACAGGGATGTCCACAGTCAGTCTTGTTGGAGTTGCTGCCCGTCATGTCCAGCACAACGAACTGTCAGCTTGAAAACATGGAAGTGGAACTGCTGGGAAGCAGACAGCCCGGACCCAGCAGGGCCAGTTGGCACTGGCAGGCTTCACAATTATTCAGCCCAAAATGTCTGTAACATTTCCAAAATATATCTATAATTTCCCAAATAATGCCCCAGATAGCATTCAGACGTTGACCCAACGTTGGCAATGGTTTTGCCAACATTGCAAACGTTATTTAACGTCGAATGCTATCTGGGGCTATGTTAGTTCTACATTAGATCCCAGTTTTGTAGAGGTGACTTGTACCGTCCTGGATTTAGGAGAAGTAATGGAGCCACTGCATAGCTGAAAATACTGCTAGAGAATACCTCAGACAATATTTCCTAGTATTTCCTCTTTCTAATTTTCCTGCCAAGTGCACTCACTGTCTCAGTTAAGAGTCACAGACAAGTCCGTTTACTGAACAGTTCTAACAGCAGTGCCCACCTGACTTGCTGGTTGGTGTCCGTGGCCTGATCTCTATGTGTGAAGTCAACATGTCTCTTGAGATGGGCCGCTCTGCTGTAACTTTTAACACAACTTTCATGGCTGCAGACAAATGGTCTCTGAAAACAAAAAATTAAATCTCTTTCCTTTATCCAGAAATACAACTGCAAAGTTATTTCATAAACAAAAACGAATACTGAAATTTACTAGTTTTACGGACTGTGAAATTTGTTAGACAAGAACCTGTATATGTTATGGTGTTGGTCCTGCATCACGTCTTGGAGTGAGTGAGTGAGTGAGTATAGTTACTTCTCTGAAAATAAGTAATGCACTTCTCTCAATAATACTATCAGCCCTACTGTAAACTCCAGTCAGCCCTAACAGACAATGGATTTTACCATATTTACAGGAAGCACAATACTGTTTCCCATATGAAACTATACAGTCCTGTGACGTAACTTGTACACACAATGTCAACTGGATATGTTTGCAAAATGTTTGACATGTGTTTGATAGGAAATTCCTCAAATGTAACAATCAAATTTGCAAAACATCAGTAGGACACATGAGACAGATGTGGAAGACTAGTTTAGTCCAGCGGACTAATTTATTGTTTGACCTGTGCAATGCCAATGGTGAGGCTGTTCGAAACAGTTATTGTTTTACAACTGACATTTCTATTCTGGTATCAATGTTTAGAGTATTAACAGTTCAGACAGGTCCATAATCCTAATCTGCAAAAGGCTGAAGGCTTGATATGCTTCATATGACAGTTGTAAAAATCTAAGAAATCAAGTGAAGCATGTAGCATATTGCTTGTCTTTGACTTGAAACTAGACACTGGAATTTGACATGTAAACAACAATCAAGTGAAGCATGTAGCATATTGCTTGTCTTTGACTTGAAACTAGACACTGGAATTTGACATGTAAACAACAATCAAGTGAAGCATGTAGCATATTGCTTGTCTTTGACTTGAAACTAGACACTGGAATTTGACATGTAAACAACAATCAAGTGAAGCATGTAGCATATTGCTTGTCTTTGACTTGAAACTAGACACTGGAATTTGACATGTCAACAACAGTCAAGTGAAGCATGTATCAAGTACAACACACCTGAAACGGTCAAGACATATCAGTCAGCCAATCAATAACAGACTCAAGGCCAGCCAAACAAGTCACTGATAACATGAGCGCTGTCTTGCAAATTTGGGTCAGATTACAAGCAATGAATGTAGTCACATTCTATGACAACCAATAGCCATGCTGTACTCATTTGCTCATCAACATGTTTCAAAGAGTTAGCAATTCTGATACGACAGTGACATCAGTGATCATAGGGTGATACTATACTGAGTCAGCAACCAATCCAAAGCCAGTGTCTTGCTTAGTTAAATATGGTGAAAATTCACAAGTTCATCACTAAATATCATCCAATAGTCAGGAAGAGCGCACTTTACCACGCTCACTTTTTCAGATTAATTAACAGTGCAGGGGCCCGAATGCTCCTTGCCGGATTACTGACTTCATTAATCAGTGACGTAATTAGCGCTATCACAGTTTATGAGTTCTCATTTTAACAGGTCATTAGCACAGCAGTCATGTGCATGTGCACACCTTTCCCATTCTATGGTTTTTTTTCGTGCCATTGTTTCTGGGACTGCACTGACAAGTTCCGAATGGGGCGAAATGTGTTTCAATTAGATATATTCAGATTACAATGCCCTAAGGCAAGGTCTAACCCTGAACCCTATGGGTCGGAAAGGGTTATTTGCCTCTACAGACATGTCAGCTCCCATGTCAGGATCGGGTCCCCAACCCTAAGGATCGGATAGCGAATCTAGCCGTAAAACTAAAGATCGTAAAGGGTACCTCACCCTTACCCTAATGATCGGGGAAAGAGTGCCATACCCTAACCCCTAAGGATCGGAAAGGGTTGTTTGCCTCTGAAGAAGTGCATTTATTTGTAAGAAAGCACTGGAGCGTGAGGCGAGCAACGATATAGCGAGACAGCGGGCGCGCTATTTAGTGCGAGTTTGCTCCGCGGAGGGCAGTCATCGCTGGCTGGTGCTGCACCCGGTAAACTGCATTCTAGCACAACAGTCCCCAAACCCACAAGCTGTGTTGACATACATAGGATACAAAACGTACAGTATTGAGATTTAGTATTGCTTGGCCCACACAATTCTAACTAGATCTACATGATACTGGATCCGGATGCAGCTTGAATAAGAATGTCATTTAATAGGACAGATATAACTAATTACCTCTCCGGTATGAGAACGTAAATGTATCAGCAATCTGCTCTTTTTATGGAAGGATTTCCCACATGTTTCGTGGGAACAAACAAACAAGTTGCCTCCACGTGGGCTTGCGTCCGCCATTTGCTTCGGCTATACTTCAATAATAACAACTCAATGTGTTTGTGAGCCAGGACATAGTAACTGAAATTACCTGTTCAGTTTTGTCTCATTCGGATCCTAGAACTTTGATTGTATGATTGTAGCTTACATAGAGTAAATACACTAAAAGAAATCGGTGAAAAGTACTGGAATGTCCGACACACCAAAGTTCAAACGCACGCCTTGACTCCATTGATAAACACGATGTTTTGGTCTAGTAAGGTTCCTTTTAGAGTTGACCCGACGAAGAACCATGCCACAAGATCTGACGTTGATCACTGTAACTCTCTATCTTCCACATCTAATAGTTCTTCCGAGACACTGAAGATTTACCGACTGCATGTATACATGCTGTGTCACTATGGTCATGCATGAAACGCTTGTATGAAACATGTACTTACTGCAGAGTGAATATAACAGCAAATTTGACACAGCCGAATTTCTTTGAGTGAGTGAGTGAATGAGTGAGTGAGTGAGTGTGGGTTTACGTCGCTTCTGCGCGTTGACAGAACTATCACGCCAAAGGACACCAGAAATAGTGCTTCACACATTGTGCTCATGTAGTGAATCAAACTCAGTCTTTTGGGATGACGAATGAATGATTTAAGCACTAGCTAGGCTACTCCAACCGCCCGGCTTCTCCAATGGCTGGGAAACAGCAACCCTTAGACAGTAGAGGACATGGTGAGTGTCAGAACGGTCTGTTCACCGCTACATTTTAAAATTTACAAACATGAAGTAGGCTAGACAGGCGACACCCCAGTTCATTAAGGTACTGTAGTATCTGTCAACCAGTCTAGTCATTAAGGTACTGTAGTATCTGTCAACCAGTCTAGTCATTAAGGTACTATAGTATCTGTCAACCAGTCTAGTCATTAAGGTACTATAGTATCTGTCAACCAGTCTAGTCATTAAGGTACTATAGTATCTGTCAACCAGTCTAGTCATTGCTATAGTATCATGTAGTACTATAGTATCTGTCAACCAGTCTAATCATTAAGGTACTATAGTATCTGTCAACCAGTCTAGTCATTAAGGTACTATAGTATCTGTCAACCAGTCTAGTCATTAAGGTACTATAGTATCTGTCAACCAGTCTAGTCATTAAGGTACTATAGTATCTGTCAACCAGTCTAGTCATTAAGGTACTATAGTATCTGTCAACCAGTCTAGTCATTAAGGTACAGTCTAGTCATTAAGGTACTATAGTATCTGTCAACCAGTCTAGTCATTAAGGTACTATAGTATCTGTCAACCAGTCTAGTCATTAAGGGCTATAGTATCTGTCAACCAGTCTAGAAGGTACTATAGTATCTGTCAACCAGTCTAGTCATTAAGGACTATAGTATCTGTCAACCAGTCTAGTCATTAAGATTACTATAGTATCTGTCAACCAGTCTAGTCATTAAGGTACTATAGTATCTGTCAACCAGTCTAGTCATTAAGGTCTAGTATCTGTCAACCAGTCTAGTCATTAAGGTACTATAGTATCTGTCAACCAGTCTAGTCATTAAGGTACTATAGTATCTGTCAACCAGTCTAGTCATTAAGGTACTATAGTATCTGTCAACCAGTCTAGTCATTAAGGTACTATAGTATCTGTCAACCAGTCTAGTCATTAAGGTACTACAGTATCTGTCAACCAGTCTAGTCATTAAGGTACTATGGTATCTGTCATTAAGGTACTATAGTATCTGTCAACCAGTCTAGTCATTATCTGTCAACCAGTCTAGTCATTAGTCACTATGTAGTGACTATACAGTCAACCAGTGTCATTGTCATGAGTGACTATACAGTGAGTGCATGATATCGCCTAGTTGACTCTCATGGTACCTGGCCTGGGTAGCCTGACCGTGTTGATTCTGTGTCATGGATCTTTGTTTATTGTGTACCTTGGTATCTGGCCTGATTATTGGTCATGGAATGTGGCCTTTGTTCTGATCTGAGAACAAGCTGCTTTACACAGTTTTCACAGTTACAAGAACATTGTCAATAAAGTTACTTGTCGATGTGCAAATTGACACATTCAGTTAACCATCTGAATCAACGTTTATCGAACCCTGACTCTTAGCCTTCTCAGCTCGACACCCCTCTGGTAGTCCCACCAAGGTCACACAACAGCTACATATCCATAGCAACACATCCACAGCTACAGCAACATATCCACAACTACAGCAACATATCGATGGGTTAGTTATACAACAGTTGTATACACTAGGTCAGCAGATCGCGACAGTCACCTGTTATCTATTGATCTTTAGACGCCCTAGTTTTACGTTCCAGTGATTAGGTGATGGGACGCCATACAGTAATTAGTGCCCAACTGGGCCTATGCACCTCAACTCGGCCATCTTTGCACAGGTATATCGATGATCATATAAGGTTAAAAAACAATCAAATAGCCAATATTTTCCCACTGATTTAACCCCCTAATTTTGAAATAAGCGAGGTGTAAGACGCCCCCATATTGAGATCTACCCATTGACACCTATACTTGTGCCGTGTGGTCACTGTCTAGGTCTGTCCTCTGAGACTGGACACGACTTCATAGGCGGATCCAGAAAGGGGGTGCAAGGGTACGCACCCTTCCTTTTGTCCTGAAAGTTTATTAAATGACCTTTGAAACTCTCGTGAAAATGAAGTGTGCACCCCCACTTTCTCAAGAGTGTGCACCCCCTCTTTCTCAAAAAGCTGTATCCGCCCCTGGACTTCTGTTTGGCGAACACCTGGTATCACCACTGTTAGTGATTCATAGCATGCCCCTGACATAGTCATACTGTGAGCACATACTTCTTATGAACTAACGGGATCGGGTGGTCAGGCTCGCTGGCTTGGTTGACACATGTAATCGGTTCCCAATTGCGCAGATCGATGTTCATGCTGTTGATCACTGGATTGTCTGGTCCAGACTCTATTATTTACAGACCGCCACCATATAGCTGGAATATTGCTGAGTGCAGCGTAAAATTATACTCACTAACTCAATCAATCAATCAAACAATCAATCGATCACACACGCTGCAGCGTTTTCAGACATTCTACAGATCATGTGACCTGCTTGCTATCTGACAACACGAGTGACATGTGACGCTACTGATGGCACACTCTGGGTGATAACAGCTATTATCACCACATGACATAAACATTATTAGTCGCGCCCCGTGGGATGTAGGGAAGCATTCTTTGTCAAAAGGTAGGAATATTCGATGTCATGATGTTATTTAACAGTACCATACCACTTGTGTTTGTTTTACACGCTACTTTTGGTGTTGCTACGTCACATGGTAGGTGTTACCAGGGACAATGTCCAAAACAACATAACCATCTGTAAACACCACTACATATAATGGTTGTCGAAGAGCTTCATACAAGTGGCGAATAAAGCAACATATTTGGCTCCTATGTTAACAAAAGAATTCTGAAAAAATGCATCAGTACGATCAAGCTAAATAAACCTCATACAATGCCAGCTGCGTGTACCACCAAAACCCTGTCTCATAGATCAACTGTACACAGTCCTCGTCGTTATCCATATTCACAGAAAGTGTTGGACACAAGTAGAACTATCACGATGAGTATTCTCCCAAACTCACAGGAGTTGCTTCAGTGTTATCACTGTCAGAAGAGAAACAAGCTGAACTACATCAAAACATTTGACTTTTCAGTTTTGTCAGAAAGAAATCCAATTTCTCACAAACAGCAATATGTGAAATGCTAATCACAAATAACACCTATGTGGAATATATAGAGAATCTCACCCAAGTGTCTTCTGATATCAATTATATCGACCCGAGTTGATAAAGTTACAAATGTCCGAGGCTTGCCGAGGATATTTTTAACTTTATCAACGAGTGTTGATATATTTGATATCAGAAGACACGAGGGTGAGATTCTATTTATCATCCAAAATCACTCTTCATTAATTTTCAATGAAAAATGTACATCTCTGAACATGGTACTGCCATTAGACTTGCAGTGCAGCGATGTCATAGCATTGTGACGTCATCAAGTACATGATGTCATAGCATTGTCAGGGCATTGTACAAAATCTACTGTCAAAACGATATCTCCTAGGAGATATTGTTTGATCTCACACAAGCCATATCTCCTGTGGAACACAGTTTTGGATGATAAAGACAAGAAGTAGGCATCCCTACGGGCACTCATTGTGTCCCCCATCTTGCGAATCTGCATGCGTATAGGAATCTGCTCGGACTGACTAAAGAGACTCTAACCACGAAGCTGAACCTAGGCTTCAGGTATACTGATGATCTGATATTGTTCACAATAATGGTCAGATGGCCAGTTCCCTTCCACTGGTCTACCACCTGAACTAGATACACAGGGGTCCAGTCAGACCTTATCTAACATTTCCTATTTAAATCTATGTATAAAGATCCAGTGACAGCAGACTATTCACAAGACTCTTGTCTTTGCAAAAGCCAACAATTAACCCATTATGTCTAGTATTATTTCCGAAGGTGTTAAAGTGCCTCATACGACTCCTGCTTAAAAGTTCTTTGATCAGATCTACAGAAGCCTATCTGTAACATTCCATGTTAGACACGTCGAGGACAATTCCAAAATCGACGTATCAACGACCAAACTGTGTCCGAATGAATTCGTTTTCGACTTGCACCAATTGTCCCATGTTGTTTCTAAATGTACAACTGTACACATAAACCACACAGACACACACATGCACACACATACGTTCGCATGCACGCACACACTCACTCGCGTTGAGGAGTAATTGACATACGGATCTTTCTTCCTCACGATTCAATGTTGCTGGTCACATACGCTGTGAATTTAATTGATTGTGATAATATCAACAACCCAACAGCTACCCGGAACAATATCTATATGAGTGATTAGTATTTGATTAGTAGAAGTGTGGCATTCTGAAAAGATCGGGTTTTCCTGGCAAAATATAAGGGGAAGTGTGTAAAGTCTGACACAAGTTTCGTGACACTAAATATGTACTTCATGATCATCCAATTTCCTCCTGGCACCAACACCCGCCTCGGACAACGTGGTGGCTACTGTTGGGGAACCCAGTGGTTTGTGTGAGAAACCTTGATTAACGCCATCTTTCCCTCCCGACAATAACATTCAGGTATTCGACAAATGGAACTGTTTCTCCGATAGGTGATGTGTATGCGCCATCTTTCTACACAGTGATGAAAGAATGTTATTTATATCATAAGGCAGGTATCAGTCTGCTAGGTGACAGGAACAGGGAACTCTGTTTATAATAGTTTCGAATCGAAACAGTTTTTATGATAATTGTAAATCTCCGTTTAATGTGCTACTTTATTGTACATTTGATAAAGACGTACAGTCAGCCCGTTGTAGGTGTGTGTTGTCAACATGGTTGACGTGTGAACATATCTTGGCTGCCATCAAGTCTCGGGATAAAGACGTACAGTCAGCCCGTTGTAGGTGTGTGTTGTCAACATGGTTGATGTGTGAACATATCTTGGCTGCCATCAAGTCTCTGGATAAAGACGTACAGTCAGCCCGTTGTAGGGAACATGGTTGATGTGTGAACATATCTTGGCTGCCATCAAGTCTCGGGATAAAGACGTACAGTTGTCAACAGGTGTGTTGTCAACATGGTTGACGTGTGAACATATCTTGGCTGCCATCAAGTCTCGGGATAAAGACGTACAGTCAGCCCGTTGTAGGTGTGTGTTGTCAACATGGTTGACGTGTGAACATATCTTGGCTGCCATCAAGTCTCGGGATAAAGACGTACAGTCAGCCCGTTGTAGGTGTGTGTTGTCAACATGGTTGTGTGAACATATCTTGGCTGCCATCAAGTCTCGGGATAAAGACGTACAGTCAGCCCGTTGTAGGTGTGTGTTGTCAACATGGTTGATGTGTGAACATATCTTGGCTGCCATCAAGTCTCGGGATAAAGACGTACAGTCAGCCCGTTGTAGGTGTGTGTTGTCAACATGGTTGATGTGTGAACATATCTTGGCTGCCATCAAGTCTCGGGATAAAGACGTACAGTCAGCCCGTTGTAGGTGTGTGGTTGCCATCAAGAATCCGGCTGCATTACATGTCCACTCGACTTGAACAACTCACTGCTTTCCCAATATCCTTTATCAAGTCGTATGGAGACTTCCGTATCGGATATTCTATTACTGAAAAGAGAATCGCGAGCTGTTCTTCCATGAAGTATACATGTATATTTGTTATAATGAACTTCAAACTAAAGCCCTGTTTATACGGCAACATTTGAACACGTGTGTATTTTTTGCATATATGTAAATTTGCTTACACGAGTATATTTGGTCGTATAAACGCAATTACACATATGCAAATTTTACTACCCCAAGCAAACATACGCCTGGCCTAGACCAGGTGCAAATGTTTTACTACCGATGGATAAATGCTTATTTTTGCTACCCTAAGCAATTGTGGTCGTATGAACGCAGGGTGAGCATTTTACTCAGGGTGAGTTATTTTTTCCCGCTCGATTTCATAATGGCTATTTTGGTGGTTTCCCGCCTAAACTTTATGCGCCTTATTGGTCAGATATCTATCAGTTGATGTCTAACTTCCATTAAGAACAGACACACGACAATAGCGAACCGGAAAGAAACTCGTGGTGCCAAAAGATGCGGTTCCGCTTGGAATGACGAGGAAACAAACTGCCTATTGGCAATATGGGAAGACAACAGTATAGAGGAATTACTGGAAAACCCCACAGCAGCAATGTTTCAGTTTACAATACTGTCGCCTAAAGAGGACACACAGAGAGGGTAAATCTAACCTGAAGAAAAGTGGAAAGGAAAGGAAAATTTGTAAGTTTTTTGAAGAACTGGACGCATTCTAGGTACCAGACCAGCCTCGTCGCCTCTGAAGGTTATAGATACATTGACCAAGAAAGTCGAAGATGAAGGAGGGGATCCTTGTGAACCTGCTGATACAGCACAGGCGAACACACAGGCTGTTGATGACAGTTGTGCTGACATGACACCTTGTTGATAATAGAACTGAAAGGGATGAAAAGGATGCATCTGACACGGAAAGCAGAAAGAACTGGAGGGGAAAATGAAAAAGTGAAGAGCGAGAAGAAAAGAGCTCAGAAGACAAGGATGGAAGTAGCACTAAAATCTGTGATGGATGGATTTAGTGCAGCAAACAAGAGAGCTGATGATAAGGTTCTTGACCTTGAACGCCAGAAAATAGAACTTGAACGCCAAAAACTTGATGTTGAGAAAGTCAAGATGAAATCAGATGAAAGACAGAAGCGTGAAGAGCGACAGCACCAATTCAACATGATGAATATGATTATGAGAGCTGTACGGGGGACAGGACAGCAGCCCCCACCTGCCCCATACAGCACGGGTCGTACAGCACAGTATGATTATGAGAGCTGTACGGGGGACAGGACAGCAGCCCCCACCTGTCCCATACAGCACGGGTCGTACAGCACAGTATGGTTATGAGAGCTGTACGGGGGACAGGACAGCAGCCCCCTCCTGTCCCATACAGCACGGGTCGTACAGCACAGTATGGTTATGAGAGTTGTACGGGGGACAGGACAGCAGCCCCCTCCTGTCCCATACAGCACGGGTCGTACAGCACAGTATGATTATGAGAGCTGTACGGGGGACAGGACAGCAGCCCCCTCCTGTCCCATACAGCACGGGTCGTACAGCACAGTATGGTTATGAGAGCTGTACGGGGGACAGGACAGCAGCCCCCTCCTGTCCCCACAGCACGCGGTCGTACAGCACAGTATGGTTATGAGAGTACAGGGGCACAGTACAGCAGCCCCATCCTGTGAGAGTCGTACAGCACAGTATGGGGGACGGGGGACAGGCAGCAGCCCCTCCTGTCCCATACAGCACGGGTCGTACAGCACAGTATGATTATGAGAGCTGTACGGGGGACAGGACAGCAGCCCCCTCCTGTCCCATACAGCACGGGTCGTACAGCACAGTATGGTTATGAGAGCTGTACGGGGGACAGGACAGCAGCCCCTCCTGTCCCATACAGCACGGGTCGTACAGCACAGTATGGTTATGAGAGCTGTACGGGGGACAGGACAGCAGCCCCCACCTGCCCCATACAGCACGGGTCGTACAGCACAGTATGATTATGAGAGCTGTACGGGGGACAGGACAGCAGCCCCTCCTGTCCCATACAGCACGGGTCGTACAGCACAGTATGACGGAGGTGTAACGGTCAGGTCCGGGCCCTTCATCAAGCTATTCCTCTACAGTCAACCAGCAATCTTCAACTGACGATTCTTGGATAACTGATACTGAAGACGGAACAAGTTTCTACAATTTGTAGACTTCATTAATGACACAAGACTATAAATGATACATTCATGATTATTTTAACTATTGCTCAATTCTGTGTTCTCATCAACCGCCATGAAGATTCATTGGCGTTTTGTTTCTACTTCATCCTTGGAGTTAGTTCCAGTTTGTGTCTTGAGACGTTTCCGTTGTGGAAGTTAAGTGTTTGTCCAGTCATATGCTTAGTGATGCTGTAATCATCTTGTTCATTTGAGCAATCTAGACATTATCTAGATATAAGTCTTGCAGTGATTCATGTTCTCTTATAAATAAAGGATTTTTAGATTTAGTGCACATTTTACTTTTTCCGAAAAGAAGAAAAAGCATGGTTTTCACCTTCTGTTACCAGCTTTGTATAATTACTGAAAGCTCTCGTAATTAACCTTACAGCTTTAAGATGATGCTGTTGAAGCCATGACTTGTCATTCACTAACGTCAAATGTTTACGTATCTTAACGTTTCGAAAATCATGATCCTGGTTTTGAGGCTATCGAAAGTGTATATTATTGCTAATGTAAGATGTCATGTGAAATTGATGTGGTAACATAAAAGAAATGATTGATTATATCTTCACAAAATACTTTAATTTGAATTTTGAAACACGTGCATGTACAAGTGTAAATGTTTACAAAAATCACCAATATGAACTATACATGGTTTACTCAAAGTAAATGTCTTCACAAATGAATAATGTCTTTAAAACACATCATTGCAGAAAGCCTGCGCGATTTCATCACGCTGAGCTTTCGCACATCGGATCCCTTCGTCGCCCCTATCCTTTACATCCAGTTGGTAGTCATTTTCTTCTTCGTCTTCTTCTGCGTCCCAATCCTCCCTGTAGAGATCACGTACACTCTCGCAAATGTTGTGGAGGACAACACGGCATGTAATTACCGTGCAGGCAAATTTGACGTCAACGTCCATCTTCTTCTGCAAACACCGCCAACGTCTCTTCAAGCGACCAAACACGTTTTCAATCGTCATCCTGGCTCGGCTGAGTCGATAGATGAAGGTACTCTGAGTTGGAATGAGATTAGCTCTGCCTGTGTAGGGCTTCAATAACCATGACTTTAAGGGGTATGCTGCATCACCAAGGAGGTGAGGTGAAATTGGGTTTAACGTCGTGCTTGAGAATATTTCGCTCATATGACGACGTGCATGCGTGTGTATGTGTATGTGCGGCTGCTTGTACTAGCCCAGACTTAAGCTGGTTTATAGTGCTAGCCCACTGAGATACCATGCCGCAATGAAGCATGAATACCCCACTCAGAAACATTATACTGACTCCGAGCCGACCAGTCCTTGTTGTACCCATTAATGCCGAGCGCCAGGCAGGGACCAACAAGTACCATATTTTAACGTCTTTTGGTATGACGCGGTCGTGAATCGAACCCGCGACCTTCCGCTCTCCGGGCGGACGCTCTAACCACTACACCACGGAGGTGGTCGCATCACCAAGGAGCACCAAGGGCATTTGTGTATTTCCGATGTTTTTCAATCAGTTTGGTAAGAGAGAACCATCATCGAGGAAATAAACCATCATCAAGGAAATAAATGTCTGAGTTCACCAAGACACTGGCGTCATGCACTCTGCACACTGGCCAGCCAATATTGATGTTTGTAAACAGCAGGTTGTGGTCACATACCCCTTAAAGGATAAGAGAAAAGAAACCTTTCCTGTTCAGGTAGTCACCGTGTGAATCTTTAGGAGCTATGATATGGATGTGACTGCCATCTATAGATCCTACACAGTTTGGAAATCCCCAACGCTCCTCATAACCCTTGATAACATTCTTCAATGCGTCTCCCTGGGGAACCTGACGTATTCAGTCAGGAGAAGTTTCATGATGGCTCCACACACTTGATGGACGCAGACACATATGGTTGCCTTCCCGACACCAAAAAGGTTGGCCACAGTTCTATATTCTGCGGAGGAAGCCATCCAATAGATTGTTATAGCAAGCTTTTTCTTCACATCCAGTGGTTCCTCAACCGTATGATCAGAGGGAGAGCTCATCGTTTAGTCAAGTGCAGATGAATTCATATGTTTCGCGTTGCATTCTAAAATTGTCAAACCATTCGGCATCAGTGAAATGATGGCAAACAACTTCAGTATACCAATGATTTGATCTTGGCTTTCTTCTAGAAGTTCGATCATGGGAACATCCCGGTATCAGACCAAGACTGATGTAATATGGGAAATGCCTATACCTTCTTGATATCTCACGTCTTACGCCATCCATTGTTAGGTCAGAAATGAACTATAATCAAGATTTACTACCACTTTGCCTAAAGTACGTATGAACGCATAGCAAATATGCTCACCCTAGCAAATTACACACCCTATGTAAATTTAGTCATGTAATGTTGCCAACGTTAAATTTGTACATCTATTACTGTTGTATATTTTTGCCGTATAAACAGGCCTTAACAGACAGTGTAGCTGTTGAAACGAAGCATTGCATTCTTGTATTCCTGTTGCCAACGCACGTTGCCTACGCTAGGCGCTGTCCTATGTTACTTGTGTTCTGTTACCCACGCTACTTGTGTCTAAAAGTTTGAGCTGGATGCCTAATGTATTACTGTTTGCTGTCACGTTACTTGTATTACTGTTGCAAAGAAATGTTGCTCGTTACTTGTGTTACTGTTGCCTATGTGTTACTGTGTGTTACTGTTGTTGCCAGCGTTACTTGTGTAGCCTTCTGTTACTGTTGCCAGCGTTACGTTGCTTTGTGTTACTGTTGCCAACGTTACTTGTGTTACTGTTGCCAGCGTTACGCTACTGTGTTACTGTTGCCTACGTTACTTGTGTTACTGTTGCCAGCGTTACTTGTGTCTAACTGTTGTACGTTAGCTGTTGCCAGCGTTACCGTGTTACTGTTACCTTGTCTGTTTGTCTACAGCGTTAACCTGTGTTACTGTTGCCTACGTTACCTGTATTACTGTTGCCAGCGTTACCTGTGTTACTGTTGCCAGCGTTACCTGTGTTACTGTTGCCGTTAGCGTTTACCTGTGTTACTGTTGCCAGCGTTACCTGTGTTACTGTTGCCAGCGTTACCTGTGTTACTGTTGCCAGCGTTACCTGTGTTACTGTTGCCAGCGTTACCTGTGTTACTGCTGCCAGCGTTACCTGTGTTACTGTTGCCAGCGTTACCTGTGTTACTGTTGCCAGCGTTACCTGTGTTACTGTTGCGTTACCTGTGTTACTGTTGCCTACGTTATCTGTGTTACTGTTGCCAGCGTTACCTGTGTTACTGTTGCCAGCGTTACCTGTGTTACTGTTGCCAGCGTTACCTGTGTTACTGTTGCCAGCGTTACCTGTTACTGTTGCCAGCGTTACCCTGCGTTACCTGTGTTACTGTTGCCTACGTTACCTGTGTTACTGTTGCCAGCGTTACCTGTGTTACTGTTGCCTACGTTACCTGTGTTACTGTTGCCAGCGTTACCTGTGTTACTGTTGCCAGCGTTACCTGTGTTACTGTTGCCTACGTTACCTGTGTTACTGTTGCCAGCGTTACCTGTGTTACTGTTGCCGTTACCTGTGTTACTGTTGCCTACGTTATCTGTGTTACTGTTGCCAGCGTTACCTGTGTTACTGTTGCCTACGTTACCTGTGTTACTGTTGCCTACGTTACTTGTGTTACTGTTGCCTACGTTACCTGTGTTACTGTTGCCTACGTTACCTGTGTTACTGTTGCCTACGTTACTGTGTTACTGTTGCCAGCGTTACCTGTGTTACTGTTGCCAGCGTTACCTGTGTTACTGTTGCCAGCGTTACCTGTGTTACTGTTGCCAGCGTTACCTGTGTTACTGTTGCCAGCGTTACCTGTGTTACTGTTGCCAGCGTTACCTGTGTTACTGTTGCCAGCGTTACCTGTGTTACTGTTGCCAGCGTTACCTGTGTTACTGTTGCCTACGTTACCTGTGTTACTGTTGTTGTTACTGTTGCCACGTTACCCTGTGTTACTGTTGCCAGCGTTACCTGTGTTACTGTTGCCAGCGTTACCTGTGTTACTGTTGCCTACGTTACGTTACTGTTGCCAGCGTTACCTGTGTTACTGTTGCCTACGTTACTTGTGTTACTGTTGCCAGCGTTACCTGTGTTACTGTTGCCTACGTTACTTGTGTTACTGTTGCCAGCGTTACCTGTTACTGTTGTTACCTGTTGCCTACTGTTGTTACTGTTGCCTACGTTACCTGTGTTACTGTTGCCTGCGTTACTTGTGTTACTGTTGCCCGTTACCTGCGTTACTGTTGTGTTACTGTTGCCTACGTTACCTGTGTTACTGTTGCCTACGTTACCTGTGTTACTGTTGCCTACGTTACCTGTGTTACTGTTGCCAGCGTTACCTGTGTTACTGTTGCCTACGTTACTTGTGTTACTGTTGCCAGCGTTACCTGTGTTACTGTTGCCGTTAGCGTTACTGTTTACGTTGTGTTACTGTTGCCTACGTTACTTGTGTTACTGTTGCCTACGTTACCTGTGTTACTACGTACTTTATTACTGCCATTGTTACTTGTTACTGTTGTTACTGTTGCCAGCGTTACCTGTGTTACTGTTGCCAGCGTTACCTGTGTTACTGTTGCCAGCGTTACCTGTGTTACTGTTGCTGCGTTACTGTGTGCGTTGCCTGCGTTGCCTGTGTTACTGTTACCTTGTGTTACTGTTGCCCACCTGTGCGTTACCTGTGTTACTGTTGCGTTACCTGTGTTACTGTTACGTTACTTGTATTACTGTTTGTTACTGCTTGCCAGCGTTACTGTGTTACTTGCCTACGCCTGTGTTACTGTTGCCTACGTTACTGTTGCCCATTACGTTACGTTACCTGTGTTACTGTTGCCACGTTACCTGTTACGTTACCTGTGTTACTGTTGCCAGTGTTACGTTACTGTTGTACGTTACCTGTGTTACTGTTGCCAGCGTTACCTGTGTTACTGTTGCCTACGTTACTTGTGTTACTGTTGCTAGCGTTACCTGTGTTACTGTTGCCAACGTTACCTGTGTTACTGTTGCCAGCGTTACCTGTGTTACTGTTGCCTACGTTACTTGTATTACTGTTGCCAGCGTTACCTACATTGCCAACGTTACTTATATTACTGTTGCCAGCGTTACCTGTGTTACTGTTGCCTACGTAACTGGTATTAATGTTTCCCCGAGAAAAGTTTATCGACTATGGAATGCAGTTCCCAATTCACCATCGATTTAATCAACGTTGACAATCCGAAAGAATATAATATAACACGTGTCTTATGTTAAATATCATCCTAAAATTTTTCATTTTTGTTTATACCGATAGCCCAATTGTTTAATCTATACACAAGTGGTGGATAAGAAGGTTTGCTCAAAGTACCTCACTACCCCTGGAGCTGATAGCAGACAATTCCCATACACCCAATATCTCTCCCCCTATCTCGTGTCGACGGCCTGCGTCTGTTATGACATGCCTCATCCCGTTGTCAGCAGCGAGTATTGTTCCTCTTGATGTCCCCTAACCCCCACCCCAACTCCTTGAGATCCACACCCCAACCCTGCTCCTCGTTGTGTCCCTTATCGCCTGAAACTGCGTTGTTCGTGTATCTGATGGTTCTGCTCAGACCTATAGTTCGTCACTGATGACATACGGGTGGGACAATTGCGATCTTTAGACTCAAATAAGTGTCAGTACAGCTGATATATTAATAATCTATAGTCAAAGGGGTGATATTATATTTATGGCTTTTCAAATCTATTCTCTGAGAAAATTCAGGGTAAACAAGTTGTAACAGAGAGCCCTCTCTGCGGAACAAATATCAGGTGAGAGTTGGTAGTTTGGTAGGGTTTCCAAACCGTCATGCAAATAGACGTGAGACAGATTGCATGTCCCTAGATGCAGTGACACAACAGGGTCCCGACGAGTTACCGCAACCACCACCATACCAGCATTAGGTATAGCGTACTTGGTACCGTAACATCTGACTGGTGACAACAGGGTCCCGACGAGGTACAGCAACCACCACCATACCAGCATTAGGTATAGAGTACTTGGTACCGTAACATCTGACTCAGATCCACTTGGACCACTAGGTCAGCGCCGGTCCTGTAGCCCAGTTTCACTCCGACAGTGGTCAGGTGGTCCTCTATGTCTGTGTTTATATAAAAACAACTATTGACAGGTGTATTTACTCTCGAATATTTGAAAAAGTTATTACACGAATTTGTGAAATCAAACACTTACCTTCAAAGGCTTTCCATAACTCATCTTCTTGCGACAACAGGTATGTATATATTTGAAAATTTGGACGAATAGTATTATTTAGATCGTGTGTGACGAATAGATTATTCGTCTGATATAGTACTGATATAGTACTACACGGATTGTATAGTACTGATATGTTATTGCGCGGACGATATAGTACTGATAGAGTACTGCACGTATGATATTGTATTAATATAATATTGCACGGATGGTATTGTGCTGATACAGTACTGCACGGATGGCATTGTACTGATATAGTACTGCACGTATGATATTGTATTAATATAATATTGCGCGGATGTTATTGTACTGACATAGTATCGCACGAATGGTATTGTACTGACATAGTATCGCATGGATGGTATTATACTTACATAATATTGCATGGATGGTATTGTACTGTTATAGTATTGCATGGATGGTATTGTACTGACATAGTATCGCATGGATGGTATTGTACTGACATAGTATTGCACGGATGATATTGTACTGACATAGTATTGCATGGATGGTATTGTACTGACATAGTTATCGCATGGATGGTATTGTACTGATATAGTATTGCACGGATGGTATTGTACTGATATAGCATTGCACGGAAGGTATTGCATGGATGGTATTGTACTTACATAATATTGCATGGATGGTATTGTACGGATGGTATTGTACTGATATAGCATTGCACGGATGGTATTGTACTGATATAACATTGCACAGATGGTATTGTACTGATATAGCATTGCACGGATGGTATTGTACTGATATAACATTGCACGGATGGTATTGTACTGATATAACATTACATGGTATGATATGCATTGCACGGATGGTGTACTGATATAACATTGCACGGATGGTATTGTACTGATATAACATTGCACGGATGGTATTGTACATGATATAACATTGCACGGATGGTGGTATTGTACTGATATAACATTTGTATTGTACTGATATAACATTGCACGGATGGTATTGTACTGATATAACATTGCACGGATGGTATTGTACTGATATAACATTGCACGGATGGTATTGTACTGATATAACATTGCACGGATGGTATTGTACTGATATAACATTGCACGGATGGTATTGTACTGATATAACATTGCACGGATGGTATTGTACTGATATAACATTGCACGGATGGTATTGTACTGATATAGCATTGCGCAGATGGTATTGTACTGACATAGTATTGCACGGATTCGATTGTACTGATATAGTATTGCACGAATGGCATTGTACTGATATAGTATTGCACGGATAGTATTGTACTGACATACTATTGCATGCTTGGCATTGTACTGATATAGTATTGCACGGATGGTGTTGTACTGACATAGTATTGCACGGATGGTATTGTACTTACATAGAATTGCATTTTTGGCATTGTACTGATATAGTATTGCACGGATGGGATTGTACTGATATAGTATTGCACGGATGGCATTGTACTGATATAGTATTGCACTGATGTATTGGATGAGTGCACAATTGCACGGATAGTACTACACAGATTTATGTTTGCTTGGATAGTACTATATGGATTCAGTACTGCACAAGAAGGCATTTTAGTATTGCACATATGGTATTGTACAAATATTGTATTTCACGGATGATAATGGATGAATTTGGTATTGCACGGATGGTACGATATGGATATCGCTTTGCATGAATGGTACTATACTGACGTCGTATTGCACGGGTGTTGGGGTGGGGAGGGGTATACTCACCACGTTGCTATAGTTACTTGTCATCCCATCCAGGATTCGATGATCTAGCACCAGCATCAACTGTCACGTCATGCCTCGCGCCAAGCGCTCCGCCAGCATCGACGGCATCAGAATCAACCCTCACGTAACGTTCCGAAGCAAGTCGTCGAATGGAAGGGCGTCGTCGTCGGAGGTGTTGGTGCAGAAGGGGAACCTGACGCCGCAATCCTCAGTAGAGACTTCGTTGTCAGAGACGTCGCCACTTCTGCCCGACACAGTGACGATAAGGCTGGGAAACGGGTATGTGTTACTTGTGTGGGTGGGACCTGACGTACACACAGCACACATTGGCTGAACATTGAGGTAGAGGCTTGGCGCTGGTCTGCATCCCATGGAGCAGAGATGCTGCTGAAGATAACCAAGCATTTTCACGGCTTCATGAGTTATAATGGGGTTTTCATACATTTATCAGCACATTTGAAAAATATTCTTTAGAATAGTTTGGATAATAATCAGGGAGCTGAAGCGATCTAAATGCCCGGTTATGAAGTAAAGAGCAGCTGAAGTAAAGATGAAGTAAAACAGTTAAGAAAAGTATCCCGTCATTTGGCTGAACTGCTTGACATCAACAGTACCTTGGCTCATCATTAATGACACATGAAATGACGGAATCGTGTATTTTCCAGGACTGTGAGGGAGTCGGAGAAACAGCTGCTGGAGGAAGAGCTAGACGACGACGTCTTCACGCCTTCAAAGCCGTTAACGAAGAAGGCCGTCTTCCATCACATCAAGGTCGCCGTCATCCTTGTCCTCACTGTGGTGTGCAGTGTGAGTATACCACCAGGTGTTCACAGTTTCCACTGTATATACCCCAATACCAGGTGTTCACAGTCTTCGCCTGTGCTTCGGATAATCCCAGGTGCCGTATACCCGACACCTGGAGGCCACAGTCTTGGCATGTGCGGATAATCCCAAGTGGCGTATACTTGACACCAGGTGCTCACAGCCTTCGCCTTTAACTCCGAGAAACCCCAGGTGCCGTATACCCGACACCGGGTGGTCTCAGTCTTCGCATGTATTCCTGATAATCCCAGGTGCCGTATACCTGAGCAATCTCAAACTGTGCTATAGTGATCCCAAGTAGCTGTAAGGAAGTAAGCGAGTTTGGCCGCATCGGTCAGTATTACAGTTGTATGATAGGGTGTCAGATCGATATAGTGCGTGAAGAGGTGTTTGCGGGAAGTGAACTCACGTGGCCGGGAAGAGGAGGTGTTTGCTGGATGTGAACCCACGTGGGAAGCGGGATGGTCCTGACAAACCAGGACAAGATTAGGGAGAGGTGGAATAGCGACTTTTGGTAAATCAATTGGGTGCGTGAGGAAACCGGTAGTGACGGTAGCACTTTTACCGCGACCACAGTGATTTGTTGAGAAACTAATCAGGACGAATCAGGATTCGAACTTACATTAATACGTACCTGGCGCGCCTCGGGGCGCCTTAGACTCCGATCCCCGACACCACGTCGCCAGAACTGCACTGAAATGTTCCTGATCTGTTGCAGTTCTACATCGCCGTGAACCACGAAACAGAGAAGGAGTGGCGTCAGTTTAGCGTGGAGCCGCTACAAAGAAAAGGTAAATCTTATGATATATATGGCGTCTAGTTGTACAGCATGCCCTACGACGCAAAGGTAATCCTTACATGGCGTCTTTCTGTACGACATGTCCTCCAACAAAAAGGTAAACCTTACATGGCGTCTATCTGTACAACATGTCCTCCAACACAAAGATAAGCCTTACATGGCGTCTATCTGTACAACATGTCCTCCAACACAAAGGTAAACCTTTCATGGCGTCTATCTGTTCAACATGTCCTCCAACACAAAGATAAACCTTACATGGCGTCTATCTGTACAACATGTCGTACAACACAAAGGTAAGCCTTACATGGCGTCTTTCTGTACAACATGTCCTCCAACACAAAGGTAAACCTTACATGGCGTCTACCTCTTCAACATGTCCTCCAACAAAAAGGTAAACCTTATATGGCGTCTTTATGTACAACATGTCCTCCAACACAAAGATAAACCTTACATGGCGTCTAGTTTTACAACATGTCCTCCAACACAAAGGTAAACCTTATATGGCGTCTACCTCTTCAACATGTCCTCCAACAAAAAGGTAAACCTTATATGGCGTCTTTCTGTACGACATGTCCTCCAACACAAAGATAAACCTTACATGGCGTCTTTCTGTACAACATGTCCTCCAACACAAAGATAAACCTTACATAGCGTCTATCTGTACAACATGTCCTCCAACACAAAGGTAAACCTTATATGGCGTCTTTATGTACGACATGTCCTCCAACACAAAGATAAACCTTACATGGCGTCTAGTTTTACAACATGTCCTCCAACACAAAGGTAAACCTTACATGGCGTCTATCTGTACAACATGTCCTCAAACACAAAGATAAACCTTACATGGCGTCTTTATGTACGACATGTCCTCCAACACAAAGATAAACCTTACATGGCGTCTATCTGTACGACATGTCCTCCAACACAAAGATAAACCTTACATGGCGTCTATCTGTACAACATGTCCTCCAACACAAAGGTAAACCTTACATGGCGTCTATCTGTTCAACATGTCCTCCAACACAAAGATAAACCTGATGTGGCGTCTATCTGTTCAACATGTCCTCCAACACAAAGATAAACCTTGCATGGCGTCTAGTTCTACAACATGTCCTCCAACACAAAGATAAACCTTACATGGCGTCTAGTTCTACAACATGTCCTCCAACACAAAGATAAACCTTGCATGGCGTCTAGTTCTACAACATGTCCTCCAACACAAAGATAAACCTTGCATGGCGTCTAGTTCTACAACATGTCCTCCAACACAAAGATAAACCTTACATGGCGTCTATCTGTACAACATGTCCTCCAACACAAAGATAAACCTTACATGGCGTCTATCTGTACAACATGTCCTCCAACACAAAGGTAAACTTTACATGGCGTCTAGTTCTACAAAATGCCCTACAACGCAAAGGTAAACCTTATATGGTTTCTTGTTATGCCAGCATATACAACCCAAAGCAATCCTTATACTGCATGGCCTGCAACGTCAAGGTAATCCTTATACTGCGTCTATCTATACAGCATGCATCCCGGGTTGTTAAGGGGATATCTGTGTCTTTCAGAAGTCCATCAGTGGGTCCACAACACTTTTATTCGTGTCAATTTGTATAACTACATGATGTTACAACAATGACTAGGCGGCATGTCGGAGGCGATGGTCAGCCAACCCGCCTAGTCGCTGTCTCAGGGTCAAGTCTCGATTAACACAAAGCATTTTCAATTTATCCCTGAGGGTCGAAACCTGATCAGACTGTCACGTGTCGTATTTGTGACAGATGTGTGGTCAGCCTGCAGTATCTCGCACCTCATCCACAATGTCATGCTTCAGTGGCCAACCAGCCTTTGTCTAACTTTGATTATAGGCAGCTAATGACTCTATGATGGTGGCCATGATGACAATGATCAAGCTGTGTTGATTTCATTTCTATTGACAGCATGGTCATTACTTAGAGAGATATTCAATTTGCATAACTCAAGGAATATCATAAATATCCCTGATAAACACTGTTCAAACGTGCTTGCGATATACGCCCTTTCTGTAAAGAAGGACGTGACCCACGTCCTTATGCACATTGTGAATGAGGTAGCGATAACATTTCAACATATCTAAATTATAGGGATAAACATAAAATGCTATAATCAGTTGGGGCTTGGTTTTACCTTGACAAATAATTATACAGGCAATACAATTCGGAAGCTGATGTGACCAATATCTTTCATTATTTAGTGATGACATGAATTACACAGTCTTCAGTAGCCTATTTGGATATGCTTTGTACCATATGACACATGGTGTCAAACACTGATGATATGCATTCATAAAGTTGAAATGACTAATTTAAATGAGATTTGCTGATAGCAATATCGACATTAAATGACAGTAAATATGTTTTTAAAGACAATTTCCTTTGGTAAATTAAGATACATGTCGTGGAACCCATTTATCTAAATCAACATATTGACAGACGAATAACACACTAAATCAAAGTAAGGCAGATACAAGAAACAACTATAGATGAATACCGTCCACTGAATAACCTGTACGATGACAAGTGTATCAGAAACAAAAAGTACAAAGTAGCATGAATATGGACATGAAATGGATCGTCATTTTCTATCATCCTATCAATCAGGCAGGACAACAGTCACTCTCCTTCTCTCTCTTTCAATCTCTGTTACAAAATGCTCTCTCTCTCTCATTCTCTCTCATTCTCTCTCTCTCTCTCTCTCTCTCTCTCTCTCTCTCTCTCTCTCTCTCCTGTATCTTTTCTACCCTTTCTCTCACTGTCTCTATTTCACTCTCTATCACTCTATCGCTCTCTCTATGCCTCTCTCACAATTACAACTCCCTTCTTGTATCTCATCTCCTTGCGTCACGCAACTCAAATCCTATACACACATCATTTGATACATAATATCCATAATTTGACATATCAATAACATTATATTAAAATTCAAGGGCATAGCATCAACATGCTGATCACAAAAAGACATTATAAGCTGTTCTCGGGAACACACATCAGCGACATGACGATCAAATCAATGTACATGAAAGCTAGTACATATTGATAAGAAACGGGCAGTGGTACAGAGTACTAATAGAACGGTACATACTCAAATATGTGTATGCTACTACCGATAGAATACAGAAAATGGACATGAAATTGAACATATTGACAAAGAAAGCATTTAGTGGTGCAGGAAAACAATTGACGGGGTAGAGGGGATTGAGGCGACACTCCTGGGGACTCAGATGGTATAACCCACAGTGGACACACTTGTATGGGTGTGTGTGGGACTGGTAGATTGGAGGCGGGGTGGGAGGTGCTGGGATGGGAAAGAGTGGGGTGTGTGTGTGTGTGTGTGTGTGTGTGTGTGTGTGTGTGTGTGTGTGTGTGTGTGTGTGTGTGTGTGTGTGTGTGTGTGTGTGTGTGTGTGTGTGTCGGCCGTGTGTGGGAAAGCATTGTTCGGGGAAGGTTGAAAATAATTTGCTGGGTTATGTCGCTCCTCCTGCAGTCTGTTCGGCTGAACGTTCGTGGGTGAAGCGACAGACATGAGTCCGTCAATACCTGCTAGTTTGTAAATGTCCTCTGCTACCTGAACACTTTCAATCATGTCCGACAAAGTGTCATGGCGCCTGGTGACAATAAATTGGACGATGTGGGGGAGGGCGTTTCTGAAAATGAGGTCTTTAATAAATTGATCATCATTACAATCCAAAAGGGATGCCTCATACCGCACAGATTGAAGCAATGAACGAAAGTCTTCATGTTCTGTTTGTTTTCTGTCAATCAGGGCATTCTTCCGAATAATGGCTTGGATGGACGTTGGACCATACCATTGTGAAAAACATTGTCTAAGTTCAGGCCATGTCATGTTATCTTTACTAGGAAGTCCTTCATACCAAATTGAAGCTGACTGTGATAAATATAAGGGGAAAAGGTTAACAATTTCGTCATCATTGTAATTTTGAATTGCCACAAATTTCTGGAATCGACTAAGCCAGGAAGGTGCTGATCGGGAATCATGTCCGTCGAATAATGGCATTGGAATGGTTGTGAAGTTTACACGGGGTGGGGTACAGACAGCGTGACGGTCAGCGGGCAGGGAGGAGCATGGAGGGTGAGAACAGCAACGGCCACAACAATGGGGATTGTAAATACGGCAGTGGTGATCAGGGTGTTGAGGGGCAGATGGAGAATCTGAGCGGGTGGATGTATTGTCGTGAGTCGTGATTTACTGGAGGATCCGTCATAAGATTTAGAAGAAAAGAAAGGTATTGAAAAAAAAATGAATGAATGAATGAAACGGTTAACATGTGACGTGTAATGTACATCGGAAATTGATTTCACCTACACACAAATCTTCTGACCATTTCGCGTGATATACGTTTAAACCCCTTTTCTCTGAGAGAGTTCCTCTATAGCTTAAATACTGGTAACCAAAGCAGCGTTAAACTGGAATAATGTACCTCTCCTTCAGAGCTTGAGTTTGGGGATGCGAGTGCCTCGTACCCCGTCGTCAGGGTGTCGCTTCAGGGACCCTTCCTGGAAGAGGAGGACGCTGAGGCGGAAGCGGAGGGGACGGGCGGGGTGGAGTCGACGGAGCCGATGCAACTCCAACTAGATAATCAAACGGTCAGTACTCAAAGCTACAACATGGTGTCCAGTGTTATACACTGCTCTGACAGGGGTAACCAGTGGTGTCATGGTATTTATAGGTACTCTAACATTGTATGAGAATCCTTTAGTGCATCATGGCATGATAAATTGTTTTGTGAAGAAGTATATTTGTCAGTGATAAGTCCTTGGCGGCATTGTTTCTTTAACTCTGATACAGATTATTGTGTAGTCGACTTTGAATTAGTGAGAAGTAGTAGTACTACTACTACTAGTAGTAGTAGTAGTAGTAGTAGTAGTAGTAGTAGTAGTAGTAGTAGTAGTAGTAGTAGTAGTAGTAGTAGTAGTAGTAGTAGTACCAGACATTGCGATAGTAACAGTGGTTGTGATAAGGTTCAGATGACGTTGCTTGATACTGATGAATTTCGCCCCTAGTGGACGCTGCACGTGAATGCCACCCAGATCCAGGGCGGAGTCCCCGTGACACTGAACCACATCTTCACATGCCACAGGTGAGTCACATCTATATTTTAATGAAAATAGGAAACTGCGAAATGAAATCGACGGCCGTCAATGTGCATGTGAGCATAAAATGCGACGTCACCATCAGCTGTTATCCTGTTCATACAACCATTATCCTGTGCATACAGCCGTTACCCTGTGCATACAGTCGTTACCCTGTTCATATAGTCGTTATCCTGTTCATACAGTCGTTACCCTGTTCATACAGTCGTTACCCTGTTCATATAGTCGTTATCATGTTCATACAGTCGTTACCCTGTTCATAAAGTCGTTACCCTGTTCATATAGTCGTTATCCTGTTCATACAGTCGTTATCCTGTGCATACAGTCGTTACCCTGTTCATAAAGTCGTTATCATGTTCATACAGCAGTTACCCTGTTCATAAAGTCGTTACCCTGTTCATATAGTCGTTATCCTGTTCATACAGTCGTTATCCTGTGCATACAGTCGTTACCCTGTTCATATAGTCGTTATCATGTTCATACAGTCGTTATCCTGTGCATACAGTCGTTACCCTGTTCATATAGTCGTTATCATGTTCATACAGCAGTTACCCTGTTCATAAAGTCGTTACCCTGTTCATACAGCCGTTATCCTGTTCATACAGCCTGTTATACAGTCGTTACCCTGTTCATACACAGTCCTGTTACAGCCGTTATGTTCATACAGTCGTTACCCTGTTCATACAGTCGTTACCCTGTTGATACAGTCGTTATCCTGTTCATACAGTCGTTATCCTGTTCATACAGTTGTTACCCTGTTCATACAGTCGTTACCCTGTTCATACAGTCGTTATCCTGTTCATACAGCCGTTATCCTGTTCATACAGTCGTTATCCTGTTCATACAGTCGTTATCCTGTTCATACAGTCGTTACCCTGTTCATACAGCCGTTACCCTGTTCATACAGCCGTTATCCTGTTCATACAGCCGTTACCCTGTTCATACAGCAGTTACCCTGTTCATATAGTCGTTACCCTGTTCATACAGCCGTTATCCTGTTCATACAGCCGTTACCCTGTTCATACAGTCGTTACCCTGGTCATACAGCCGTTACCCTGTTCATACAACCGTTATTCTGTTCATACAGTCGTTATCCTGTTCATACAGCAGTTACCCTGTTCATACAGTCGTTATCCTGTTCATACAGCAGTTACCCTGTTCATAAAGTCGTTACCCTGTTCATACAGTCGTTATCCTGTGCATACAGCCGTTATCCTGTTGATACAGCCGTTATCCTGTTGATACAACCGTTACCCTGTTCATACAGCCGTTACCCTGTTCATACAGCCGTTACCCTTTAATACAATCGTGTATGTGCGACCAAACGATGTCAGGCAGTGAAAACATACCAATGCTAGCATTTTTCCCGTGCCCACGAGTCATCGTATTGTCGACGTTTTCACTTCCAGTTTTCTTAGACCATGTTCCGTGGACGTCAACAGCAGCTCAGACGCCACCATCTCCTTCTTCTACTCCTACCATCCTGTCGCCTCTGACCACGAGAACAACGTCATCTACGCACTGGTCGTCCTCATCCTCGTCTACGTCCTCATCATCCTAGAGGTGAGCGTGATGGGATGGGTACGCTGGCCGTGGGTCGGTGGTAGGGGGCAAGTGATGTCAGCTGGGCACAGGTAGATAGCCTGAATCCCACGAGGGCGTTGTTTACAAACCTACAGACACGATCAGTGCGAATTCCAAATGACGCTGAGTAGAACTAGATGAATGTTGTATTACTTATTACTGAGTACAAGCAGAAGGTGACTAAGCTGTGTCTATAATACTGTATGGTTTCCATATTTCAAAGGAAGGCAGACGAACTGAGAACTGTTTTTACCAAAAGGTAACAGGCTTTGTCAAAACTTCACTAGGATTAAAATCTGTCACCCAAACACCTAAATCGTAAGATCAAGCCTCAAGTATGTATGGGATATTTCACCATCGAATGACCATCTCTTATTTGTATCAGACTACCACCAAACTTACTCTCTCTTGCGTGGCAGTTTGGTCGTGTTTAAATGCTACTTGACCAAGTTCTGTATACTGTATTGACTAACATGTGAACACGTCATTAAGTACATTTTCTTCAAACCATGTTTGTGACTCTGGCAGGCGATACTGTTGGCGTTATATAAGGGAGGTTAATTGTGTCCGTCCCTGTATTTCAGCTGGTCCACAGAACCCTGGCCGCACTGCTTGGCTCCCTGGCCGCCGTGGCGGTGTTGGCTGCGCTCAATGAAGTACGACGTTTTCGCATAGCCAGTTGTCCAGAGTTATAAATAGTGAATTTTATATATACATGTATGTATAAAGAGAGAGAGAGAGAGAGAGAGAGAGAGAGAGAGAGAGAGAGAGAGAGAGAGAGAGAGAGAGAGAGAGAGAGAGAGAGAGAGAGAGAGAGAGAGAGAGAGAGAGAGAGAGAGAGAGAGAGAGAGAGAGAGAGAGAGAGAGTCTAATATTTCTGGGCAGAATGGAATGGTTCTATTATGTAAACTTTGTCCGTTGTGTCTGGAGGTGTGATAACGACGTGTGTATTTAGTCAGCGCCCCACCTGTATTATAATTATGTACAATGATATCCGTCGTGTCTGAAGGTGTGATAACGGCGTGTGTATTTATTCAGCGCCCCACCTGTGATATATGTACAATGATATTTATTGTGTTTGAAGGTGTGATGACGGGGTGTGTATTTATTCAGCGCCCCACCTGTAATATACCTACAATGATATTTGTTGTGTCTGGAGGTGTGATAATGGCGGGTGTCTTTATTCAGCGCCCCTGCAGTATAGAAAGAATGATATCCGTGGTGTCTGAAGGTGTGATAACGGCGTGTGTATTTATTCAGCGCCCCTGTAGTATAGAAAGAATGATATCCGTGGTGTCTGAAGGTGTGATAACGGCGTGTGTATTTAAGCCCCCTGTAGTATAGCGCCCTGTAGTATCTGAAGGTGTGATAATGATATCCGTGGTGTCTGAAGATATCCGTGATAACGGCGTGTGTATTTATTCAGCGCCCCTGTAGTATATAAATAATGATATCCGTGGTGTCTGAAGGTGTGATAACGGCGTGTGTATTTATTCAGCGCCCCTGTAGTATATAAATAATGATATCCGTGGTGTCTGAAGGTGTGATAACGGCGTGTGTATTTATTCAGCGCCCCTGTAGTATATAAAGAATGATATCCGTTATATCTGAAGGTGTGATAACGGCGTGTGTATTTCTTCAGCGCCCTACGATGGAAACGATTGTTAGCTGGATAGACACGGGAGACTCTCGCCCTCCTGTTCGGCATGATGATCCTCGTCGCCATCTTCTCCGAGACGGGATTCTTCGACTACTCGGCGCTGAAGGTGAGTAAGTGAGTGATATTTATGTGTCTGGCTCAGCGGGCAAGATTAAACAGCACACATTCATGATAATGCGCATTCACGCACACGCGCACGCACACACACTACCACTGAATAACACACTCACACACAAAGAAACGCAGACACTCAAAACACACACTAACACATGCCCGCTCGCACGCACGCACACACGCACCTGTGACGCTGAAGCCACAGTATCCCTGGAAGCGCCGTAAAATCCTACCTGGGAATCGTGGTATCACCTCAGTCTCTGTCCCACACAGTGTGCGAAATAGGCACTGGTCCGCTACCCCGTGGCTAGTAAAAATCCAGTTGGGCCAGTAAATCTCTACAGTCACTGGCCCGATTGGCTAGTGAATTTTCACGAGGTCATTTTGTAAATATATCACTCTTTCCAACTTGTTTAGTTATAATACACTTTTAAATCATGAAAGATTATGGCCTGATAAAAATGTTCATCATATCAGCAGCTTAATGATGAAACCTGAGTCATGTGGCAAATATCTTATTCTCAACTATTTTCAAAATCTTTTGCTTAGTTCCTACATTCAAATTTCGGGCTAGTGAATTATATTGTGGGCTAGTAACTTTCCGGGATAGCTTGCCCGACTGGCTAGCAAATTTTGGAAACTATTTCGCACACTGCAGTCCTACATACATCCAGTCATAATTCTTTATCGACCTTTATCGTGTTTATCTTACAGGCTTACCAGCTTGCTAAGGGGAAGATATGGCCGCTCATCACGCTGTTGTGCATCTTTAGCGGTGTCGTCTCCGCTTTCCTCGACAACGTCACCACTATACTTCTTCTTGCACCTGTCACCATCAGGTACAAATATATTACCCGTTACCATCAGGTAGAAATATAACACCTGTCTCCATCAGGTAGAAATATAACACCTGTCTCCATCAGGTACAAATATAACACCTGTCAACATCAGGTACAAATATAACACCTGTATCCATCAGGTACAAATATTATACCTATCACCATCAGGTACAAATATAACACCTGTCAACATCAGGTGCAAATATATTACCTGTCACCGTCAGGTACAAATGTAATTCCTGTCACATTCAGATAATATCACCAATGTTACAACGAGTTAACTTTGTCATACTTGTCATCATCAAGTGATATTGTCATCTCCGTCACAACCAGGTATAACTGTCTCACTTGTCGCCATGAGTTATTATCATAGCACCTGTCACTAGGAGGTAACATCGTGCCTGTTGTACGTTCTGTGTCCCAGACTATGCGAGGTCCTCAACCTTGACCCGAAGCAGATTCTCATGGCGGAGGTACTGTTCTCGAATATCGGCGGGACGGCGACAGCAATAGGCGACCCTCCTAACGTCATCATCGTGGGTGCTACAGCGAGTCAGGTTGGTTGGTTTGTTGTTTAACGCCGCACTCAGCAATATTCCAGTTGTATGGCGGCGGTCTGTAAATAATCGAGTCTGGACCAGACAATCCAGTGATCAACAGCATGAGCATCATTCTACGCAACTGGGATGCGATGACATGATATGATAAAACAAGTCGGCGAGCCTGACCACCCGATCCCGTTAGTCGCCTCTTACGACAGGTATGGGTTACTGAAGGCCAATTCTAACCCCATTTTCATGGGTAACGAGCCAGCTAACTGGAGCAGGTATATATCGCCAAAACAGATCACAGGCACTACACCATGACTGACACCTGTGCCTTTGCTGTGATTTTTATTTGTCTATTTGTTTTACAGGTGTGAAATTTTTTGTAGACACGAATGTGCCTTCTTCTCCGTGTTTCAGTGTAGCCCCAGACACCTGTGTGTAGCATTGTATAGACGCTGGTTTACCTGTCTCCGTGTTTCAGCGTGGCCCCAGACACCTGTGTGTAGCATTGTATAGACGCTGGTTTACCTGTCTCCGTGTTTCAGCGTGGCCCCAGACACCTGTGTGTAGCATTGTATAGACGCTGGTTTACCTGTCTCCGTGTTTCAGTGTAGCCCCAGACACCTGTGTGTAGTATTGTATAGACGCTAGTTTACCTGTCTCCGTGTTCCAGCGTGGCCCCAGACACCTGTGTGTAGTATTGTATAGACGCTAGTTTACCTGTCTCCCGTGTTTCAGCGTGGCCCCAGACACCTGTGTGTAGCATTGTATAGACGCTAGTTTACCTGTCTCCGTGTTTCAGTGTAGCCCCAGACACCTGTGTGTAGCATTGTATAGACGCTGGTTTACCTGTCTCCGTGTTTCAGCGTGGCCCCAGACACCTGTGTGTAGCATTGTATAGACGCTAGTTTACCTGTCTCTCCGTGTTTCAGTGTAGCCCCAGACACCTGTGTGTAGTAGTGTATAGACGCTAGTTTACCTGTCTCCCCGTGTTTCAGTGTAGTCCCAGACACCTGTGTGTAGTATTGTATGGACGCTAGTTTACCTGTCTCTCCGTGTTTCAGTGTAGCCCCAGACACCTGTGTGCAGTGTTGTATGGACGCTGGTTTACCTGTCTCTCCGTGTTTCAGGGTATCACGTTCTCTGTTTTCACGATGCACGCCGCGTTTGGCATCATTTTCGTCTCCGTCTTTGGCTACGGTTTTCTCCGCGTCTACTACCGCAATATCGAGAACCTCAAAAACCAGGAACCGCCCGATGTCATAGGTATCACTCGCCAGCTCACGTGTAAAATATTCAGTAAACACATTTGTGTTGTGTAAAACATTATTTGAAATTATTAATCTAAAATCTTAAAATAAATTGAACGTCTTAAACCTTTACTACATTGAGTTTAATTGTTACCTTTTTCTCAATCTTTATTAGTACTTAACCAACGTCACAATGTCTGCAAGTGGCTCTTTGTCTGTCGAATCAGTCCACTGGTTTTCAGTTCCAGACGCGTGTCCGCCTGTTTCGTCAAAGTAGACATTCATTTATTTAAAACGTGAATTATGAAAAAATAACCTTTATTAATAACGTGTTTGTTTCCTCTGTGTAGAACTGCGGCGTGAGATCGAGCTGTGGCAGAAGACAGCGTTCCGTGTAGGGATGCTGACGAGGGAGGAGAGTATTGTGAAGGCCCTGATACTGCAGAAGACGGCGGAGTTGGAGACCACGCTCAGCAGAACTCTCCTTAAACGGAGGTGGGAATCCGACATCACCATCACCGACATAAACAACGCACACCATCAGACGTCACCATCACCGACACACACCACTCACCTTATCAGACATCATCGCCATGCACAACTCAAATCATCTGACTTCACCATTATCGACATGCACCACTCACCTCATCAGACGTCACCATCATCGACATGCACAACTCACCTTATCAGACATCATCGACATGCACCACTCACATCATCAGACGTCACCATCATCGACATGCACCACTCACATCATCAGACGTCACCATCATCGACATTCACAACTCACGTTATATCAGACGTCACCATCACCGACATGCACAACTCATGTTATACCAGACATCATCAATACCGACATGCACAACTCATGTTATATCAGACATCACCATCACCGACATGCACAACTCACGTTATATCAGACATCACCATCACCGACATTCACAACTAACGTTATATCAGACGTCACCATCATCGACATGCACAACTCATGTTATATCAGACATCACCATCATCGACATGCACAACTCACGTTATATCAGACGTCACCATCACCGACATTCACAACTCATGTTATATCAGACATCATCAATACCGACATGCACAACTCATGTTATATCAGATGTCACCATCACCGACATGCACAACTCATGTTATATCAGACGTCACCATCACCGACATTCACAACTCATGTTATATCAGACGTCACCATCACCGACATGCACAACTCACGTTATATCAGACGTCACCATCACCGACATTCACAACTCACGTTATATCAGACGTCCCCATCACCGACATGCACAACTCATGTTATATCAGACGTCCCCATCATCGACATGCACTACTCACGTAATATCAGACGTCCCCATCACCGACATTCACAACTCATGTTATATCAGACGTCCCCATCACCGACATGCACAACTCATGTTATATCAGACGTCCCCATCACCGACATGCACAACTCACGTTATATCAGACATCACCATCACCGACATGCACAACTCATGTTATATCAGACATCATCAATACCGACATGCACAACTCACGTTATATCAGATGTCACCATCACCGACATGCACAACTCATGTTATATCAGACATCATCAATACCGACATGCACTACTCACGTTATATCAGATGTCACCATCACCGACATGCACTACTCACGTTATATCAGACGTCACCATCACCGACATGCACTACTCATGTTATATCAGACGTCCCCATCACCGACATTCACAACTAACGTTATATCAGACGTCCCCATCACCGACATTCACAACTCACGTTATATCAGACGTCACCGTCACCGACATGCACAACTCATGTTATATCAGACGTCCCCATCACTGACATTCACAACTCACGTTATATCAGACGTCCCCATCACCGACATTCACAACTCATGTTATATCAGACGTCCCCATCATCGACATGCACTACTCACGTTATATCAGACGTCCCCATCACCGACATTCACAACTAACGTTATATCAGACGTCGCCATCACCGACATGCACAACTCACGTTATATCAGACGTCCCCATCACCGACATGCACTACTCACGTTATATCAGACGTCACCATCACCGACATGCACTACTCATGTTATATCAGACGTCACCATCACCGACATTCACAACTCACGTTATATCAGACGTCCCCATCACCGACATGCACAACTCATGTTATATCAGACGTCCCCATCACCGACACAACTCATGTTATATCAGACGTCCCCATCATCGACATGCACTACTCATGTTATATCAGACGTCCCCATCACCGACATTCACATCTCATGTTATATCAGACGTCCCCATAACTGACATGCACAACTCATGTTATATCAGACGTCCCCATCATCGACATGCACTACTCACGTTATATCAGACGTCACCATCACCGACATTCACAACTAACGTTATATCAGACGTCACCATCACCGACATGGACAACTCATGTTATATCAGACGTCCCCATCACCGACATGCACTACTCACGTTATATCAGACGTCACCATCACCGACATGCACTACTCATGTTATATCAGACGTCACCATCACCGACATCCCCATCACCGACATGCACAACTCATGTTATATCAGACGTCACCATCATCGACATGCACAACTCACGTTATATCAGACGTCATCATCACCGACATGCACAACTCATGTTATATCAGACGTCATCATCATCGACATGCACAACTCATGTTATATCAGACGTCACCATCACCGACATGACAACTCATGTTATATCAGACACTATCACCGACATGCACAACTCAAGTTATATCAGACATCACCATCACCGACATTCACAACTCACGTTATATCAGACGTCATCATCACCGACATGCACAACTCATGTTATATCAGACGTCACCATCACCGACATAACACAACTCACGTTATATCAGACGTCACCATCACCGACATGCACAACTCATGTTATATCAGACGTCATCATCACCGACATTCACAACTCATGTTATATCAGACGTCATCATCACCGACATGCACAACTCATGTTATATCAGACGTCACCATCACCGACATGCACAACTCATGTTATATCAGACGTCACCAACACCGACATTCACAACTCATGTTATATCAGACGTTATCATCACCGACATGCACAACTCATGTTATATCAGACATCACCATCACCGACATTCACAACTCACGTTATATCAGACGTCCCCATCACCGACATGCACTACTCATGTTATATCAGACGTCATCATCACCGACATGCATAACTCATGTTATATCAGACGTCACCATCACCGACATGCACAACTCATGTTATATCAGACGTCACCATCACCGACATTCACAACTCATGTTATATCAGACGTCACCATCACCGACATGCACAACTCATGTTATATCAGACGTCATCATCATCGACATGCACAACTCATGTTATATCAGACGTCACCATCACCGACATGCACAACTCATGTTATATCAGACGTCCCATCACCGACATTCACAACTCACGTTATATCAGACGTCACCGTCACCGACATGCACAACTCATGTTATATCAGACGTCCCCATCACCGACATTCACAACTCACGTTATATCAGACGTCACCATCACCGACATTCACAACTCATGTTATATCAGACGTCCCCATCATCGACATGCACTACTCACGTTATATCAGACGTCCCCATCACCGACATTCACAACTAACGTTATATCAGACGTCACCATCACCGACATGCACAACTCATGTTATATCAGACGTCCCCATCACCGACATGCACTACTCACGTTATATCAGACGTCACCATCACCGACATGCACTACTCATGTTATATCAGACGTCACCATCACCGACATTCACAACTCACGTTATATCAGATGTCACCATCACCGACATTCACAACTCATGTTATATCAGATGTCACCATCACCGACATGCACAACTCACGTTATATCAGACGTCATCATCACCGACATGCACAACTCATGTTATATCAGACATCATCAATACCGACATTCACAACTCACGTTATATCAGATGTCACCATCACCGACATTCACAACTCATGTTATATCAGACGTCCCCATCACCGACATTCACAACAAACGTTATATCAGACGTCACCATCACCGACATTCACAACTAACGTTATATCAGACGTCCCCATCACCGACATGCACAACTCATGTTATATCAGACGTCACCATCATCGACATGCACTACTCACGTTATATCAGACGTCACCATCACCGACATTCACAACTAACGTTATATCAGACGTCACCATCACCGACATGCACAACTCATGTTATATCAGACGTCCCCATCACCGACATGCACTACTCACGTTATATCAGACGTCACCATCACCGACATGCACTACTCATGTTATATCAGACGTCCCCATCACCGACATTCACAACTAACGTTATATCAGACGTCCCCATCACCGACATTCACAACTCACGTTATATCAGACGTCACCGTCACCGACATGCACAACTCATGTTATATCAGACGTCCCCATCACCGACATTCACAACTCACGTTATATCAGACGTCCCCATCACCGACATTCACAACTCATGTTATATCAGACGTCCCCATCATCGACATGCACTACTCACGTTATATCAGACGTCCCCATCACCGACATTCACAACTCATGTTATATCAGACGTCACCATCATCGACATGCACAACTCACGTTATATCAGACGTCATCATCACCGACATGCATAACTCATGTTATATCAGACGTCATTATCATCGACATGGACAACTCATGTTATATCAGACGTCACCATCACCGACATTCACAACTCACGTTATATCAGACATCCCCATCACCGACATGCACAACTCATGTTATATCAGACGTCACCATCATCGACATGCACAACTCACGTTATATCAGACGTCATCATCACCGACATGCATAACTCATGTTATATCAGACGTCATTATCATCGACATGGACAACTCATGTTATATCAGACGTCACCATCACCGACATGCACAACTCATGTTATATCAGACGTCACCATCACCGACATGCACAACTCAAGTTATATCAGACATCACCATCACCGACATTCACAACTCATGTTATATCAGACATCATCATCACCGACATGCACAACTCATGTTATATCAGACGTCACCATCACCGACATGCACAACTCATGTTATATCAGACATCACCATCATCGACATTCACAACTAACGTTATATCAGACATCATCATCACCGACATGCACAACTCATGTTATATCAGACGTCCCCATCACCGACATGCACAACTCATGTTATATCAGACGTCACCATCATCGACATGGACAACTCACGTTATATCAGACGTCATCATCACCGACATGCACAACTCATGTTATATCAGACGTCATCATCACCGACATGGACAACTCATGTTATATCAGACGTCACCATCACCGACATGCACAACTCATGTTATATCAGACGTCACCATCACCGACATGGACAACTCATGTTATATCAGACGTCACCAACACCGACATTCACAACTCATGTTGTATCAGACGTTATCATCACCGACATGCACAACTCATGTTATATCAGACATAACCATCACCGACATTCACAACTCACGTTATATCAGACGTCCCCATCACCGACATGCACTACTCATGTTATATCAGACGTCATCATCACCGACATGCATAACTCATGTTATATCAGACGTCACCATCACCGACATGCACAACTCATGTTATATCAGACGTCACCATCACCGACATTCACAACTCACGTTATATCAGACGTCACCATCACCGACATGCACAACTCATGTTATATCAGACGTCATCATCATCGACATGCACAACTCATGTTATATCAGACGTCACCATCACTGACATGCACAACTCATGTTATATCAGACGTCCCCATCACCGACATTCACAACTCACGTTATATCAGACGTCACCGTCACCGACATGCACAACTCATGTTATATCAGACGTCCCCATCACCGACATTCACAACTCACGTTATATCAGACGTCACCATCACCGACATTCACAACTCATGTTATATCAGACGTCCCCATCATCGACATGCACTACTCACGTTATATCAGACGTCCCCATCACCGACATTCACAACTAACGTTATATCAGACGTCACCATCACCGACATGCACAACTCATGTTATATCAGACGTCCCCATCACCGACATGCACTACTCACGTTATATCAGACGTCACCATCATCGACATGCACTACTCACGTTATATCAGACGTCACCATCACCGACATTCACAACTAACGTTATATCAGACGTCACCATCACCGACATGCACAACTCATGTTATATCAGACGTCCCCATCACCAACATGCACTACTCACGTTATATCAGACGTCACCATCACCGACATGCACTACTCATGTTATATCAGACGTCCCCATCACCGACATTCACAACTAACGTTATATCAGACGTCACCATCACCGACATTCACAACTCACGTTATATCAGACGTCACCATCACCGACATGCACAACTCATGTTATATCAGACGTCCCCATCACCGACATTCACAACTCACGTTATATCAGACGTCCCCATCACCGACATTCACAACTCATGTTATATCAGACGTCCCCATCATCGACATGCACTACTCACGTTATATCAGACGTCCCCATCACCGACATTCACAACTCATGTTATATCAGACGTCATTATCATCGACATGGACAACTCATGTTATATCAGACGTCACCATCACCGACATTCACAACTCACGTTATATCAGACATCCCCATCACCGACATGCACAACTCATGTTATATCAGACGTCACCATCATCGACATGCACAACTCACGTTATATCAGACGTCATCATCACCGACATGCATAACTCATGTTATATCAGACGTCATTATCATCGACATGGACAACTCATGTTATATCAGACGTCACCATCACCGACATGCACAACTCATGTTATATCAGACGTCACCATCACCGACATGCACAACTCAAGTTATATCAGACATCACCATCACCGACATTCACAACTCATGTTATATCAGACATCATCATCACCGACATGCACAACTCATGTTATATCAGACGTCACCATCACCGACATGCACAACTCATGTTATATCAGACGTCACCATCACCGACATTCACAACTCATGTTATATCAGACGTCCCCATCATCGACATGCACTACTCACGTTATATCAGACGTCACCATCACCGACATTCACAACTCATGTTATATCAGACGTCACCATCATCGACATGCACAACTCACGTTATATCAGACGTCATCATCACCGACATGCATAACTCATGTTATATCAGACGTCATTATCATCGACATGGACAACTCATGTTATATCAGACGTCACCATCACCGACATGCACAACTCATGTTATATCAGACGTCACCATCACCGACATTCACAACTCACGTTATATCAGACATCCCCATCACCGACATGCACAACTCATGTTATATCAGACGTCACCATCATCGACATGCACTACTCACGTTATATCAGACGTCACCATCACCGACATTCACAACTAACGTTATATCAGACGTCACCATCACCGACATGCACAACTCATGTTATATCAGACGTCACCATCACCGACATGCACTACTCACGTTATATCAGACGTCACCGTCACCGACATGCACAACTCATGTTATATCAGACGTCCCCATCACCGACATTCACAACTCACGTTATATCAGACGTCCCCATCACCGACATTCACAACTCATGTTATATCAGACGTCCCCATCATCGACATGCACTACTCACGTTATATCAGACGTCCCCATCACCGACATTCACAACTCATGTTATATCAGACGTCACGATCATCGACTTGCACAACTCACGTTATATCAGACGTCATCATCACCGACATGCATAACTCATGTTATATCAGACGTCATTATCATCGACATGGACAACTCATGTTATATCAGACGTCACCATCACCGACATTCACAACTCACGTTATATCAGACATCCCCATCACCGACATGCACAACTCATGTTATATCAGACGTCACCATCATCGACATGCACAACTCACGTTATATCAGACGTCATCATCACCGACAGGCATAACTCACGTTATATCAGACGTCATTATCATCGACATGGACAACTCATGTTATATCAGACGACGTCACCATCACCGACATGCACAACTCATGTTATATCAGACGTCACCATCACCGACATGCACAACTCATGTTATATCAGACGTCACCATCACCGACATGTCAATAACTCACGTTATATCAGACGTCATCATCACCGACATTCACAACTCATGTTATATCAGACGTCACCATCACCGACATGCACAACTCATGTTATATCAGACATCACCATCACCGACATTCACAACTCATGTTATATCAGACGTCACCATCATCGACATGCACAACTCATGTTATATCAGACGTCACCATCATCGACATGCATAACTCACGTTATATCAGACGTCACCATCACCGACATTCACAACTCATGTTATATCAGACGTCACCATCACCGACATGCACAACTCATGTTATATCAGACGTCACCATCACCGACATGCACAACTCATGTTATATCAGACATCACCATCACCGACATTCACAACTCATGTTATATCAGACGTCACCATCACCGACATGCACAACTCATGTTATATCAGACGTCACCATCACCGACATGCACAACTCATGTTATATCAGACGTCACCATCACCGACATGCACAACTCATGTTATATCAGACGTCACCATCACCGACATTCACAACTCACGTTATATCAGACATCCCCATCACCGACATGCACAACTCATGTTATATCAGACGTCACCATCATCGACATGCACAACTCACGTTATATCAGACGTCATCATCACCGACATGCATAACTCATGTTATATCAGACGTCATTATCATCGACATGGACAACTCATGTTATATCAGACGTCACCATCACCGACATGCACAACTCATGTTATATCAGACGTCACCATCACCGACATGCACAACTCATGTTATATCAGACGTCACCATCACCGACATGCACAACTCATGTTATATCAGACGTCCCCATCACCGACATGCACAACTCATGTTATATCAGACGTCACCATCACCGACATGCACAACTCATGTTATATCAGACGTCACCATCATCGACATTCACAACTCACGTTATATCAGACGTCATCATCACCGACATGGACAACTCATGTTATATCAGACGTCACCATCACCGACATGCACAACTCATGTTATATCAGACGTCCCCATCACCGACATGCACAACTCATGTTATATCAGACGTCACCATCACCGACATGCACAACTCATGTTATATCAGACGTCACCATCACCGACATGCACAACTCACGTTATATCAGACGTCACCATCACCGACATTCACAACTCACGTTATATCAGACGTCACCATCACCGACATGCACAACTCATGTTATATCAGACGTCACCATCACCGACATGCACAACTCATGTTATATCAGACGTCCCCATCACCGACATTCACAACTAACGTTATATCAGACGTCACCATCACCGACATGCACAACTCATGTTATATCAGACGTCACCATCACCGACATGCACAACTCATGTTATATCAGACGTCCCCATCACCGACATTCACAACTCACGTTATATCAGACGTATCATCACCGACGTCACAACTCCATCATCAGACATCCCCATCATCGACATGCACTACTCACGTTATATCAGACGTCACCATCACCGACATTCACAACTCACGTTATATCAGACGTCACCATCACCGACATGCACAACTCATGTTATATCAGACGTCACCATCACCGACATGCACAACTCATGTTATATCAGACGTCACCATCACCGACATGCACAACTCATGTTATATCAGACGTCACCATCACCGACATGCACAACTCATGTTATATCAGACGTCACCATCACCGACATTCACAACTCATGTTATATCAGACGTCACCATCACCGACATGCACAACTCATGTTATATCAGACGTCACCATCACCGACATTCACAACTCATGTTATATCAGACGTCACCATCACCGACATGCACAACTCATGTTATATCAGACGTCACCATCACCGACATGCACAACTCATGTTATATCAGACGTCACCATCACCGACATGCACAACTCATGTTATATCAGACGTCACCATCACCGACATTCACAACTCACGTTATATCAGACGTCACCATCACCGACATGCACAACTCATGTTATATCAGACGTCATTATCACCGACATCACAACTCATGTTATATCAGACGTCACCATCACCGACATGCACAACTCATGTTATATCAGACGTCACCATCACCGACATGCACAACTCATGTTATATCAGACATCACCATCACCGACATGCACAACTCATGTTATATCAGACGTCACCATCACCGACATGCACAACTCACGTTATATCAGACGTCACCATCACCGACATGCACAACTCATGTTATATCAGACGTCACCATCACCGACATGCACAACTCATGTTATATCAGACGTCACCATCACCGACATGCACAACTCACGTTATATCAGACGTCACCATCACCGACATTCACAACTCATGTTATATCAGACGTCACCATCACCGACATGCACAACTCACGTTATATCAGACGTCACCATCACCGACATGCACAACTCATGTTATATCAGACGTCACCATCACCGACATGGACAACTCATGTTATATCAGACGTCATCATCACCGACATGCACAACTCATGTTATATCAGACGTCACCATCACCGACATGCACAACTCATGTTATATCAGACATCCCCATCACCGACATGCACAACTCATGTTATATCAGACGTCACCATCACCGACATGCACAACTCATGTTATATCAGACGTCACCATCATCGACATGCACAACTCATGTTATATCAGACGTCATCATCACCGACATGCACAACTCATGTTATATCAGACGTCATCATCACCGACATGGACAACTCATGTTATATCAGACGTCACCATCACCGACATGCACAACTCATGTTATATCAGACGTCACCATCACCGACATTCACAACTCACGTTATATCAGACGTCACCATCACCGACATGCACAACTCATGTTATATCAGACGTCACCATCACCGACATGCACAACTCATGTTATATCAGACGTCACCATCACCGACATTCACAACTCATGTTATATCAGACGTCACCATCACCGACATGCACAACTCATGTTATATCAGACGTCACCATCACCGACATGCACAACTCATGTTATATCAGACGTCACCATCACCGACATTCACAACTCATGTTATATCAGACGTCACCATCACCGACATGCACAACTCATGTTATATCAGACGTCACCATCACCGACATTCACAACTCATGTTATATCAGACGTCACCATCATCGACATGCACAACTTCATGTTATATCAGATATCACCGACATCACAATCACCGACATGCACAACTCGTTATATCAGACGTCACCATCACCGACATGCACAACTCATGTTATATCGACATCATCACCGACATGCACAACTCATGTTATATCAGACGTCACCATCATCGACATGCACAACTCACATCATCAGACGTCACCATCACCGACATTCACAACTCATGTTATATCAGACGTCACCATCACCGACATGCACAACTCATGTTATATTATATCAGACATGCAACAACTCATGTTATATCATCACCGACATGCACAACTCATGTTATATCAGACGTCACCATCACCGACATGCACAACTCATGTTATATCAGACGTCACCATCACCGACATTCACAACTCATGTTATATCAGACGTCACCATCACCGACATGCACAACTCACGTTATATCAGACATCCCCATCACCGACATGCACAACTCACGTTATATCAGACGTCACCATCATCGACATGCACAACTCATGTTATATCAGACGTCACCATCACCGACATGCACAACTCATGTCATATCAGACGTCACCATCACCGACATGCACAACTCATGTTATATCAGACGTCACCATCACCGACATGCACAACTCATGTTATATCAGACGTCACCATCACCGACATGCACAACTCATGTTATATCAGACGTCCCCATCACCGACATTCACAACTCACGTTATATCAGACGTCACCATCACCGACATGCACAACTCATGTTATATCAGACGTCACCATCACCGACATGCACAACTCATGTTATATCAGACGTCACCATCACCGACATGCACAACTCATGTTATATCAGACATCACTCCATCACCGACATTCACAACTCACGTTATATCAGACGTCACCATCATCGACATGCACAACTCATGTTATATCAGACGTCACCATCATCGACATGCACAACTCACGTTATATCAGACGTCACCATCAACGACATTCACAACTCATGTTATATCAGACATCATCATCACCGACATGCACAACTCATGTTATATCAGACGTCACCATCACCGACATGCACAACTCATGTTATATCAGACGTCACCATCACCGACATTCACAACTCATGTTATATCAGACGTCACCATCACCGACATGCACAACTCATGTTATATCAGACGTCACCATCACCGACATGCACAACTCATGTTATATCAGACGTCACCATCACCGACATGCACAACTCATGTTATATCAGACGTCATCATCACCGACATGCACAACTCATGTTATATCAGACGTCACCATCACCGACATGTGCACAACTCATGTTATATCAGACGTCACCATCACCGACATGCACAACTCATGTTATATCAGACGTCACCATCACCGACATGCACAACTCATGTTATATCAGACGTCACCATCACCGACATGCACAACTCATGTTATATCAGACGTCACCATCACCGACATGCAACTCATATCTCATGTTATATCAGACGTCACCATCACCGACATTCACAACTCATGTTATATCAGACGTCACCATCACCGACATGCACAACTCATGTTATATCAGACGTCACCATCACCGACATTCACAACTCATGTTATATCAGACGTCACCATCATCGACATGCACAACTCATGTTATATCAGACGTCACCATCACCGACATGCACAACTCATGTTATATCAGACGTCACCATCATCGACATGCACAACTCATGTTATATCAGACGTCACCATCACCGACATTCACAACTCACGTTATATCAGACGTCACCATCACCGACATGCACAACTCATGTTATATCAGACGTAACCATCACCGACATTCACAACTCATGTTATATCAGACGTCACCATCACCGACATGCACAACTCATGTTATATCAGACGTCACCATCACCGACATTCACAACTCATGTTATATCAGACATCACCATCACCGACATGCACAACTCATGTTTATATCAGACGTCTCCATCACCGACATTCACAACTCACGTTATATCAGACGTCACCATCATCGACATGCACAACTCATGTTATATCAGACGTCACCATCACCGACATGCACCATTCACACTCATGTTATATCAGACGTCCACCATCACCGACATTCACAACTCATGTTATATCAGACGTCACCATCACCGACATGCACAACTCATGTTATATCAGACGTCACCATCACCGACATGCACAACTCATGTTATATCAGACGTCCCTTATCACCGACATTCACAACTAACGTTATATCAGACGTCACCATCACCGACATGCACAACTCATGTTATATCAGACATCACCATCATCGACATGCACCACTCACATCATCAGACGTCACCATCACCGACATTCACAACTCATGTTATATCAGACGTCACCATCACCGACATTCACAACTCATGTTATATCAGACGTCACCATCACCGACATGCACAACTCATGTTATATCAGACGTCCCCATCACCGACATTCACAACTAACGTTATATCAGACGTCACCATCACCGACATGCACAACTCATGTTATATCAGACGTCACCATCACCGACATTCACAACTAACGTTATATCAGACGTCACCATCACCGACATTCACAACTCATGTTATATCAGACATCATCAATACCGACATGCACAACTCATGTTATATCAGACATCACCATCACCGACATTCACAACTAACGTTATATCAGACGTCACCATCATCGACATGCACAACTCATGTTATATCAGACATCACCATCATCGACATGCACAACTCACGTTATATCAGACGTCACCATCACCGACATTCACAACTCATGTTATATCAGACATCATCAATACCGACATGCACAACTCATGTTATATCAGATGTCACCATCACCGACATGCACAACTCACGTTATATCAGACGTCACCATCACCGGCATTCACAACTCATGTTATATCAGACGTCACTCATCACCGACATGCACAACTCACGTTATATCAGATGTCACCATCACCGACATGCACAACTCATGTTATATCAGATGTCACCATCACCGACATTCACAACTCACGTTATATCAGATGTCACCATCACCGACATGCACAACTCACGTTATATCAGACGTCCCCATCACCGACATGGACAACTAACGTTATATCAGACGTCATCATCACCGACATGCAGAACTCATGTTATATCAGACGTCATCATCACCGACATGGACCACTCATGTTATATCAGACGTTATATCAGACGTCACCATCACCGACATGCACAACTCATGTTATATCAGACGTCACCATCACCGACATGCACAACTCATGTTATATCAGACATCACCATCACCGACATTCACAATTCACGTTATATCAGACGTCCCCATCACCGACATGCACTACTCATGTTATATCAGACGTCATCATCACCGACATGCACAACTCATGTTATATCAGACGTCACCATCATCGACATGCACAACTCATGTTATATCAGACGTCCCCATCACCGACATTCACAACTCATGTTATATCAGACGTCACCATCACCGACATGCACAACTCATGTTATATCAGACGTCATCACCATCGACATGCACAACTCATGTTATATCAGACGTCACCATCACCGACATGCACAACTCATGTTATATCAGACGTCACCATCACCGACATGCACAACTCAAGTTATATCAGACATCACCATCACCGACATTCACAACTCATGTTATATCAGACATCATCATCACCGACATGCACAACTCATGTTATATCAGACGTCCCCATCACCGACATGCACAACTCATGTTATATCAGACGTCACCATCATCGACATGGACAACTCATGTTATATCAGACGTCATCATCACCGACATGCACAACTCATGTTATATCAGACGTCATCATCACCGACATGGACAACTCATGTTATATCAGACGTCACCATCACCGACATGCACAACTCATGTTATATCAGACGTCACCATCACCGACATTCACAACTCATGTTATATCAGACGTCACCATCACCGACATGCACAACTCATGTTATATCAGACGTCACCATCACCGACATGCACAACTCATGTTATATCAGACGTCACCATCACCGACATTCACAACTCATGTTATATCAGACGTCACCATCACCGACATGCACAACTCATGTTATATCAGACGTCACCATCACCGACATTCACAACTCATGTTATACCAGACATCGTCATCATCGCCAAGGACAACTCATGTCATATAAGATATCACCGATATGCACAACTCACATTATCAGACGTGCACCACTCACCTCATCAGACGTCACCATCATCGACATGCACAACTCACCTTATCAGACATCATCGACATGCACCACTCACATCATCAGACGTCACCATCATCGACATGCACCACTCACATCATCAGACGTCACCATCACCGACATTCACAACTCATGTTATATCAGACGTCACCATCACCGACATGCACAACTCATGTTATATCAGACGTAACCATCACCGACATTCACAACTCATGTTATATCAGATGTCACCATCACCGACATGCACAACTCATGTTATATCAGACGTCACCATCACCGACATTCACAACTCATGTTATATCAGACATCACCATCACCGACATGCACAACTCACGTTATATCAGACATCTCCATCACCGACATTCACAACTCACGTTATATCAGACGTAACCATCATCGACATGCACAACTCATGTTATATCAGACATCACCATCATCGACATGCACCACTCACATCATCAGACGTCACCATCACCGACATTCACAACTCATGTTATATCAGACGTCACCATCACCGACATGCACAACTCATGTTATATCAGACGTCACCATCACCGACATGCACAACTCATGTTATATCAGCCGTCCCCATCACCGACATTCACAACTAACGTTATATCAGACGTCACCATCACCGACATGCACAACTCATGTTATATCAGACGTCACCATCACCGACATTCACAACTCATGTTATATCAGACATCATCAATCACCGACATGCACAACTCATGTTATATCAGACATCACCATCACCGACATTCACAACTAACGTTATATCAGACGTCACCATCATCGACATGCACAACTCATGTTATATCAGACATCACCATCATCGACATGCACAACTCACGTTATATCAGACGTCACCATCAACGACATTCACAACTCATGTTATATCAGACATCATCAGAACCGACATGCACAACTCATGTTATATCAGATGTCACCATCACCGACATGCACAACTCACGTTATATCAGACGTCACCATCACCGGCATTCACAACTCATGTTATATCAGACGTCACCATCACCGACATGCACAACTCACGTTATATCAGATGTCACCATCACCGACATGCACAACTCATGTTATATCAGATGTCACCATCACCGACATTCACAACTCACGTTATATCAGATGTCACCATCACCGACATGCACAACTCACGTTATATCAGACGTCCCCATCACCGACATGGACAACTCACGTTATATCAGACGTCATCATCACCGACATGGACAACTCATGTTATATCAGATCACCGATATCACGTCATCACCGACATGCACAACTCATGTTATATCAGACGTCACCATCACCGACATGCACAACTCATGTTATATCAGACGTCACCAACACCGACATTCACAACTCATGTTATATCAGACGTTATCATCACCGACATGCACAACTCATGTTATATCAGACATCACCATCACCGACATTCACAACTCACGTTATATCAGACGTCCCCATCACCGACATGCACTACTCATGTTATATCAGACGTCATCATCACCGACATGCACAACTCATGTTATATCAGACGTCACCATCATCGACATGCACAACTCACGTTATATCAGACATCTCCATCACCGACATTCACAACTCACGTTATATCAGACGTAACCATCATCGACATGCACAACTCATGTTATATCAGACATCACCATCATCGACATGCACCACTCACATCATCAGACGTCACCATCACCGACATTCACAACTCATGTTATATCAGACGTCACTCATCACCGACATGCACAACTCATGTTATATCAGACGTCACCATCACCGACATGCACAACTCATGTTATATCAGACGTCCCATCAATGACATTCACAACTAACGTTATATCAGACGTCACCATCACCGACATGCACAACTCATGTTATATCAGACGTCACCATCACCGACATTCACAACTAACGTTATATCAGACGTCACCATCACCGACATTCACTGCGGCTCATGTTATATCAGACATCATCAATACCGACATGCACAACTCATGTTATATCAGACATCACTATCACCGACATTCATAACTAACGTTATATCAGACGTCACCATCATCGACATGCACAACTCATGTTATATCAGACATCAGCATAATCGACATGCACAACTCACGTTATATCAGACATCACCATCACCGACATTCACAACTCAACGTTATATCAGGACGTCACCATCATCGACATGCACAACTCATGTTATATCAGATGTCACCATCACCGGACATGCACAACTCACGTTATATCAGACGTCACCCATCATCGGCATTCACAACTCCATGTTATATCAGACGTCACTCATATCACCGACATGCACAACTCACGTTATATCAGATGTCACCATCACCGACATGCACAACTCATGTTATATCAGACGTCACCATCACCGACATTCACAACTCACGTTATATCAGATGTCACCATCACCGACATGCATTAAACTCACGTAATATCAGACGTCCCTCTCACCGACATGGATATGGGGTTACGTTATACGACAGACGTCATCATCACCGACATGCGGGAACTCTTATGTGATTATCAGACGTCATCATCACCGATATGGACCACTCATGTTATATCAGATGTCACCATCACCGATATGCAACAACTCATGTTATATCAGACGTCACCATCACCGACGTGCACTACTCTGTGTTGCATCGGACGTCAACAACACCGACATTCACAACTCATGTTATGTCGGACGTTATCGTCACTGACATGCAATAACTCATGTTATATCAGACATCACCATCACCGACATTCACAATTCACGTTATATCAGACGTCCCCATCACCGACATGCACTACTCATATGTTATATCAGACGTCATCATCACCGACATGCAACCTCATGTTATATCAGACGTCACCATCATCACGACATGCACAACTTCCATGTTATATCAGACGTCCCCATCACCGACATAAAACAACTCATGTTATATCAGACGTCACCATCACCGACATGCACTTCATGTTATATCAGACGTCATCACCATCGACATGCACAACTCATGTTATATCAGACGTCACCATCACCGACATGCAACATCATGTTATATCAGACGTCACCATCACCGACATTCACAACTCATGTTAAATCAGACGTCACCATCACCGACATTCACAACCATGTTATATCACATCATCATCACCGACATGCAATTTCAATGTTATATCAGACGTCACCATCACCGACATTCACAACTCATGTTATATCAGACGTTATCACCGACGGGGATATGTACAACTCATGCTATATCAGACGTCACTCATCACCGACATGCACAACTCATGTTATATTAGACGTCCCCATCACCGACATTCACAACTAACGTTATATCAGACGTCACCATCACCGATATGCACAACTCATGTTATATCAGACGTCACCATCACCGACATTCACAACTCATGTTATACCAGACATCATCATCATCGCCAAGGACAACTCAGGTCATATAAGATATCTCCGATATGCACAACTCACATTATCAGACGTGCACCACTCACCTCATCAGACGTCACCATCATCGACATGCACAACTCACCTTATCAGACATCATCGACATGCACCACTCACATCATCAGACGTCACCATCATCGACATGCACCACTCACATCATCAGACGTCACCATCACCGACATTCACAACTCATGTTATATCAGACGTCACCGAACATCACCGACATTCATAACTCACAACTCCATGTTATATCAGATGTCACCATCACCGACATGCACCAACTCATGTTATATCAGACGTCACCATCACCGACATTCACAACTCATGTTATATCAGACATCACTTCATCACCGACATGCACAACTCACGTTATATCAGACATCACCATCACCGACATTCACAACTAACGTTATATCAGACGTCACCATCATCGACATGCACAACTCATGTTATATCAGACATCACCATCATCGACATGCACCACTCACATCATCAGACGTCACCATCACCGACATTCACAACTCATGTTATATCAGACGTCACCATCACCGACATGCACAACTCATGTTATATCAGACGTCACCATCACCGACATTCACAACTCACGTTATATCAGACGTCACCATCACCGACATGCACAACTCATGTTATATCAGACGTCACCATCACCGACAATCACAACTCATGTTATACCAGACATCATCATCATCGACAAGGACAACTCATGTTATATCAGATATCACCGATATGCACAACTAACATTATCAGACGTGCACCACTCTCATCATCAGACGTCACCATCATCGACATGCACAACTCACCTTATCAGACATCATCGACATGCACCACTCACATCATCAGACGTCACCATCATCGACATGCACCACTCACATCATCAGACGTCACCATCACCGACATGCACAACTCATGTTATATCAGACATCACCATCACCGACATTCACAACTAACGTTATATCAGACGTCACCATCATCGACATGCACAACTCATGTTATATCAGACATCACCATCATCGACATTCACAACTCACGTTATATCAGACGTCACCATCACCGACATTCACAACTCATGTTATATCAGACATCATCAATACCGACATGCACAACTCATGTTATATCAGACATCACCATCACCGACATTCACAACTCACGTTATATCAGACGTCACCATCATCGACATGCACAACTCATGTTATATCAGACGTCACCATCATCGACATGCACAACTCACGTTATATCAGACGTCACCATCACCGACATTCACAACTCATGTTATATCAGACATCATCAATACCGACATGCAGCAACTCATGTTATATATCAGATGTCACCATCACCGACATGCACAACTCACGTTATATCAGACGTCACCATCACGACATTCACAAACTCATGTTATATCAGACATAATCAATACCGACATTCACAACTCACGTTATATCAGACGTCCTTATCATCACATGACATGTTATATCAACTCATGTTATATGCACCACTCAACATCATCATCACCATCACCGACATTCACAACTCATGTTATATCAGACGTCACCATCACCGACATGCACAACTCATGTTATATCAGACGTCACCATCACCGACATGTATAAACTCATGTTATATCAACGTCCCCATGTTAATATCAGACGTCACCATCACCGACATGCACAACTCATGTTTATATCAGACGTCACTATCAACCGACATTCACAACCTCCATGTTATATCAGACGTCATCATCATCGATAAGTGACAACTCATGTTATATCAGACATCACCGATATGCACAACTAACATTATCTCATGTTATATCAGACGTCACCATCATCGACATGCACAACTCACTGTTATAGACATCATCGTCACCATCACTGACATCATCAGACGTCACCATCATCGACATGCACCAGACATCATCACATCATCACCGACATGCACAACTCATGTTATATCAGATCGTCATCATCAATCACCGACATGCATAACTCATGTTATATCATACATCACCATCACCGACATTCACAACTAACGTTATATCAGACGTCACCATCATCGACATGCACAACTCATGTTATATCAGACATGACCATCACCGACATGCACAACTCATGTTATATCAGACATAATCAATACCGACATGCACAACTCACGTTATATCAGATGTCACCATCACCGACATGCACAACTCATGTTATATCAGACATCACCATCATCGACATGCACCACTCACATCATCAGACGTCACCATCACCGACATGCACAACTCATGTTATATCAGACGTCACCATCACCGACATGCACAACTCATGTTATATCAGACGTCCCCATCACCGACATTCACAACTAACGTTATATCAGACGTCACCATCACCGACATGCACAACTCATGTTATATCAGACGTCACCATCACCGACATTCACAACTCATGTTATACCAGACATCATCATCATCGACAAGGACAACTCATGTTATATCAGATATCACCGATATGCACAACTAACATTATCAGACGTGCACCACTCACCTCATCAGACGTCACCATCATCGACATGCACAACTCACCTTATCAGACATCATCGACATGCACCACTCACATCATCAGACGTCACCATCATCGACATGCACCACTCACATCATCACACGTCACCATCACCGACATGCACAACTCATGTTATACCAGACATCATCAATACCGACATGCACAACTCATGTTATATCATACATCACCATCACCGACATTCACAACTAACGTTATATCAGACGTCACCATCATCGACATGCACAACTCATGTTATATCAGACAAGACCATCACCGACATGCACAACTCATGTTATATCAGACATCATCAATACCGACATGCACTACTCACGTTATATCAGATGTCACCATCACCGACATTCACAACTCATGTTATATCAGACGTCATCATCACCGACATGCACAACTCATGTTATATCAGACATCATCAATACCGACATTCACAACTCACGTTATATCAGATGACACCATCACCGACATTCACAACTCATGTTATATCAGACGTCACCATCACCGACATTCACAACTAACGTTATATCAGACGTCCCCATCACCGACATTCACAACTCACGTTATATCAGACGTCCCCGTCACCGACATTCACAACTCATGTTATATCAGACGTCCCCATCACCGACATTCACAACTCACGTTATATCAGACGTCCCCATCACCGACATGCACAACTCATGTTATATCAGACGTCCCCATCATCGACATGCACTACTCACGTTATATCAGACGTCACCATCACCGACATTCACAACTAACGTTATATCAGACGTCCCCATCACCGACATGCACAACTCATGTTATATCAGACGTCCCCATCATCGACATGCACTACTCACGTTATATCAGACGTCCCCATCACCGACATTCACAACTCATGTTATATCAGACGTCCCCATCACCGACATGCACAACTCATGTTATATCAGACGTCCCCATCATCGACATGCACTACTCACGTTATATCAGACGTCACCATCACCGACATTCACAACTAACGTTATATCAGACGTCACCATCACCGACATGCACAACTCATGTTATATCAGACGTCCCCATCACCGACATGCACTACTCACGTTATATCAGACGTCACCATCACCGACATGCACTACTCATGTTATATCAGACGTCACCATCACCGACGTGCACAACTCATGTTATATCAGACGTCACCATCACCGACATGCACAACTCGTTTTAACAGACATCACCATCACCGACATTCACAACTCATGTTATATCAGACATCATCATCACCGACATGCACAACTCATGTTATATCAGACGTCACCATCACCGACATGCACAACTCATGTTATATCAGACGTCACCATCATCGACATTCACAACTCACGTTATATCAGACGTCATCATCACCGACATGCACAACTCATGTTATATCAGACGTCATCATCATCGACATGGACAACCCATGTTATATCAGACGTCACCATCACCGACATGCACAACTGATGTTATATCAGAGGTCACCATCACCGACATGCACAACTCACGTTATATCAGACGTCACCATCACCGACATTCACAACTCATGTTATATCAGACGTCATCATCACCGACATGCACTACTCATGTTATATCAGACGTCATCATCACCGACATGCACAACTCATGTTATATCAGACGTCACCATCACCGACATTCACAACTCATGTTATATCATACGTCACCATCACCGACATGCACTACTCATGTTATATCAGACGTCATCATCACCGACATGCACAACTCATGTTATATCAGACGTCACCATCACCGACATGCACAACTCATGTTATATCAGACGTCACCATCACCGACATGCACAACTCATGTTATATCAGACGTCACTATCACCGACATTCACAACTCATGTTATATCACACATCATCACCGACATGCACAACTCATGTTATATCAGACGTCACCATCACCGACATGCACAACTCATGTTATATCAGACGTCACCATCACCGACATGCACAACTCATGTTATATCAGACGTCACCATCACCGACATGCACAACTCATGTTATATCAGACGTCACCATCACCGACATGCACAACTCACGTCACCATCAACATTATTCACAACTCATGTTATACCAGACGTCACCATCATCGACAAGGACAACTCATGTTATATCAGACATCATCATCATCGACATTCACAACTCATGTTATACCAGACATTATCATCATCGACAAGGACAACTCATGTTATATCAGATATCACCGATATGCACAACTAACATTATCAGACGTGGCCATCATGGCCACACACCACTCACATCAGGTCACGGATTGGCTGGCAATATATACATGTACCTTGATGCGTCACAAGCCCCTGTAGCATCACCTGTCACTGGCATTCACCACACGGCGGCCGAGTTATACAAGTTTATTTAACATATTGCTTATGACGAACTGTTCCCTTAAACTGTCTCCGTCCAAGCCTCCAGGTGAGTGCAGACCCTTTGCTGTTGTCTCAATGTATAACACGTGCTGTGTTGTTTCAGGCAAGACGAAGAACAAGACTTCCTGTCCACGTATCACGATTTAAAGAAAAAGGTACTTGTCGTGCGGCGTGCTACTGATACCCGTCACTATAACGCCGTATTTCTACATAAACCAATAACTGGTGTTCCTTTTCTTTAAGGACTATCTGATCCTCAATTCTGTTTGTTTCCGTGCTAAAAGAAAGTACTGAGGTTTTAATTTAAATAGTCATATTCCCAATACTGGTGCCTGTTACCCAGTGTAGTAGTTCCTGACGCCTCATCTGCCTTGTCGGGCGCTGGGTTAGCCTAGAGGTTAAAGCGTTCGCTCGTCACGCCGAAGACCAGGTTCGATTCCCCATGGGTACGACGTGAAGCCCATTTATGCTGTTCCCCGCCGTGACATTGCTGGAATATCGCTAAAAGCGGGCTAAAACCCAACTCACTCACTCACTCATCTGGCATGTTTCAGTACCGGATTACCAACTTTCCCTCCTCATCAAGAGCGGGTGTGTGCTGTTCGCCGTGGTGCTGCTTCTGTTTCTGCACTCATTCATACCCGCCTTGCACGTAGGCCTAGGTGAGGTCACGTGTTATCTCACGTGTCTATATTGCTCACGCGCATCCGACGTTAATATAGCTGGCACTTGCGTTAAAGCTGGCACTTGTGTTAGAGGCATACTTTGTTTACCTCACTCCGTCAGGAGAATTATTTTCTAAAAGAATTCATCAAATTATGTTCATCTGAGTAAAACATGATGCAATCAGAAATCTCTGAAAAAACGTTCATATTTCTTAAATGACCTTCACACATGATTGTTTACAATGAACGAGTATTACATGCGGCACATCAGGTTGGATTGCGATCCTGGGGGCGCTGTGGCTGCTTGTCCTCGCCGACATCTCAGACATGGAGTCCATCCTGCACAAAGTGGAGTGGTCCACTCTTCTCTTCTTCGCCGCGCTCTTCACGCTCATGGAGGTAGGAAGAGCTACGTCATATTTTAACATGCAAGACCAAACTTCAATCTGACAATACCATTTCCTCATCAATCTCGTTTGGTGATCCCATATTTGTGACGTTCCTGAAGACAGTTCCTTGAAAACAGTGTTAGTTGGATGTCGACTTACACTCACTCCTTGAGGGGGATGACACAACATCTGGCTGATCAATCCCTCATGTCGTGTACGGCGGTTAACGCCCTTCCCCCATCCTACTTCCCATCCCCGCCAACTTCTGTCACCGCCTGTGTTTACATGTGTCTGTATTGGTCACACAGGCATTAGCAGAACTGGACCTCATACATACGATCGGGACGGCCATGAGTGACGTCATCAAATCCGTAGACGAGAGTCCAGGCTGTTGGCGGCTCTTGTCATTATCATCTGGGTGTCTGCATTGGCCTCCAGCTTCATCGACAACATTCCCTACACCACCGCCATGGTCAGTTGCGACGTTGACAACTAGATGATAACTAGGAACTGAAGACTACTTTAAGGATAAGATATTCTTGGATAGTATAGGTCCCAAGCAGTTTAGCGGCCGTATGACGGCAATCAGTACACCGCTGTCAGCAAGTTATAATGCTGAACAATCTTCACAACGGGTAACATTTGTAAACAAAGAAACATAAGACATGTGGAATCAAACTGACATAAGACATTTGTAGAACGTCTCTGCCATAATCTGCCTTGTTGATTGGCCCGTTGTAGTAATGACGTCATGCTGTTGCTAGGTACCGGTGTTGCAGCAGCTGAGTGAGGACAAAGAACTCAATCTGCAGTTAGTTCCCCTGATGCTGGCTTTGGCGTTCGGCGCATGTCTGGGAGGTGAGAGGAAGGGTTTGTTGGCACGAGGAGAACTACTCAAACGTCACTATTCAAACATACATGATCCCCGAACAGTGCCATTGTTAAAACTCATTTAACTCATTTGCACTCTTGGTCAAATACATGGGTGGAGTCAGGTAACATGTTGGCCCCTTGGTCAAATGCACGTTGGTGGAGTTCGGGAACGTTTTGCACCCTTGGTCAAATACGTGGGTGACAAATTGGCCCCTTAGTCAGATACATGGGTGGAGTTCGGGAACGTCTTGGCTCTTTAGTCAGATACATGGGTGAAGGTCGGGAACGTTTTGCACCCTTGGTCTGTTACATGGACGGAGTTAGGTAACAGCTTGGCCCCTTTGTCAAATACATGGGTGAAGGTCGGGAACGTTTTGCACCCTTGGTCAGATACATGGGTGGAGTTAGGTAACATCTTGGCCCCTTAGTCAGATACATGGGTGAAGTTCGGGAACGTTCAAGTTGCACCCTTGGTCAGATACATGGTTGGAGTTAGGTAACATCTTGGCCCCTTTGTCGAATACATGGGTGAAGTTCGGGAACGTTTTGCACCCTTGGTCAGATACATGGGTGGAGTTCGGTAACATCTTGGCCCCTTAGTCAGATACATGGGTGAGTTCGGGAACGTTTTGCACCCTTGGTCTGATACATGTTTGGAGTTAGGTAACATTTTGGCTCCTTAGTCAGATACATGGGTGGAGTTAGGTAACATCTTGGCTCCTTAATCAGATACATGGGTTTGGAGTTAGGTAACGTTTTTCCCTTAGTCAGATACATGGGTGGAGTTAGGTAACATCTTGGCTCCTTAATCAGATACATGGGTGAAGTTCGGGAACGTTTTGCACCCTTGGTCTGATACATGTTTGGAGTTAGGTAACATTTTGGCTCCTTAGTCAGATACATGGGTGGAGTTAGGTAACATCTTGGCTCCTTAATCAGATACATGGGTGAAGTTCGGGAACGTTTTGCACCCTTAGTTAGATACATGGGTGGAGTCCGGGAACGTTTTGCACCCTTAGTTAGATACATGGGTGGAGTCCGGGAACGTTTTGCACCCTTGGCCTGATACATGGGTGGAGTCAGGGAACGTTTTGCACCCTTAGTTAGATACATGGGTGGAGTCCGGGAACGTTTTGCACCCTTGGCCTGACACATGGGTGAAGTTCGGGAATGTCTTGGCTCCTTAGTGAGATACATGGGTGGAGTCCGGGAACGTTTTGCACCCTTGGCCTGATACATGGGTGAAGTTCGGGAACGTTTTGCATCCTTGGTCACATACCTGGGTGACCTACGTACGCTCGAGCTTACCCTGGTTCTTGATATGTGTGGTAAAATGGCTGGTGTGTTCTGGCGTAAGGACATACTTACCGAAACATGTCAGGAGTTCACCATCCGGGATACCAAGACTTGGACCTGACCCCCAGCAGCCTCGGGACGGTGTGGGTCGTTGCTCTCAGTGGATTCACAAACTTTCACTTCAAATTATATTTTTTGTATTGGGTACAGATTCGCATTTCTTGGTCAGGTATCATCCAGTTGTTTAGGTACGAGGGGGTACGGGTTGTCCAATACTTTGATATGAGACTGCCCAAAAAATCTCGGTTAAACTTTCCTTGAGTACAGATTGTCCAGTTCCCCTAGACTGGAATATTAGTAGGCCGCCATGTCACAGCAAAGAATGCAGTGTTAAAACACACAGAAGGAATACTGAATACACCAAAATGTCAGCTCACACCATACTATAACTGAGCTGACAGGTCGCTAATAATTCAATCATTTGATACGGTTTATATTTCCAAGGCAACGGGACTCTTATCGGAGCTTCTGCCAACGTGGTATGTGCCGGCATAGCAGAGCAGCACGGGTACGGCATTTCCTTCAGAGAGTTTTTCAAGTAAGTACTTCATGATATCATCACTAAGTAAATGCGGTGACAGAAGTGTAATCTGCTGGTAAACGTTCCAAGCAATTATCCGTTATTCTTGAGGTAATGTTTTCAGGGTGTCGAATTGCGTCCCTTATTTCTGTCAGATATACGATCTGAAAGCTAGATTTGGTAATGATCCGTGGACTGTCAGCGCCATATTTCAGATTTTGCTCACAACACAGCAGAAAATGTGTAAGATCTTCATGGCTCCGCTCCTGTGGTTGGCATGCTGTGACATAACCTATGTCCAACCTCAATATCTGAGTCTACAACAGGCTTAGTGAATGTACCTAAAGGCTTTTTTCCAGGATGGCATTCAACATGATTGTGTACACAAAACATGATTGATAAAATATTCTGTTGCAGAGTTGGATTTCCAATGATGCTCGTTACTGTTGCCGTAGCAACAGTGTACATGATCGTCTGTCATGTGTGGATTGGCTGGAACACATAGATGTACACAGATGTTCTGGTTTAGATTGGATGCTAAATTTACTGCTGAACTTTGACGGCAGAGCTTGCCAGTCTATTCCAAGATGCCTGGGGTGAGTGGCCTGTACCACAACTATCCACTTGGAATCGGGAGCGGCTACTCTAGCTGGGACTGTACCACAGCTATCCACTAGGACCTGGGAACGGCATTCGAAATAGCTACTGGCCCGCTAGCCAAAATGCTGGCTGATTGTGAATCGGGCCAGTAATATATCGTTAAAGTTATCCAGACTGGCTAGCTGAAAATCTCAGATAATTTGTTGTTTATTTAATGCACATGAACATGATGAAGCCAAGTATTAAGGTGTTAAAAGTCCGTCCGCAAAAGTTTCGTGATATTTATTCTCTTGTCACACGAAGATCGCTATATAAAAGATGTTAATAGCGTTGCGCAAAAGAGGTTAGGAGCCATAACAATACAAATGTAACGTTTCACTTGATTGGCCAAGGCTCTACTAGTATCCAATCAGCTTCGCTGTTGTCAATTACCAAACATCACACCAATTCTGGCCGATTTCCATTTTGATATTGATATTTTGCTGGGCAGGTGAAGTATGATGTGGGCTAGCAACATTTAACTAGCCCTCCTGGCCAGTGACTTTTCAAAATTATTCATACACTGCTTGGGAGTGGCTACTGTAGCCTGACTGTACCATAGCTATCGACTAGGATTTGTGTAGCTCTGTGTACTTTTTTACGGTGTGGGGGATCAGCAGCTTCTGTAAAGGTGGATGTAACTGTCTGGAATCATGATACTAGGTGGGCATGACCACGCTATGTGCATTCTTCCAGAGACCAGTGTTGTTCCACATGAACTTTGTTAATATTACTAAGCACTTCCTTTGTTGACCTGGAACTTGCATGAGCTACCACTCTTCCAGAAAGATGACAGAGGAATTCCGTCCCAGTTTGTAGGCTGGGTGCTCACCGTGCATTACTGTGTTCTACAGGTCATGCAGGATGCTGTCAGGATTTGGGTTGACCACCATGTCTGTACTTCAACAATACTGAAACCAAGACTAGATACCATATATTTTGCCTGCACCTCAGTTTGTACATGAAGCACGGTATGAAGATCCACATTCAGCCCTCATCAATCAGCTCTCTGTGCATGATTAGGGAATTCAAATGATCGTTTCTTTCCACATCATATCTGATATTTGATACACCTTTAATTAGTCATGATATGAGCATTACATGATGTCTCACTTGTTTTAGTTCATGTTCATATTTATTCATAAATGACATGTACCACCATCAGCATCCATAGTTCATCATCAGACAACTGATCAACTGAAATAAAATATCATCGCTCTCAGCTCTGTGTGACTTTCTATGCAAAAACAACATCAGATCGGAGATGATTTGGACAAGTCAGCCATGGCCCAGGTCATGTGAGAATTGGCCTTCTTGCATAATCATCATCTGCGATATGTGATTATGGGTACTGGGATGGGATAAGGGGTAGTGGGTTTAGGGTGGGATATGTTATTTTGGGAACATTTGGAAACTGGTGTGGTGGAATATAGGGTTGTGGGTATGGGGTAGTGGGATATGGGATGGGATAAGGGGTAGTGGGTATGGGGTGGGATATGGGGTGGGATAAGGGGTTGTGGGTATGGGGTGGGATAAGGGGTAGTGGGTATGGGGTGGGATAAGGGGGTAGTGGGTATGGGGTGGGTATGGGGTGGGATAAGGGGTAGTGGGTATGGGGTGGGATATGGGGTGGGATAAGGGGTAGTGGGTTTAGGGTGGGATATGGGGTGGGATAAGGGGTAGTGGGTATGGGGTGGGTATGGGGTGGGATAAGGGGTAGTGGGTATATGGGGTGGGGTAGTGGGTATGGGGTGGGATAAGGGGTAGTGGGTATGGGGTGGGTATGGGGGTGGGATAAGGGGTAGTGGGTATGGGGTGGGTATGGGGTGGGATAAGGGGTAGTGGGTATGGGGTGGGATATGGGGTGGGATAAGGGGTAGTGGGTATGGGGTGGGATAAGGGGTAGTGGGTATGGGGTGGGATAAGGGGTAGTGGGTATGGGGTGGGATATGGGGTGGGATATGGGGTGGGATAAGGGGTAGTGGGTATGGGGTGGGATATGCGACTGTGGGTACATTTAGAAACTGGTGGGCTGGGATATATTAGCGATCTATTGTGACCTTTTGCCCCAATCTCCAGCCAAGAAAGCTCCTTAGAGCAATTCTTCAAAGGCATTTAGAAGTTGGTGTAGTAATACAAGACAAATCTTATGGATAACAACTTCTTGGTTTATTTTTCAAAACGTTTCTGGGCTAGTTCTTGCCCCTTCTTCAGGTGAATAATGGTGATAGTGAACAGTACAGTATATATATAGATGTACAGGAAGCCAGATATGGAAATTGAGTAATTGAGTATATACAAGGTATAATTAAGTATGTACAAACAATGCAGTGAGATCAAAGAGCAGAATACAATGATACGGTATGTTTTTACTGTAAGGGGCAAGGGTGTGTTTACATAGCAGAGTGGTTAAAGCAGATAGAGTTTGAGAGTCTATGATTTCTGGGTGATGGACCAGGTGCTGGGGAGGTAAACCCCCTGATCTCTGTTGATCTCAGGCACTAATCTTCTTATGTTGACTGACTCACACAGTTTTCATTGGCGCCAATTGCTGATGTTGGAAGCCAGGACTTCGGTGTGTTGCCAATATTGATAGAGTGGTTGGGATTGTTAACGATGTGTTCTGAGAGGGCAGATTTGAGATCAGATTTTCCAACTGAAGTTTTATGTTCTTTAAGTCTTATGTAGAGTCAGTCAACATAAGAAGATTAGTGCCTGAGATCAACAGAGATCAGGGGGTTTACCTCCCCAGCACCTGGTCCATCACCCAGAAATCATAGACTCTCAAACTCTATCTGCTTTAACCACTCTGCTATGTAAACACACCCTTGCCCCTTACAGTAAAAACATACCGTATCATTGTATTCTGCTCTTTGATCTCACTGCATTGTTTGTACATACTTAATTATACCTTGTATATACTCAATTACTCAATTTCCATATCTGGCTTCCTGTACATCTATATATATACTGTACTGTTCACTATCACCATTATCCACCTGAAGAAGGGGCAAGAACTAGCCCAGAAACATTGTGAAAAATAAACCAAGAAGTTGTTATCCATAAGATTTGTCTTGTATTACCTTAGAGCAAATTCTTCATTCTCCAGCTGTCGGTTCCAGTGTGATCAGGTTAACAAAGCTCTTTGAAACTGGTCAAGATACACCTGAAATCTGGATTTCATAGTTGTATTTGAATAACATATAGAGCTTGGGAAAGTTTCTTACTGACGTCACTGCAGGTTACAGTCTTGTGATGCAGGGTGAGACAGGAAACAAATCTTGGACAGCTTTAATGGTACCTCCATATCTGTCTGTCCGTACGTAAAACACATATACATGTATTTTGCTTGATCATCTGCTCCCAACTGTACTACAGTAAAATCACACTTGTTTATCAATTTTGTTCACTCGAACAACCCATCATAAAAGCATGTTTTTGATTCTTTCTCTCCACTGTGACGAGGGGCTTGCCTCAACAGCTCCCTGTCACATCAGCAGTAAAACCTCAACTCACACCAGAGACAGCACCATCCAAGCATTCTCCATGGGAAGTATACACTTGGCATGCTCTACGGGCTGCGCCAACTTCAGGAGCCCCACAAACTAGCCATGTGTCATGGATGGCGGTCGGTGTGGTACAAAATGTTAGATGCTATCACAGAATTGGGATACGATCACATTCTGTCAACCAATTGAGCGAGCCTGACCACCCGATCCTGTTAGTCGCCTCTTACGACAAGCATGGCTTACTGAAGATCAATTCTAACCCGGATGTTCACGGGTCATTGAGACATGAAGTACCCACTCAGATACTAAGACATACACATATACATATCTGTGACATATCTGAAATGATTTTTAAAATATTTTTAAACCAATGTAACAATGTACAACAAGGTGGGTATATTCTTGGTGTGATTTTGATAGTTTCTGTGTTCAGCGTCTGCTTAACAAAAACACACAGTGACAATGACTTCTATAATTCATACACTAGTATCTGTAAACTATTGTGTGATGTAGAAGATAGCCATTGCACATTACTTTTCACACTGTTTGCTTCTAAAACATAAATAAAAATAATATGAGCATTCCTCCATTGTGAATTTTGTTGAGTCATTAGTTATCGCTGAGAACAGGTCCCATGGAAACCATTCAGTCATACTGTTTGTCACACAGCAACCATTTAATTATCACTGTCTCTCTGTCTGACATTCCGTGCGCCAGACGCCAACTTTCTCTTCTTGAAGGTCACTGACCCTGATCCACCTCCTAGAGAGGTCACCTTCTTCTCCTTGAACCGCGACTTGGGCTCCTGTTTTGGAAGATCAGGGAGGGGAATTTCATTCACCATCTTAGGCAGCTCCATATCGGGTGGACTGGAAACAAATGTGTAAATCATATTTGATCACCATGAATTGAAATGATATATCATGGAAGAGTGAGGTACAGACTGTGACATATCTCTCAGGAAGGTATGAGTGAAAATTGACTTATGTCATACCTTCATGTAAAATACTTTAATTTCATTGGTCAATGATGCTTTAGCATGTTTCCATGTGACCCCTCCCAAAAGGGTGACAACTGGAAAAAATATTACCTGCTGCCACGGAAACCACCAAACTCTCTGCCGAGAAGCTGTATCACTAACAATCATATGACATCATAATATGACGCATGCAGAGCCCAGAGTTAAAAAAACGTTCGATTAGCTGTTTTGAGTTCACTGTGTGCACATTTACAGTGTCTATTCTAGAACTAAAAATCTAGGGGGGATTTGTCCCCCCATCATGTAAAAAAGAGGGGGGATTTGGAAACAGTAGGGGGGGATACCAGTATTGCTGTCCCTCTAAATAATGTACCTGTAACCTCATGTGAATAAAGAATAACAAACAATATGAAGTTTGTTTTTTAGGTGAGTTCTATCTTTTTCTGTAATGACTGAAATGAATTTCCCAAAATTGAACTAGATTCCTTGAAATTCACATCTTTAAAACTCTATTCAATGCTTACAAATAATTTGTCCACATCCTGTCCACTCAAAGTCAACTTCATAACTTCTGATTCAGATTGTTACATATTGAAAGAAAATCTTTGAAAGATCCTCCTTTGCTTTTTGGTTTTGAATTCCTCAAGGGCCTTGCTGGCATCAAAGGTTGAAACAGGTGGGCCCTCAATACTTATTATCATCAACTCTTTGAGTGCCTTCTCACTCAGTCTGTTTCTATGTGATGTTTTTATAATATTTTGACTTGAGAAACCACGTTCACAAATTGCTGTCTGGACTGGCAAAGTTAATCCAATACAGGCAAGCTTCAGAAGGTTTGGGAAAAGGTCCTTGTGATAGCCATCAATGATTCTCCATAATTCATGGAATTTGTCTCTTGGATACTTCTGCTGAATCAGGAGGCGTTTTAACAGGTCAAATTCTTGTTTAGCTGACTCTGCATCGATGAGGGCGGGCACATCACCCTTAGGGCTGCCATGTTGAGAGATCAACACATCTAGTTTCTCCTTACCATGACTTTGAAGATTTGTTTCAGCAACAAATGACATGTCCCTGAATGCCAACACATCAAAAGATGAAATCACTGTAACACTTTCAGGGGGGAATCTTGTGTTAAGATTTCCGATGAGTGTCTTAATAAAGGTTGTCATGGTTGACTTCACAACTGCCTCCTGCTGTTTCTTGTATTTCAGTTCGTGCCCATAGAGGTGATTATCATCTGTCAACAGAGACTGGAACTCTTGTCTGTAATGTCCATCATTTTCTTTCAGGTACTGAAGTTTATCAATTGTACTGGCAACCACTGGCTTCAGTGATGCAACATCCAAACTGTCTTTTTGCATCACCAAATTAAGCTCAGTTATCACTGGTATTACATCCATAAGACTCCAGGTCAGCGCAGCAAACTTGAAGTTAGTGATTGACTTCAAAAGACCTGTAGCTTTTGGATCCCTTGATAGTTCCGTTGATTGAAAATATACAACCAGGCTGTTCCAGGATTTGTAGATAGCTTCCAACACATTGTAGAAGCTGAACCATCTTATATCATGCATTTCTCTTACTTTGATATGAGGCTGATTGAGCAGTTCCTGTAGCCTAGCTAGTCTGCTGCTTCTAACTGATGACCCCTTGAAATAATAGTACAGGCTTGTGAGAGTAGATTTGTACTGTTGCATAACGTCAATCTTGGCAGCAGACTGGCTTGTACATAATGCAAGTCTATGTGCAACGCAATGGATGTTGATAAGAAATGGGGATGATCTTCTAAGCTGTGCTGCTACACCATTTATAGATCCAGTCATAACACTGGCACCATCAGATGCAAAACACAAAATCTGTTTCACATCAACACCAATATCATTGAAAATTGCAAGGAGTTTCTGGGTTATAGCATCTGCTCCCTTTTCACCTAAGTCAAAATTTCCCAGAAAGTGTGATCTCACATTAAAGTCTTTGTCAACAAATTTGACATAAACAATGAGCTTTCCTGTCACTGAAATGTCTGTGCTATTAGGGAAAGCTGGTGGTCACTGGTTTGTGCATGTCTAGATAGTGTGGATGTACGAAAGTTATTGCAGCCATCACCAGTAAAACTATTGCTCATTTTATTTGTGTTACAATAGTCACATAACATCGCACCAAGCTCGTTTTGAGAGAGCCATGGCCATTCTTTCAACCATTTTTTTCTGAAAAACACTTGGTTTCATCTTTTTAGAGTCGGAAGGACCGGGGTCGGTCTCAGGGTTTTGCTCGCCTTTCGATTCACACGTCACTGTAAGAGACGTATCGGTCTGGGAAGACGTGGTTGTCACTTTCTCAATGGTACTTTGTGCAAAGAAATCAGTTATTTTCATTCTTTTGCACGACATTATTCACGCCAAATTACCACAAACCGTTGTAAATACAAAAATTCGTCTACATTCGTCGTCTGCATTACTTCAAGTGATAATATTATTTGATTTCGAAAATGAAACTAAAACGAACGGATTTTCTTAAAAAGATCGAGGAAACTGTGTCTTGAAAGCGATATACAATAAGCAATGTGTTTAGAGTTTTTAGTCTATGGTTTTCAAACAATTAATTAATCAAATCATAATTTTATTGAAAAGTTTTATCTATTTTCATACTGAAGTGAATGGGATTTCGTTTCCTCAGTGCCGGTAGTGGATTTTACCAAGGGAGGTTACTCTGTCGTGTATTCCTGTTGCTATCGACTCTGTGGCTGACTCTGATTTAAAAATCATTCTCTGTCAATATAAAGCTTTTTACGTATGGTTTTTGAAAGGTAGGTAGGGATAAAATTACTATGCGCGACAATTCGCGCTGTGCTGTTTTTTATGAGGGGCGATTTGATAATCATCAGCGTGAATCGCGCAATCGCGCGTCCTAGAATAGACACTGCATTTATTTTACCAACTTTCAATGCTTTATCTAAACTATTTTGCAGCATTTGCACACTCAACTTAAACATAATTAACCATTTCTATATCAGTTTTAAGCCTGTCAAAATATGTTTCACTGATTTTAAAAATCCAGTCGAGAGGCAGATGTCATTTTGTTTACATGTAATATAGTCAGGAGCGAGCTTATCAATCTTCAAAATAAAACAAAAATGTAATTTTCTGAGTAAAATTGATATTTTATACTTATCCTGACTCATGCTCTTTTGCTTGTCTTCTTCTTCTTGCGAACATAGTGGAACACTTGTATCTCCCTAATTGAAGCTCCCTTCAATGTAAAATCACTAATTAGTACTCACCACGAGTTGCCTCCCTTTGCCTTTGCGCGTGAAAGGCGGCGCCACCTTCTGGCCTCATGCTTCACTCTCTCCTGATATAGCGAGCCCAACACTTGAATTTACAGGTTAATCCAAAGTGTTATGTGGGGAGGATGGGAGGGCTTACCTCATGACTCAGGATAAGTATAAAATATCAATTTTACTCAGAAAATTACATATTTTTCCTTATCCTGACTCATGCTCTTTTGCTTGTAGAATCCTACGGAAACGGAGGTGGGAAGACCAGAATACTTTGGATTTTATAAAATTAATTAGTGATTTATATATATATATGTAATAACCCCCTTTACGGGAACTTCATAATGGCACTGAATTAGGATAATTCCTGCTACTATAAACCATAAGTTTATCCGCTGCCATAGATGGGGTATTACAATAATAATATACTATGATAATAGCAATAAAGGTATAAAAAGCGACTCCAACATGGAGAAGCTACCCAACTGTACATAACCATCAGTACTGGGCTTAAGGCTAAGTAGACTTAAGCTAAGTATATAAATAGCCCTAAAACTTCATAGAGTTATAAGCTAGATAATACTGGTATGAAATATACATAATAATCTCGTAAGAATATGTCTTATCGTCTACGAGGGACTGTCAACTGCTGTGCGAGGACCATGGGACCGAAATGGTGAATACCTGAGACGTCCTCGGTGGTGATATCTCTCAGATAGTGATTAGCAAACACCATGTCGGATTTCCAAAAGCAGCCCTCCATGATGGTATTTAATGAGCAGTTACCATGTAGAGCGAGTGTGGAAGCCAATGCTCTGATCTCATGTGGATTAGATGTTCTTGGAGGGTCGAGTCCTGCAGCCTTGTAGGCGTGAAGTATGACAGTTCTGATCCATATAGACATGGTGGTACGAGAGACTTCGGTCTGAGTCGTTGCCGATAGAGGGATGAATAATCGTTTGAGATGTCGTCGCCTCGTTTTGGAACGTCGTAGATAGATTTTGAGAGCTCTGACTGGGCACAGAGATAGGTCCAGCGTATCTTGAGATCTGAGAATCGAGGAGAGTGCAGGAACATGGAATAATCTGTCTGGTTAACCTGGCAATTGATTTTTGGCGATGAAATCCCATCGTAGTCCCAAGTGCACTGTATTTTGATTGTCATCAAACCGTATCCTCTCATATATTATGATAAGGGTCTTGGGTCCAAGTGATGGTTCCGGTGAAACCCCTTATCTAACTGACGTGCTGGTCTGCTTGGGGGAATTAGCTCAGCAAAGAGTCCGAAGTCACAAGAAGCTAATTACAGTTTTATTAACAAGAACAAAAATAACATGGGGTGGCCACAGAGAGTCGGTACAACCCTCTGGGCTGAGGGTTAGAGCTGACCTGTGTTGGGAGTCTAAACCCTACTGATGAACAAATGGAGTTGGTGACTATTTATCTAAAATTGAAACAATAAAAAGATTCCTTGAATGATACAAAATGGGTGTTCCCTATACTAACCAATGAAATACAGAATATGCGGTATGGGGTGTGTCCTACAAATGAAATGACCAGACAGGGAGAGTACTTAATCCTACTAATCCTATTTCAACTGGCACTAATTGTGTTGACGCATGTCCTGGAAGCTTCCTAATTTAACTGGCACTAATTGTGCTGACATGTTGCTTGGGTGGTTATGGTGTTACAATAGATGGCTTAATGACCCTAATTTAAAGTGTTTGCACAATATATTTTAATGGAGATGATGACATGTTTACTTTATCAAAGCAGTTCATTAAATCGTCTAGACATTACTTTGTCTTACTGAAAGGTTTGAGTCCTTGAAACCTTAGGCTAAGATTTATCTTGAACATCTGTGATATTGTAACTTATACCTTTTTCAATAGTATGTCTGTGAGATGAGTTTTACTACTTTTGACTGGAGTCTTTCTCTAAGCTATTACAGATACATGATGAAACTAATATTCTATATTTTATATTTTCCTAATATCTGAATCCTAATATATCGCTTGTAGTGGTTATAATTAATAATGAATTTTCGTATGAATTATTATTCCATGATAACTTCCCCGCTGTCTGAAAAAGTTTGGTCCCCAAACTTGGACAAAATAAAAAAAATGATTCTTAGATGGACAATGGTACAAACTTAGTTGATGGACAATCATCTGAAACTGGTAGTACAGTAAATAATAATTATATATATAATATTCTCTCTTTGTATTTGGGCAGAGGTTGTTTCTGTTGTCATCAGGGTGTCTGGATGTGGAATCTGGCTGGTTTTGGCACTGTACTGGTTCATCTTGAAGTGATGGAGGTGCAAGAACGCCTTGTGATGGTTCCACATCCCGAGTTTGGAGTTGATTTGTCAATTATCCCATGCAGATAGATGATTTTCATGAAAATACAAAACAAATGAGAGTTAGCTTGCCGTCAAAATATATGAAAACTTATTCTGATGGTTTCAAGTGTACGGAGTACATATAAATGAAATGTACATGAAGTAAATATATGGAGATACATTTCCCTGCAAATAAATTTGAGTTGTTAATGCATAGAAGAAAACAAAATGACAGTCGCGGACCTGGAATGAAATGATACTCTTTATGCTGGACTACACAATGTACGTGGGTATATTATATATTGATATATAATATTGTGTATGAGCAATTATATATAGATGTGCTAGTACATATAACAAGTGCATAGGTTCATTGAGCTCATACATATACATATTTTGTTTTGAACCATTTGTTAGGTACCTTGTTAATTTGGCTGATTTTGTTAGTTTCAACTTTTAAACATCTCAATTGTTTAGGATTTTGTTTAATTTTATTTTATTTTAGCTTTGGTTTATTTTGAGTTTACTTCACTCAAATTTTGGTTCGTTTGTTTTGTGTTCGCTAAGTTTGTTCTGCATTTTCGTGCAGAGTATTTCGCCGCTTCGCGGTTGGCTAAGTTCATTCTGCTTCGGTGCAGAGTATTTCGCTTTCGTTTCGTGTTGGCTAAGTTTGTTCTGCTTCGGTGCAGAGTATTTCGCTTTCGTTTCGTGTTGGCTAAGTTTGTTCTGCTTCGCAGAGTATTTCGCTTCGCTTTGTGTTGGCTAAGTTTGTTCTGGCTTCGCAGAGTATTTCGCTTTCGTTTCGTGTTGGCTAAGTTTGTTCTGCTTCGTGCAGAGTATTTCGCTTCAAGCTTCGTGTTGGCTAAGTTCGTTCTGCTTCGTGCAGAGTATTTCGCTTGCTTCGTGGTTGGCTAAGTTCGTATGAGTTCACTTTGCATTTGAGATTGGTTGATCAGATCAATGCTCAAAATCTGTTGTGATGCAAATAACTCAGATGATCAGGCTGATGTCATTTGCTCACAACTAGTGATATCAGGTAACACTAAGTGAAATGACAGGACAAATATACGCTACCCAGAGCTAACAGATCCATTTATTAACGAGGTACTGTACCTTTGCAGGAATATGATTATCTGGCGACCACAGGTGTGGGTCGGAAATGAATATTGGTAAGGTATATGGCATCTGTAATCAGTGTGCACTGCACGGTATTCAAAGGAGCCAACAATGCCGATGCCTTCTTCTTGTACAAAAGAGCGCTTTGGATTTATAGATGGGTAATTCACCAGGAGTATCATAATCCTCTGGGGTGTCAGTATCAAACCATTTACAGAGATCCACCCAGCTCTCATTGATGTAATCCTGTATGAGGTGGAGAGGAACAGCTTCAAAATACGCTGTATGATATCTATGATCACTTTGTCATAGTTATATGAGACTTTGACATAGCAATCTCCTTGAACTATTTCAATGCCCACAACTCTCTTTATATTTGGATTGATTTCTCGTGAGGTGTATAGGTTCCATTGGGTATGGTTCAACGCCCAATACTTGGTCTGTAATGATTGATTGCTGTCTGAAACTTTTGACAGTACATTGACTGATTTATCGCTTTGTGTTGATTCTCTTTGGTTGAAAAATTTGTGATTCTTCAGTGGCCGCTTTGGCCGCTTTTCCTGACATGTTTTCTCTTGACGGAAATTCTCCGAATTGAGTCTGGAATGCTGCTGCCATATTCCCATGTGTTTCCTCTTTCTGGATCCGCCCATTTCACTCTGTAGTAGATTTTGTTATTTGCTCTCTTGGAAGCAAGAATTGAGTGAATGTCATCAGGATTGAAAACCTTGGCATCATTTGTTGACGTTGGTTGTTGGGTTGGTTGTTGAACTTGACTTGCTTCTGATTGTGGCCTTGATTTTGGCTGATGATGCTTGTTGTTTATTCCTCGCTTTTCCCTTGTTTGTATTTCCTTTCTCCTTGCGCATTGGTTGGATTACTTGGACCTGGGGTGCTCTGCTTCTGCTTAGTAACTGCTGCACTGGGGCCAGCAGAGTTTTCCGGAGTGGCTTTCTTCTTCGTGAGGAGTATTTGGTTTGTCTGCTTTCGCTTTTGGATTGGTTTTCTTACTCTCTGTTGTACAGGTGATTGATCTTTGGTTGAACTTGTTGACTGGGCGTTGTTGCTGTCAAGCTGTGGGTCGCTGACTTGTTCCTCGTTGTCATCTACGACGCCTGAATCCATATTGTTTCTGTTGTTGAGGTATGGTTCTGGCGGATACTGTGGGCTTATCAGCTGGATCGAAATATGGCTTCAGACGGTTGGCATGGACCAGTGGTTTGTGTAATTTGTCGTCAGAACTTCGGCGTAGTTTGTAGGTGAAATTTGGACCTAAATGAACAATGTAATAACTGCCATACCACTTTTTTGTTAACTTGTTGCAGAGGCCTTTTTTCTACTTTTTGACAATATAGCCAAACTCTTTGGCCTGGGGAGAAATCTGGCTCTTTAGCCTTACGATTGTATTGTTCAGAATACACCTCCTTTGCTCGAGTGGTGTTTTCAGCTGCAATAGTCCTTGTAATTTCTAACTCCTCAAGCAAATTTGAAAGATAGCTTTTGTGGTTGTGGCCTAAATTTTCCTTTGGAATTAACGAAACATCTTGTGGAGCTCTCATTTCTCGGCCAAAAAGCATAACAAAAGGGGACTTTTGGGTTGATGAATTTGGAGCCATCCGATAGGCCATCATGATGCCTGGAAGAAACCGGGGCCAATCATTTTGAGTTTTGTTACAATAGGCTCTAAGTGATTGATTGATGTAGGAATTGAGCCTTTCTACACAGCTATTTGTTTGGGGATGGTATGGGCTAGTATGAGTGAATTTGATGGCCAAAAGTTCACAAATAGCCTTGATTAATTTGGACATGAAGTTCTGACCTCTGTCTGAAATTAAGGTCCTTGGAGCACCATACCGGCAAAATATTTCTCTCACTAGAACATCTGCTACCTCTGTGGCTTCTTGGGTTCTGAGGGGAAAGGCTTCACACCATCTAGATGCTGCATCAGTGATGACCAAAATGTGCTTGTACTTATCTGGTGTTGTTGGCAAAGGACCAAGGATGTCAACATGCCATCGGGTGAAGACTTCTTCAACAGGTAGTGGACGTAGAGGTGCCTTTTTGCTGTGGTAGTGCCTCTTGGTCTGTTGACATACCTCACATGTCTGGACATATGTCGCAATATCGGTGTACATCTTGGGCCAGTAGTATTTTGGTCTCATGGTGTTGTGCATCCTTTCTTTTCCATGGTGGCAACCGCCAAACTCGGAATCGTGGTAGGATCTCAGGACCTGATTCCTGAGAGTTCTTGGAACTGCCAGCTGTTTAATGAATTTGTCCGCATGGCCCTTCTGTCTCTGTGGGACAAATCTGTATAAAATTCCTTCATCGATTTCAAAGGTAGTGGCTTCAATAAGAATCTTTTGGCGATCCTTTTCATTTTCTGGAAGGACATCATCTTCTTTGTAGTCGAAAATCTGTGTGAAATCTGGACAAATCCTTTGTAAATGACGTAAGTTGGGATGTGCATTAATATTTACCTGAACCATTGTGGCTTGTGTGACATCGCCACTTGTAGCGTGTAATGCTGCAACAACGCTTGCTGGTACTGTTTGGTAGTCCGCTTCATATTCAAAGGTGACAGACAAATGAGTTGTCTGTGTTTCACTAACTAAGTGATTAACACTTGGTATGCAATCATCCTCAGTCTGAGTTGATTGGGTGACGTGTGAGGATAGTTGTGGGCTTGTTGAAATGTTGGTATGGCTTCTTTTCCCAAGTGAAGTTACTGTAAAGACGGTTTTCTCAGCATCTTCTTCTGTTTGATTCTGACAGTTAATATTTTGCTCATATTCCCCTGCGTGAGAGCCGCGATCGGCATTCCCGCTGGCTTTGCCGCCAGCGATGAACGATATCAAAAGTATAGGTAGACAGTTCTAATGACCATCGCCCTAACCTACCTGTGGCATCCTTTGATGGATTTGAGCCATTTTAATGCGATGTGGTCTGTGTAGACAGTGAATTGGGAATTTGCAAGGTATGGACTAAATGATCTAATGGCTTCAACTAAAGCTAAACCTTCTTTTTTCTGTGATGCTCCAGTTCTTCTCGCTGCCGTGAAGAGCTCTGCCTCCAAAAGCTATAGGGTGTTCATTATTCTTCTTGTCTTTTGACTTAAGACAAACCCTATGCTCATATCGCTGGCATCAGTTATGCAGAAAAAATTTTGTCAAAGTCTGGATAAGCCAGAACAGGTGTGTTACACATAGCATGTTTGAGTGTGTTGAAAGCCTGATCACACTCAAGTGACCACTGGAACTTTGGTTTCTTACCAGTTTCTGCCTCTGAATGCTTTTTTAACAATGCATTCAATGGCAGTGCTATTTTAGCATAATCTTTCACATATTTTCTGTAAAAGTTTGTGAGGCCTAAAAATGAACGAACCTGTTTTTGTGATTTGGGTATTGGGAAGGTTTTAATTGCTTCGACCTTTTTGTCATCAACTTGAACACCTCCAAGAGGATAAAACATGACCAAGAAATGAAACCTTGTCTGTTGCAAAATTGCATTTTGATGGCTTCAGTGTTAATTTTGCCTGTTTGAGATAGTAGAAGACTTGCTCCAAATGTTGGAGATGTTCTTCAAAGTTTTTGCTGTAGATTATCAAATCATCAATGTAAATCAACGCAACTTTGAAAAGCAATTTTCTTAGCACTTTGCTCATGAGTTGCTGAAAACAAAGTGGAGAATTAGACAAACCCTGGGGCAAACGTTTGAATTGATAAAGGCCTTGATGGGTGACAAAAGCAGTTTTATGCTTTGAGTCTTCATGTAATGGCACTTGGAAGAAGCCATTGGCAAGATCTAAAGTGGAGAAAATTGTAGCTTGGCCATTGCCGATGTGATCAACAACATCGCCAAAAACAGGGAGTGGCCATGACATTGGTAATGTGACAGAATTTAATTTTCTGTAGTCACAAACAAATCTATATGAGCCGCCACGCTTCTTAACTAAGATGATGGGGCTGAATACATTGAAGTGGACTCCTCAATTAAATCATATTTGAGAAAATCTTCTACAAGTTCTTCAGTGACTTTTGGAGATGAGGAGACTGACGATAAGGCCTACACTTAACAGGGGATGGTTGCCGCGTGTCAATGACATGCTCTGCATGCCAGTTTTTCCTAAATCTGCAAGGCTTGTTGAAAACATGTCTCTATTTTGTCCTAAAAAGCTGAGTAGTCTTTGTTGTTGGTCAGGTGTCAGTTGTGTCTTGGTCAAGTCGAATCCTAAATCTTGAGCAATTTTGACATAATCCCTAGTGGCATTGTCTGTTTTCTTAACGCCATTGTTAACTGTATTATGAAAGGTTGGTTGCAGTCAATTTCAAAGATAGAGTGGTTGTCAATGTAACTAAATTTGCCTACAACTGTACCCCTTGTCTAAAACCTTTTCTTCTTGGGAAGGATTCATAAGCCTAAATGTAGCAGTTTTCCTGTGCTTTTGAGAGGGTCCTACCACCTGCTACTTCAGAATGAGCAGTGAGGGAGGCAATTGGTTCAATGAGGATGAGGGAATCATCTTTGCCTCAGGCAGTTTTACCTTAAAATGAATTTCACTCTGAGGGGGCATATAAATTTGATCTATTGTTTTTGCTAATCCACAAATTTCTTGAACTGAAGTGGCAATGAAATTGATGTATTGCCTATCTGAGGTGCTGTTGCCTATTATGAGGGAATGGCAGCTATAATCTAAGACTGCATCGTTGTCATTGAGGAAGTTTTCACCTAGTAGGACTGACTGTGGTAATGAGGGCAGGACATAGAATTGTTGTGAAAATTCCTGATCTTCAATGACAAAATCTAACACAACTGAACCCAACACTTTGTGCAATTCACGCCAACACCTTGAATGTGTGGAAAAGGTGAGTTTCCAAATACAGGGTTGTTGAAAGCTTTGTTTAGAAAAGCAAACGAAATGCAGCAAATGGATGCCCCTGTATCTATTAAACAAGTTGTTGTTTCAGTGCCAAATGTTACCTGAATTACACTTTTGGCAAGGGGCGTGACTAAGGACACAGTTGGAATTTCACTTGCAAAGTTACTTTCCATACCAGACTCCATATTGGCCATGACACCTTATAGTATGTACCGTGACTATAATTAAGAAAGACAAGAAATCAACAATGTAAAGTAGTACTTACAATTTTTGAAGACTTTTTCTTCCTTGGTTGGTGACTTTAAGAGTTGGTGGTCCTTAATCCAGTGTTGAGATCAGAGGTGGATGCAGTCGCTTGTTATTCCATATGTTCTTGTAACTGGTTGTAGTTAGTTCCTGGGCTCCGAGGTTCAAAATCGCTGATTCTCCGCCAACTATTATGATAAGGGTCTTGGGTCCAAGTGATGGTTCCGTGAAACCCCTTTATCTAACTGACGGTTGGTCTGCTTGGGGAATTAGCTCAGCAAAGAGTCCGAAGTCACAAGAAGCTAATTACAGTTTTATTAACAAGAACAAAAAAATAACATGGGGTGGCCACAGAGAGTCGGTACAACCCTCTGGGCTGAGGGTTAGAGATGACCTGTGTTGGGAGTCTAAACCCTACTGATGAACAAATGGAGTTGGTGACTATTTATCTAAAATTGAAACAAGTTGGTGAAAAAAAGATTCCTTGAATGATACAAAATGGGTGTTCCCTATACTAACCAATGAAATACAGAATATGCGGTATGGGGTGTGTCCTACAAATGAAATGACCAGACAGGGAGAGTACTTAATCCTACTAATCCTATTTCAACTGGCACTAATTGTGTTGACGCATGTCCTGGAAGCTTCCTAATTTAACTGGCACTAATTGTGCTGACATGTTGCTTGGGTGGTTATGGTGTTACAATAGATGGCTTAATGACCCTAATTTAAAGTGTTTGCACAATATATTTTAATGGAGATGATGACATGTTTACTTTATCAAAGCAGTTCATTAAATCGTCTAGACATTACTTTGTCTTACTGAAAGGTTTGAGTCCTTGAAACCTTAGGCTAAGATTTATCTTGAACATCTGTGATATTGTAACTTATACCTTTTTCAATAGTATGTCTGTGAGATGAGTTTTACTACTTTTGACTGGAGTCTTTCTAAGCTATTACAGATACATGATGAAACTAATATTCTATATTTTATATTTTCCTAATATCTGAATCCTAATATATCGCGCTTGTAGTGGTTATAATTAATAATGAATTTTCGTGATGAATTATTATTCCATGATAGTTATCGCTGGCGGCGGAAACGCGTATGCATTGAAGCCTTCCCAGGATATGCTTAGAGCGTCCGTTGCCCACGTTCGTGGATCCGGGACTGGTGATACGAATGTCATTAGCTGATTGTTGAAGCGAGTGGCGAATAGATCTACTAGCGGAGCTCCTATTTGCTTGATAATCTGTGCAAAAATTTCTGTATGGAGCATCCATTCTGTCGGTGACGGTAGATGTGGCCGAGAGAGTGCGTCTGCTAGTACATTCTTGGCTCCGGGAATGTGACATGCTCTGACATGTAAGTTGAGATCGTCGATTAGATCGAACAGTTGAAAGCATAAAGTCAATAGGTTTAGTGATCTCATTGAGCCTTGTTTGTTCACATAAAACGCCACTGTTGAGTTGTCGGTATGAATCATCAGATGCGCCTTTTGCAGAATGGTGTTCCAATGAAGTATGGCGTTGATTACCGCTTTCATCTCTAACATGTTTATATGGAGCTTGCTTTCTTGCTGATTCCATTACCCTGAAGCCGTCCGGTTGGCGAGATGAGCTCCCCAACCTTGGAGCCGGCAATCGCTGCCTACATAGAGATGGGTTTTGAATTCTCGCTCTGTTAAACAAATACCTTCGCAGACATACGACCTCCTGGTCCACCATAGTAGATGAGGTCTGAGGTGTTTCGGTAGACTGAATGGTTGTAGGTCGTTGAGATGTGCATTGATGAAGACCTGTAACGGACGTAACTGTAGTCTGCCTCTGACTGTCATGTCTTGGGCTGACGTGAGGAGACCCAACATACTCTGCCAATGTCGTAGTGGTAGCGGAGAGAGTAGGGCTAGTGGAATGGTCTGTTGGATCTTGAGCCATCGGTCTTCTGGTACGACGATACGGTTGAGAGTCGTGATAAATCGAATGCCTAGAAATTGCAGATCTTGCGAGGGTACTAGGTCCGACTTGAGTAAATTTACTAACCATCCTAGCTGTGTTAGTAGCTTGATGATGTAATTTAACTGTAGTTTGAGACGCTGTGGATCTTGATCTACTTGTATCCCGTCGTCGAGGTAAAACGCACTGCGTAGCCCTAGACGATGTATGTAGGTGACGATAGGTTTCGTTACTCTTGTGAATAACCAGGGGGCCGATGATATTCCGAATGGGAGTACTTTCCATTGGTAATGCCGTCTAGTGTAAACCGTAGGTATTTCCTGGATTCGGGATGTATCGGGATGTGTAGATACACGATCTTGCAGATGTATACTGGCCATGTAGTCCATGGGACTAATTAAGTGTCAGAATTGAGGTAGATGTATCATGCTAAACGCTGGTGGTTTATGAGATAATCTCCGCTGAATGTGCTCATGTTGTAAATGAGTCTGTATTTCTCCTTGGAGTTTTTCTTGGGCACTAGGAAAACTGGGGAGTAGAAGCCTGGCTTCGATGTTTACTTGATCTAGTACTTCTATGGCCTGCTTGGTTAGGAGAGATGTAACAGCCTCTCTTAACTTTGGTAGTTGTTGTGCCTGGAAGCCTAACTTGTGAGGGTTGACTGTCAGCGAGGCATGGCCTGTAGTGGGATACGACATCCGTGCTGAAGAATGTTGGAGACATATGGGTCTTGTAACATTCCCCAGTTCTCCCAGTGCAGTTGAAGGCGTCCACCCACTTGTGACGGTTGTACTGGAACGGCTGGGGGTGGAAGACTCCAGTCGTTCCGAACCTGTCTTTCATCGTTTATAGTTGCGGGAACCTCTGGGTGCCCTGCCTCTTCCTGATCCTCTTCTGTAGTTGCCATATGGGCTTAATTTAAAAGAATCTTTCCCCTGAGCTGGCCATCTTCCTATCCCGCGCTCTCTGTAATCCAGTGAATTTAGATTTCCATGAATATCTTTGTGAAGTCTGCCTGATGACGCTGGCTAGCGTGTCCATCGACTTTATCATAAGGACTTCTCTAGAATCCTTAGTGACTTCCTTGGAGAGTTTTTCTATTCCTCCGTCAAAGATGGATGGTGAAGACAACGGGGCTGTATAGAGTGGAGCTGTAAACTGCTCACCCCAGCTGCAGGAAGCGAGGAGGCCTTGACGACAAGCTAAAGTTAACGCTGCTGAGACTGATGTGAGATGATCCGTTAAGAACTGCTGGTCCTTCTTCTGCATAAGTAGGGTCGAGTAGATCATTCTATCATCCTCAGATGTCGTGGTCTCAAATCTGGTGATAAGAGTCTCATTGATCGCTCTAGATCTATTAAGGCCAAAGAACATTCGCTTTGTCATGGTTTCTATCTGAACCAGCTTGCGATCGCCAATCTTTATAGTTCTTATTCTTGACATCGCTGATCACTTTGTAATTATCATCGATGTCTTGTGCCTTGAGGAAGGGGTCCATATTATGGGTTGAGAACTTCTTAGCTGAAACTGCGGTAGGTGTGGGCTTTGGACTTTAGTGGCTTTATGGAAGGCTGTGTCCAGATTCTGTGGCACCGGTGAAAGCAATCGGTCGATCGGAGGTAGGGTGATGGCGCCTGCATCGTCCTCCTTCATCAGGTAAGTATGCTCGAATTACCACTCTTGGAAGGTGAAGATAGGTCTAGGTTGTTAACCATCCAATAGCCGTGATCTCAGCCGCCTGAGAAAATGATGCCTCCATCATCTTCTACAACGGGATCGCTGATGAGAGGTTGATGCTCTTCTGATGGTGAGCTATATGCTTCTACCGCTGTACAGGGTGATGTTAAAGGAGACCTGACTTCCGTGAAGACTTGTGTGGTGACCTGCGAGGAGATCGACGTGGTGATCTACGAGGAGATCGGCGAGGTGAATGGCGAGGTGATCGGCATGGAGAATGGCGAGGCGATCGTCTTGGTGAACGGCCTGACGAGCTGCGTCTAAAGGTTGACTTTCGCGGAGATCTGTGAGGTGAATGTTGATAGCTTCACGAAGCCCTTGTGGAATCCCTGGATGATCTTCTGGACGAAGATGATTTAGAACCTGTTACTGGTGCCCTTCGCGGAAGACCTTCGCTAAGCTTCATCTGCGCGTCCGTCCTGGGGAGCGACGACTTGACCTTCTGCTAAGGCTTTCGGAAGTCTGGGGGTCCGAAGTCAGAGTCCAGGGATGAGGTGATCTTCCTTCTCGAGCCTTTATGTGAGTGTTGATCATCAGAGTCCAGGTAGGTGATGATCTAGAAGCCCTTCGAAGGCTGTACATCTGGGTCCTTCGTCGAGGTGGTCTGTGACTTCCTTCGCGGAGGTGGCTTAGTCGCGGGCCGCCACGCTGGACGGGGTCCTCTGGTGATGTCGTTTACGTTGGAGCCTTCGCGAAAAGGCTCAGGCTCTGGGCTGGTTGTCTCTCCAGTCTGTAACGGTCCTCCATCATCTTCATGATTTGCCGCATCAGGTCGCCTGGGGACGGTTCAGAAGATGTAGTCGGTGCCCCTCTGGCGATGTTAGCGACGGGCCCTCAGGAAGATCGTCCGACATCAGTGTAGACACATCAGGCTGCATGGCGATCTGTGCTGACGTAACTGTTGCCGCAATAATCGGGTCGTCTCTTGTGGCATAGATCGGGTATGATGATCGGCTGATCATCATACAGGCCCAGTTCAGCAGCGGGAACAATCTCGCTGAGAACGTTCTTGAAGACTTCGTGAGATTTCCCCTTGGAGGTAGACGCTGCCCTGGGGGTACGGAGTCTGGCGCTGAGTAGATGTCGAGGCCCTCTTAGACTTTGGCTCTTGCGATGGGACGGGATGTCTGGGGAAGCAGGACGCTTCTTGGAGACGGCGGACTGAATCCCACGCCTCCTCCGAGGGAAACTCTAGCGGAACACCAGACGGGAGGGGGTCAGTCCGACAGCAGCTGACTGGCTAGGGTCCCATGTATCGCCATGGCTAAACCTTGTTTATGTGACTCTATCTGCTGCACGCCTCAAGACGCAAAGATGATATTTATTAAATGCAGAATTAGATAGATTAATACAGTAACTGCAACGTGAAGAAAACGCACAAGGCGTAGTACAGCTAGGGCATATTAAATGCGGGTCAGCAGCAGAAAAATGTAATCTACAAATAGTACAGATTCTCATCAACGTAAACTAGCTGAACAATCACGAAATCCCGTGAATAAACAGTAGAAATACGAATAATTATCAATACATATTAATGAAGGATACTAGCTACACCTCTATAGTAAACTATAAGAGGTAACTAACTAAGAATAACCAAAGGATATAGTGTGTAGGGAGACACAGGCGCTCTCACATCCTGCTCACTGGGCGAAGAAGGAGAGAGTGAAGCATGAGGCCAGAAGGTGGCGCCGCCTTTCCCGCGCAAAGGCAAAGGGAGGCAACTCGTGGTTAGTACTAATTAGTGATTTTACATTGAAGGGAGCTTCAATTAGGGAGATACAAGTGTTCCACTATGTTCGCAAGAAGAAGAAGACAAGCAAAAGAGCATGAGTCAGGATAAGGAAAAATTGATAGATTTTGTACATTCATCATGGCGGTAAGATAAATATGTTGTAAACTTCTCACTCAGGTAACACGGTCTGATGTAAGACAGTTTGACCCCCATCAGAGAGAAGCATACAACTTATAGTATACATATCCAGAATGTTAGAGTTAGGGGCATACAGAAACACGTACAGACTTCGGTATAGTAACACTGAAAGTATGAGTGATGTACAGACTGTGGTATAGTAACACTGGAAGTATGAGTGATGTACAGACTGTGGTATAGTAACACTGGAAGTATGAGTGATGTACAGACTGTGGTATAGTAACACTGGAAGTATGAGTGATGTACAGACTGTGGTATAGTAACACTGGAAGTATGAGTGATGTACAGACTGTGGTATAGTAACACTGGAAGTATGAGTGATGTACAGACTGTGGTATAGTAACACTGGAAGTATGAGTGATGTACAGACTTCGGTATAGTAACACTGGAAGTATGAGTGATGTACAGACTGTGGTATAGTAACACTGGAAGTATGAGTGATGTACAGACTGTGGTATAGTAACACTGGAAGTATGAGTGATGTACAGACTGTGGTATAGTAACACTGGAAGTATGAGTGATGTACAGACTGTGGTATAGTAACACTGGAAGTATGAGTGATGTACAGACTGTGGTATAGTAACACTGGAAGTATGAGTGATGTACAGACTGTGGTATAGTAACACTGGAAGTATGAGTGATGTACAGACTGTGGTATAGTAACACTGGAAGTATGAGTGATGTACAGACTGGTATAGTAACACTGGAAGTATGAGTGATGGTACAGACTGTGGTATAGTAACACTGGAAGTATGAGTGATGTACAGACTGTGGTATAGTAACACTGGAAGTATGAGTGATGTACAGACTGTGGTATAGTAACACTGGAAGTATGAGTGATGTACAGACTGTGGTATAGTAACACTGGAAGTGAGTGAGTACAGACTGTGTACAGACACTGGAAGTATAGTAACAGACTGGAAGTATGAGTGATGTACAGACTGTGGTATAGTAACACTGGAAGTATGAGTGATGTACAGACTGTGGTATAGTAACACTGGAAGTATGAGTGATGTACAGACTGTGGTATAGTAACACTGGAAGTATGAGTGATGTACAGACTGTGGTATAGTAACACTGGAAGTATGAGTGATGTACAGACTGTGGTATAGTAACACTGGAAGTATGAGTGATGTACAGACTGTGGTATAGTAACACTGGAAGTATGAGTGATGTACAGACTGTGGTATAGTAACACTGGAAGTATGAGTGATGTACAGACTGTGGTATAGTAACACTGGAAGTATGAGTGATGTACAGACTGTGGTATAGTAACACTGGAAGTATGAGTGAACAGACTGTGGTATAGTACTGGAAGTATGAGTGATGTACAGACTGTGGTATAGTAACACTGGAAGTATGAGTGATGTACAGACTGTGGTATAGTAACACTGGAAGTATGAGTGATGTACAGACTGTGGTATAGTAACACTGGAAGTATGAGTGATGTACAGACTGTGGTATAGTAACACTGGAAGTATGAGTGATGTACAGACTGTGGTATAGTAACACTGGAAGTATGAGTGATGTACAGACTGTGGTATAGTAACACTGGAAGTATGAGTGATGTACAGACTGTGGTATAGTAACACTGGAAGTATGAGTGATGTACAGACTGTGGTATAGTAACACTGGAAGTATGAGTGATGTACAGACTGTGGTATAGTAACACTGGAAGTATGAGTGATGTACAGACTGTGTGGTATAGTAACACTGGAAGTATGAGTGATGTACAGACTGTGGTATAGTAACACTGGAAGTATGAGTGATGTACAGACTGTGGTATATAGTAACACTGGAAGTATGAGTGATGTATGAGGACATAGACTGTGGTATAGTAACACTAAAGTAGTAAGAGTGATGTACAGACTGTGGGTATAGTAACACTGGAAGTATGAGTGATGTACAGAACACTGGTATAGTACAGACAGTAACACTGGAAATGGAGTGATGTACAGACTGTGGTATAGGAGTGGAGTATGAGTGATGCAAACGACCGGACAGACAACAGACCAGATGACACTGGTATAGCAACACCGGGGCATGAGTGATGTACAGACTGTGGTGGCCCAGAACACTGAAATGAGTGGACACAGACCGTGGAGTATGGAGTGATGTACACACCGGAAGTGGAGTGGTACAGACAGTAACACTGGAAGGACACTGGTATAGTAACACCGGAAGTATGTGATGTACAGATGTATAGTAACACTGGAAGCATGATGGAACAGACCATAGCACCACTGGAAGAACATGACTGTGGTATATAACCTGGAAGTGGTACAGACTGTGGTATAGACACCGAAGCATGAGTGAACAGACCAGAAGTATGAGTGATGTACAGACTGGTGGTGCATAGTGAGCATGACCGTACAGACTGGATAGTAACACTGGAATGCATGAGTGATGTACAGACCAACATGGAAGGAGCACGAACACAGAGCACACACCGGATGATGTACAGACTGTGGTATGACATGGAGGAGTGATGCACAGTACACTGGAAGTAAGGTGGAGTAACACCAGACTGTGGTACATCAGTAACACTGGAAGTATGAGTGATGTACAGACTGTGGTATATAAACACTGGAAGTATGAGGATGTGGACAGACTGTGGTACAGTAACACTGGAAGTATGAGTGGTACAGACTGTGGTATAACACTGGAAGTATGAGTGAATGTACAGGACAGTGTGGGTATGACACAACCACTGGAAGTACAGACCAGCAAGTGGCAGTACAGACTGTGGTAGGAGTAACACAGAAGTATGAGGATGTACAGAGTATGAGTGATGATGCACAGTAACACTAGAAGCGGCACAGACAATAGTGGAGATGTACAGACAGCTAACTGGGTAGGATGGAGTGGATGTAACACAGAGTGATGGACAGTAACACTGCAACATGAGGATCCCACTGGAAGTATGAGTGAGAGACACCTGGAAGTGGACCAGACACAGGAGATGTACAGACTCACACTGGAAGTATGAGTGGACAGACTGTGGGAGATGTACACAGACTGGAGTGAGTAACTTGTGGTATAGACCTGGAGTATGAGTGATGTACAGACTGTGGTATACCTGAACCAAGGACCGTGGTACAGACTAGTATGAGTGATGTACAGACTGTGGTACAGGCCCAGACTGTAAGCACAGGAGTATGGAAGGATGCACAGACAGACTGTGGTGGAAGTATAGTAACACACTGGAGTGGAGACTGTGGCATAGTAACAGTATGAGGATGGACAGTACAGACTGTGGAAGGAGGATGCACTGACTGTGGAGTGAAGTATGAGTGATGTACAGACTGTGGTATAGTAACACTGGAAAGGAGTGGACAGACTGGTGGTATAGTAACACTGGAAGGATGAGTGATGTACAGACTGGTATAGTAACACTGAAGTATGAGTGATGTACAGACTGTGGTATAAGAACACTGTAGTAACAGAGTGATGTACAGGTGGTATAGTAACACTGGAAGTATGAGTGATGTACAGACTGTGGTATAGTAACACTGGAAGAGTATGAGTGATGTACAGACTGGTATAGTAACACTGGAAGTATGAGTGATGTACAGATGGTATAGTAACACTGGAAGTATGAGTGGATGTACAGACTGTGGTATAGTAACACTGGAAGTATGAGTGATGTACAGACTGTGGTATAGTAACACTGGAAGTATGAGTGATGTACAGACTGTGGTATAGTAACACTGGAAGTATGAGTGATGTACAGACTGTGGTATAGTAACACTGGAAGTATGGAGACTGTGGATGTACACACTGGTATAGTAACACTGGAAGTATGAGTGATGTACAGACTGTGGTATAGTAACACTGGAAGTATGAGTGATGTACAGACTGGTATAGTAACACTGGAAGTATGAGTGTCGTACAGACTGGGGTATAGTAACACTGGAAGTATGAGTGTCGTACAGACTGTGGTATAGTAACACTGGAAGTAGGAGTGGAAGTATACTGTCATATCCAGAAAGTATGATTGAGATACTCACGGCTCAGCCTCCCTGACTGTCTCCCATGTGCCGTAAGCACATCGTGCCCACTTGGGGTCGTCCCTCTTCTTGGGGGGTGGTTCATCAGCTGGAAGGGGTATGTCTACAGGTAAGGGGTCGTCACTAGTTGGAGAAGGTTTATCGCTAGGCAAGGGGATGCTCTCTACAGGTAGGGGAATTGATGAAGGAGTTATATCGTCTGTACTCTCTTCATCATATTTCCTTTTCAGTGAATCATTCTGTTTCTGAAATCAACAAATATATGATTTACCATAACAACTTAATAAAAGAGTGACAGAAAACTGTTTAAAACAGTTACAAAGTCAGATTCCTCAGTTTGATACCAGCATAAAACAGCAGTAGACATGAGTATTTTCATACAAAACAAAAAGCTTGTCTGCTGCAAAAACCTCTCAGCTGAGAGTTCAAAGCTGCAACTATTAACCACTCTCTACCTCAGTGCCACGATATCATCACACAGCATCACATCCTTGTGTTAAAACGGGACAGCGCCGGCCCAGGAGTGTGATAGTTCACAAATGCATCTAGTATGTTATTGGTATTTACTTCACTGACTGCTTCATCCTGGGTTGTCTCCCCTTCCTCTGTCTGTTCCTGCTCTGCAAGTGTCACAAATGAGTCGGGCGTCTCCCACACAGATTCTGCCAAGACCAGGAGGATACTAAGTGGTATGCGATCAGGTTATTTAAGTGAACTGCCTGAAGTTTAACCCCACACTGCCTCCCATCATCGAATGTCTCCCCTAGGTTAAAATTCAAATACATTTGATTCCCCATAACTCGCAGCTTAACCCCATCAATCAACAACTTGACCCCCATATAACCCACCCATGACCCAAAGAACTCACCACTATCACCAACACTCAACACTCTGTTGAAGCACCAGCCATTTGGTTCAGCCCATAGCTGGCTGCAGAATTGATCGCGGGTGCTTAACCCAGCACTGGCTGGATCAAAAATAAAGAACTCTGCCCTAAGGCTGGCCCGTGTCATCTATGGGACTAGCCCGTTTACACCTTCACTCACCCCCTTGCCTTGGCCCTCAGCACTCACCCCCTTGACCTCATTCACTCACCCCATTGACTACTTTACTTACCCCCTTGCCTTGGCCCTCAGCACTCACCCCCTTGACCCCTTCACTCACCCCACTGACCCCTTCACTCACCCTCTTGACCCCTTCACTCACCCCTTGGCCCCCTTCACTCACCCCCTTGGCCCCTCTTCACTCACCCCTTGACCCCTTCACTCAACCCCTTGGGCCCTTCCTCACCCAATTGATCCCCCTTCACTCACCCCTTGACCCCTTCACTCACCCCCTTGATCTCCCCTTCACTCACCCCCTTGGCCCCCTTCACTCACCCCTTTGACCCCTTCACTCAACCCCTTGGGGCCTCTTTAGGAGTAGCCAAGTATGTTAAAGCGTTAAACTCATCTCAAGGACCCCTTCCGAATCCCCCAGATTTACATTGTGTGAAGCTCATTTCTAGTGTCCCCCTTTGATATTGCTGGAATAATGCTAAAAGCGGCGCAGAAACCAAACTCACTCACTCACCAACCCCTTGGGCCCTTCCCTCACCCAATTGACCCCTTCACTCACCCCTTTGACCCCCTCCCACTTCCAGGTCCCTTCACTACCCCTTGACCCTTCACTCAGCCCTTGGACCCTTCACTCCCCAATTGGACCCCTTCACTCACCCCCTTGACCCTTCACTCACTTGCCTTGGCCCTCAGCACTCACCCCTTGCCTCCCCTTCCTCACCCCTTGACCCCTTCACTTCAGCCTTGGGCCCTTCACTCACCCAATTGACCCCCTTCACTCACCCCTTGACCCCTTCACTCACCCCTTGCCTTGGCCCTCAGCACTCACCCCCCTTGACCCCTTCACTCACCCCTTGACCTCTTCACTCACCCCCTTGACCCTTCACTCACCCTCTTGATCCCTTCACTCACCCCTTGACCCCCTTCACTCACCCCCTTGCCTTGGCCCTCAGCACTCACCCCCTGTGACAGTACTCCAGTAGTATGTGTAGCCCTCAGGAGACTTTGCCTCGAACCACTCCTTCACATCCACATAATCCGGGAGTCCCTCTTCCTCAGCCCCTTTCGTGTTAACGGGTTCCCCCTTTGTTTTTGTTTTAGAAGCATCTGCAACACAGATATAAGTAGTGTTCATGCACTTGCAATCTGACAACACAATCAATGTTCACACACTATCAATCTAACAACACAAAGCGTGCTCACACACTATCAATCTGACAACACAATTCATGTTCACACACCATCAATCTGACAACACAACCAGTGTTTACGTACTATTAATCTGACAACACAACCAGTGTTCACACACTATCAATCCGACAACACAACCCATGTCCACACACTATCAATCTGACAACACAACCCGTGTTTACACACTATCAATCTGACAACACAACCCGTGTTCACAGACTATCAACCTGACAACACAACCCATGTTCACACACTATCAATATGACAACACAACCAGTGTTCACACACTATCAGTCTGACAACATAACCTGTCCTCACACACTAACAATATGACAACACAACTCGTGTTCACACACTATCAATCTGACAACACAATCAATGTTCACACACTATCAACCTGACAACACAATCCATGTTCACGTACTATTAATCTGACAACACAACCTGTGTTCACACACTATCAATCTGACAACACAATCCATGTTCACACACTATCTATCTGACAACACAACTCGTGGTTACACACTATCAATCTGACAACAGAACCCTTGTTTACACACTATCAATCTGACAACACAATTCATGTTCACACACTATCAATATGACAACACAACCTGTGTTCACACACTATCAATCTGACAACACAGTCCATGTTCACACACTATCAACCTTCAGAAAACAGTGTTCATCTCAAACTCACCTTTGGCAGATTTTGCCTTAGCAAAATATTTGGCTGCTAAAGCTGGATCATTCTCTAAATCTTTTCTGAATGCTTCCAGGGCAGCCTGAAATAAAAATAACGTTGAAATGTGGGAGAGGAGCGGTGATGTTCAGTCCTGTGGGTGGGAGAGGAGTGTTGATGTTCAAATCCTGTGGGTGGGAGAGGAGAGTTTATGTTCAAATCCTGCGGGTGGGAGAGGAGAGTTTATGTTCAACTCCTGTGGGTGTGAGAGGAGTGTTGATGTTCAATCCTCTGGGTGGGAGAGGAGGGCTGATGTTCAATCCTCTGGGTGGGAGAGGAGTGTTGATGTTCAATCCTCTGGGTGGGAGAGGAGGGCTGATGTTCAATCCTCTGGGTGGGAGAGGAGGGCTGATGTTCAATCCTCTGGGTGGGAGAGGAGAGTTGATGTTCAGTCCTGTGGGTGGGAGAGGAGTGTTGATGTTCAGTCCTGTGGGTGGGAGAGGAGTGTTGATGTTCAAATCCTGTGGGTGGGAGAGGAGAGTTTATGTTCAAATCCTGTGGGTGGGAGAGGAGTGTTGATGTTCAGTCCTGTGGGTGGGAGAGGAGTGTTGATGTTCAATCCTCTGGGTGGGAGAGGAGTGTTGATGTTCAGTCCTGTGGGTGGGAGAGGAGTGTTGATGTTCAAATCCTGTGGGTGGGAGAGGAGAGTTTATGTTCAAATCCTGTGGGTGGGAGAGGAGAGTTTATGTTCAACTCCTGTGGGTGTGAGAGGAGTGTTGATGTTCAATCCTCTGGGTGGGAGAGGAGGGCTGATGTTCAATCCTCTGGTTGGGAGAGGAGTGTTGATGTTCAATCCTCTGGGTGGGAGAGGAGGGCTGATGTTCAATCCTCTGGGTGGGAGAGGAGGGCTGATGTTCAATCCTCTGGGTGGGAGAGGAGAGTTGATGTTCAACTCCTGTGGGTGGGAGAGGAGAGTTGATGTTCAACTTCTGTGGGTGGGAGAGGAGAGATGATGTTCAACTCCTGTGGGAGGGAGAGGAGAGCTGATGTTCAATCCTGTGGGTGGGAGAGGAGAGTTGATGTTCAACTCCTGTGGGTGTGAGAGGAGTGTTGATATTCAACTCCTATGGGCTGGCTGACTGAGTATGGTTTTACGCCGTTTTTAGCAATATTCCAGCAATATCACGGCAGGGGACAACAGAAATGGGCTTCACAAGTTGTACCCATGTGGGGAATAGAACCCGGGCCTTCGGCGTGACGAGCGAACGCTTTAACCACTAGGCTACACCACCGCCCAACTCCTGTGGGTGGGAGAGGAGTGTTGATGTTCAACTTCTGTGGGTGGGAGAAGACAGTTGATGTTCAATACTGTGGGTGGGAGAGGAGAGTTGATGTTCAACTCCTGTGTGAGGGAGAGGAGAGCTGATGTTCAATCTTGTGTGTGGAAGAGGAGAGGTGATGTTCAACTCCTGTGGGTGGGAGAGGAGAGGTGATGTTCAACTCCTGTAGGTGTGAGAAGAGCGTTGATGTTCAACTCCTGTGGGTGGGAGAGGAGAGGTGATGTTCAGTCCTGTTGGTGGGAGAAGAGTGTTGATGTTCACTCCTGTGGGTGGGAGAGGAGAGCTAATGTTCAACTCCTGTGGGTGGGAAAAGAGTGTTGATGTTCAATCCTGTGGGTGGGAGAGGAGAGGTGATGTTCAGTCATGTGGGTGGGAGAAGAGTGTTGATGTTCACTCCTGCCGGTGGGAGAGGAGAGTTGATATTCAACTCCTGTCGGTGGGAGAGGTGATGTTCAGTCCTGTGGGTGTGAGAGGAGAGTTGATGTTCATCTCCTGTGTGGGGGAGAGGAGTGTTGATGTTCATCTCCTGTGTGGGGGAGAGGAGTGTTGATGTTCATCTCCTGTGTGGGGGAGAGTAGGGTTGATGTTCATCTCCTGTGTGGGGGAGAGGAGAGTTGATGTTCATCTCCTGTGTGGGGGAGAGGAGAGTTGATGTTCATCTCCTGTGTGGGGGAGAGGAGTGTTGATGTTCAACTCCTGTGTGGGGGAGAGGAGAGTTGATGTTCAACTCCTGTGGGTGGGAGAGGAGGGTTGATGTTCATCTCCTGTGTGGGGGAGAGTAGGGTCGATGTTCCATTCCTGTAGGTCTGAATGGAGAGTTGATGTGGGTAGCTGAAGGTCATTTGCAAAAGAAGCTGTCTAAGGCACCAGGCAAGTGATCCAGCGAGCTTGGAGGTGCCGGAATCAAGCACACCTGTGACCCGGGTGTAAAAACCTTGGAGTCAACTTTGTGTGCAGATTCTATCCATGTTGTCACAACCCTTAGTGTACAGTACACAATGCTGTGCACTTACAAGAACCCACGAATCTGTTGGTAAATGACCAGATGGTGGCCACATGAATACATGCAAACACCTAGTTGCGGGTACAGAAACGTGCAGTGAACTTGGACAAAGTAGTATGACTATGTGTCCCAGGCCACCATGCTGTGAATGGGTACCTTGTAAGGATGAGAAGGCCACATTAACTTGGTGCGCCTAGTGGCTGCATGAGGTGTATGATCCCCAGGGAGTTGAGATTGAAAATATGAAGTGCTGTTGAGATTGACGTCCAATGATCGAGGGAAAACAAAGCGCTTTGAGCATGCATGTAGATGGGATGGACTATAGAGCTATATAAATACGCATGTAATAATAATAAAAACAAAACAAAAAACCAACCCCAGATATACTAAAAACACCCTTCCTAAAGCTTACCTTCTCCATCTTCTGTAGATCTGACTCCATTTCCTCTTCTCGCTGGGCCTTCTCGATGCTTTTTTTCTTGACCTAAAAAACATTAATGTGTATATTCTTGGAGCTGTCAAAACCAACAAACAAAAGGATATGTTCAAAATTCTGATAACATAATGCATGACTGGAAACTGGATAACCTAGAGATAGTTATCAAGAGATATATGGAGGCTGTATAATCTAAAAGAAGTCATCACACAATATCTGTATGCCGGAAGACCTAAATGAAGTTGTCAAGTGATATCTGGAGGCTGGAAGACCTAAACGAAGTTGTCAAGTGATATCTGGAGGCTGGAAGACCTAAACGAAGTTGTCAAGTGATATCTGGAGGCTGGAAGACCTAAACGAAGTTGTCAAGTGATATCTGGAGGCTGGAAGACCTAAACGAAGTTGTCAAGTGATATCTGGAGGCTGGAAGACCTAAACGAAGATGTCAAGTGACAGCTGTATGCTGGAAGACCTAAACGAAGTTGTCAAGTAGTGTCTGTATGCTGGAAGGTGAGGTGAGGTGAAATAGGGTTTAACGTCGTGCTTGAGAATATTGGAGGCTAAGACCTAAACGAGTTGCGATATCTGCATAAACGAAGATGTGTGTGTGGAGGTATGTGTATGTGAATATGCGGCTGCTTGTACTAGCCCAGACTTAAGTTGGTTTTATAGTGCTAGCCCACTGAGATACCATGCCGCAGTGAAGCATGAATACCCTACTCAGACACATTATACTGACTCCGAGCCAACCAGTCCTTGTACCCATTACTGACGAGAGCCAGGCAGGGACCAACAAGTACCATATTTTAATGTCTTTTGGTGTGACGCGGTCGGGGATCGAACCCGCTACTTTCCGCTCTCCGGGCGGATGCTCTAACCACTACACCACAGAGGCGGTCGTATGCTGGAAGACCTAAACGAAGTTGTCAAGTGATATGTGGAGGCTGGAAGATCTAGCATGTCATCTAACAACTGAAGGAATTAATTGTATATGACACCAGAATTAAATGTTTAACTTCTTATAAGGACTTTTGTGTAAAAACTCATTTTTCATAACAGGCTTGTTACTTTCCTTTAGACTTACCTCTTCGATTCTTTTCTTGACATTTTCTTGATGTCTCTTCCCCTTTTCGTGAAAATCAACACTCTGAAAAATATGGATGCAAAATTTTATAAAGATGCCAGCAACATGTTTTTCCAAATAATCAATATAAATCTTTTTAAAGTTGAACTTTAATCACACATTCTACATGCTCTGCATCATTAAGTACATATCATTTTTGCTTTTCATTTATAGACATTGCTGAAAATCCCACTTGTGAAATATACGGCAACAACAAATTCTGAATCTATTGTTTATTTTGTGAATTATGTTCTACTGGATATGTGGTCATGTGCAGCTCTTTCATCAGGGGACCAGTACATTACTACCTAGGAACTTGGTCAGGACAGGTCAGTGAGTCAGTCTGTGTTGGTACACGTGCACTCACCGGCTTGTTGTCAGTGATCCAGCATTTACAGAAGTCGCAGAATTTGCGCGGGACAGACTTCCAGTAGGTGGCCATGTTGAGGCAAGCTGCAACAAACATGATTAGTCCATCTGACTGACAACTATTCTGTCTGTAGTCCGCTCGAGGCATCTTTATGAAGTAGATTAAAAATAAAATGTACTGGAAATGATTGGCAGCATATTTGTGCTTGTAGAATCTAAAACTTTAGGGCAGACTGAAACTATTTCAGTCAAAATATGATTTACTGTTATTAGCTGAACTTTCTAAATAGATGTGGGAATGGTTTTCTGATCCTACACATAGTATCCCACCTGCTAATGATGGAAAGACAGGATAAGGAATTAGAAAATAAGGAAACATACCACCTCAACTTTGATAACAATATTGACATTGACATATGTCATATCATTTTCATGTAAAAAATTAAGAGCTTTTCTTCTTTAGCAATTTAATTTTGAGACCCTGTAGGATCTGGTTTGGTTTATTATTTCACACGATATTGTTTGGCCGCAGCACAGTTGAAACTAAAGGGAAGATAATTACAGGTGACTGAAAGGGCAGATAATTACAGGTGACTAGTCACATGTTTTGAAGTTTGTTTCATGGCGACATGCATGGTCGTCAGGTATCAAGTTCGTCTTTTTTCGAGAGCGCATATAAAACGGTAAGACAACATATTAACATGAATTGATGTTTGCAATGATTTGGTAATTGTATAAGTTATTGTAAATAAACAAATGAAAACTATGCAGTCCATAATAAGTTATGTACTGTTGTAAACATTTAAAGGTCACTGCTGTATGTGAAACTAAGTTAGTTTTGTTTATTGTTACAGTCAAGCTCAACTCAACTCAACTCAATCAATCTTCTACGGATAAAGATGTGACGTCGCTTTTTCTTAATCATCGTTCGTTCGTTTGTTAGTTATAATAGACCCTTAAGCATGTTAACTGAATAATATTTATTATGACAAGGACACAAACAATTCCTCTGTTTCCAACCCTGTATTAGCAACAAAAACAACATCATCATGTAACTAACGCAATGTGAGACATACAATGGAAACACATTTATCTCTGTCAAACAGCCACACTCTCTAGTAACAACAACCATGTAGAAAAAGTAGAAATCTGCTTGCTCTATTTATTTCACCAATCCAACAGATTTACAATACACTTTCATGACTGACTGCCTTTAAAATGTGGGTTTTGTCTTTTAGCTTTTATGATACACATTTTGTCTTGATTGGACAAAATGACATCACTCCCTGAGTTGGAGTGATAGGTATATAAGCATTGTGTGAAGAAGAAAACTAGCCACTCCTGATGTAATTGTCAGTTATTTTTAATACGAAAGGCAAACATATGGCATAATTGAGGAACCAAAAACTGAAGCACCAGCATCTGTTTTGCACAGTTTGTGAACGTTAATTTATACATTGATGCTTCAATTAGATTGTTCGGTCAAGGTAAGCTATATTCTTTGTGACGAGACTTCATACAAGGGGAAATAGTCTGTCTCAATGTGTGTGCAGTTACTGTTTTTAAGGACTTTTGTTGATATATGTACTGTTCCAGACATTCCTTTGCGTGTACAATCCAGTGACATATAAGCCTACGCTGTTTGTATGAACATTGGCCATGATTGAGTCCAGGGAGTCTGTCAATTTTGGTATGACCTGTGTACGTTTCAAGCATGTAATAAAGACAAAACCCATGTGTTATTCAAAATGCCAGCTTTAAAATGTCACCTTATATGTGGGTGATCAATGGAGTTTCAATTCACAATCAATGATGATTATCCTTATAATCGCTCAAGTTTACACTGTGACCCATGCTGTCGGAAGTTTACAATGATGGGCATGCGTGATAAGGAGCTGGGGATTTCTTCTGACGCTATTTGGGTTTGTGGAACTGATTGGTTGGAATGAATCATGCTGACCAATGAGATAGCTAAATACTATATATACGCACCGGTTTTGTCACGTGATTACCAGTGTCCGAAATAATATAGTAGAGATAATATGATTGGGTTATACGCAAAATTTGTGCCAGGTTCCGTAAATTCAACCAATAGAAATTTATTTTGGATGTTATGCAGATTTTACGTGCGCAGGCGTAATGAGGTGGCCTTTGTTGTCCCTGAAAATCTGGGCACCACGACGATGGTTTTAGAGACAGAAGTGTCATTGCATTAGAACTAATTAGCTGTCAACGAGTTTACATGTGTGTGCAAGATGGTATGTGTTTATATTCTGTAAAAGCTTGTAGTAGAACGCTCGTACGTACATTTTTGAACAGCCGTCATACACTAGGCTCCGTTTTAAGGCAGACCGAACTGTTTTGAGCTTGCAGCTGGTTGAATGTTTATGTTTTGCCTCAGTCAAAACACACGAATTATGTGACCCACTTACGATATAAATACACCGTGTGTGGAATAGTAAAGGAACCTTTGCTAATATCGACAGTGCTTGAGAAACATTGGCAGTGTGGTTAAATACTTTCCCTCTGATATAGCGAGCAGAGACGTCGATCTGTCAAAATGCTCCTAATTAGGTCGCTCCGAACATCAGGTTACAAGAGCGGTGTTATGCCGTGTTACCTGGGCAGCGTAGAAGTACGAAAGTCATCTACACGCCATGTGTGATATACTTAAATTCAATACGTTTATGAACGATTAAATGTAGCCTAATATGTGGGTAAGAGCCCCAGTAATAGTTCCCTGGTGTAGTGTGGACAGAACTATACTCAAAGTTAAGTGATCTACAGTAGGTAGATGTGTAATTGATGGAAGGAAAGGGAGACAATTTCAGATCTCAAAATGAACTAAAGGCGCTTCTTGATGTGAAATGTTATCCAGGGTGTCTTTATCAGTATGCATTTGCTTGATTTAAGATTTAGATTTCCCTGGTTTAACTTAAACTTGATTTTTTTGTTTTTTTCCAGGATCCAGGGGATACAGGTATGTACTATTTGCATGGACATTATTCATCATCATTTTGTCTTTTCATACATAAGGCTGGTGGGGTAGAATATTGGCCTTGTAGTTAAAGTATTCAATCTTCATCAGAAGACACGAGTTCCATCCAAGATGGGTACAATGTGTGAAACCCATGTGTGGTGTTGACCTCCATGTTTTTGGTGCAGTATTGTGGCAACATAAACCATACTCGCTTGTGTATATGCATGACAAAGTCAGTAAGTAATAAGGTCTATTATCTAGGTTATTTTAGAAGCAGTAACACATTGTTTGTAAACACAATTCTCAAGAAACCTCATGGATTATTTCAACTATACATTTCCCAGCTCATAATGGTTATTCTTGCCCTTTTTCAAAACCAATCATTATTTACATTTGGTAAAAGACACTTATAGCAGATGCCCATCTTATGCTATGCTGAAGCAGTTGCATGTGTGCATAATGAATTATTGATTGCCTTTTTATCCAGATTGGGGAGGCTTAAATTTGACTGAACCGAATGAGGTTGACTCAATGATTGATGCTTATCAGAAGAATGATGTTACTACAATAGGATCTGCAGATGTCCGCTCTGACACAGTGTATGATAACACTTCCATGGGGGTGAGTAGTAGGCACAGCACACTTGGGGCAATGAATCCCTCTCTAACCACTTCCATGGGGGTGAGTAGCAGGCACAGCACACTTGGGGCAATGAATCTCTCTCTAACCACTTCCATGGGGTGAGTAGCAGGCACATCACACTTGGGGCAATGGATCTCTCTCTAACCACTTCCATGGGGTGAGTAGCAGGCACAGCACACTTGGGGCAATGGATCCCTCTCTACCCACTTCCATGGGGTGAGTAGCAGGCACAGCACACTTGGGGCAATGAATCCCTCTCTACCCACTTCCATGGGGTGAGTAGCAGGCACATCATGCTTAGGGCAATGAATCCCTCTCTAACCACTTCCATGGGGGTGAGTAGCAGGCACATCACGCTTAGGGCAATGAATCCCTCTCTAACCACTTCCATGGGGTGAGTAGCAGGCACATCACACTTGGGGCATTGAATCCCTCTCTAACCACTTCCATGGGGGTGAGTAGCAGGCACATCACGCTTAGGGCAATGAATCCCTCTCTAACCACTTCCATGGGGGTGAGTAGCAGGCACATCACACTTGGGGCAATGAATCTCTCTTTAACCACTTCCATGGTGATGAATTGCTGAATAGTTTTTAAGATGATAGGTCGAATATGGGAAGCATTTATGAACACATAAAATAAAAATTTCAACTTTAGTTTAGCATTTGAGTCATTGTTTGTTGTAGTGCTGTAAATGTCCACCGGTTGAGTCAGTATTTGTTGTAGAAGTGTAAATGTCCAACTGCTGAGTCAGTGTTTGTTGCAGTGCTGTAAATGTCCACCTGTTGATTCAGTGTTTGTTGTAGTGCTGTAAATGTCCACCGGTTGAGTCAGTGTTTGTTGTAGTACTGTAAATGTCCACCTGTTGAGTCAGTGTTTGTTGCAGTGCTGTAAATGTCCACCTGTTGATTCAGTGTTTGTTGTAGTGCTGTAAATGTCCAACTGTTGAGTCAGTGTTTGTTGTAGTGCTGTAAATGTCCACCTGTTGAGTCAGTGTTTGTTGTAGTGCTGTAAATGTCCACCTGTTGAGTCAGTGTTTGTTGTAGTGCTGTAAATGTCCACCTGTTGAGTCAGTGTTTGTTGTAGAAGTGTCAGTGTTTGTTGTAGAAGTGTAAATGTCCACCTGTTGAGTCAGTGTTTGTTGTAGTGCTGTAAATGTCCACCTGTTGAGTCAGTGTTTGTTGTAGTACTGTAAATGTCCACCTGTTGAGTCAGTGTTTGTTGTAGTGCTGTAAATGTCCACCTGTTGAGTCAGTGTTTGTTGTAGTACTGTAAATGTCCACCTGTTGAGTCAGTGTTTGTTGTAGTGCTGTAAACGTCCACCTGTTGAGTCAGTGTTTGTTGAAGTGCTGTAAATGTCCAACTGTTGAGTCAAGTAGTGTAAATGTCCACCAGTTGAGCCAGTGTGTGTTGTAGTGCTGTAAATGTCCAACTGTTGAGTCAAGTAGTGTGAATGTCCACCTATTGAGTCAGTGTTTGTTGTACTTTTTGTAGTGGTGTAAATGTCCACCTGCTTAGTCAGTGTTTGTTGTCGTGCCGTAAATGTTTACCTGTGGAGTCAGTGTTTGTCATGCTGTGAATGTCCTTCTGTTGTTTACAGGTTGATGATGACTACATGAACACATTGGTGTTGTATGATGGCTACGACAGCTACAATGAGAGTGGTGAGAGCTCAGAGGAGGATGAGGAGAGTCAAGGGGATTACTTTTCCTCCTTTCAGGGATTCACACAGTCAGGCTTCAGTAAACCCACACAGTTCCGCTTCATGAACGGGAAGGATGGCATGGGTAAGCAGGGAAATTCAGACAATGTATTTAGCTTTTCTACGCGAGAGTGTACATATCAGTTTTCAACATGACAGGGTACGAAGGAATCTGCTAGTTTGAAACAAGTGCAGTTCATGAAAGACTGGTCAATCATCCATGTGGACTACCACTTGTACCATCATATTGGTGACAGCTATAATAGAGCTGTTCTGAAGTGGTGAAAATGTAAATAGCATGAGGATGATTCCAATCCTATTGGTTGGGTGAAGGTGGTAAGTGTGGTGGCGGGTCTGAAGTATAGGGCATGAATGAACAGCTTCAAGAATTTAAATATACAGCAGTATAGCTTCTGAACAATTCATTTGACATGGATTAGCTCTTATGGTACTGTATACGATCTGTGATTTCTGTTTTTTCTTTGCAGCAACATGTGAGAAGTGTGGCACAGTTGGTATCAAACATGCTTTCTACTCCAAGTCGAAGAGATTCTGCAGCTTGTCCTGCTCTCGAAGCTTTGCAACGGCCCGCAGAGAGGGCAAACCCTCACCTCCACCATACAAGGAGGAGCCCCCACCAAAGAAACTTCACGTCTTGGCTGTGAGTGTGACTCATTTGCATCAGTTCCACAGTCACACATATGTCATTTATGTTACTTTCATTGTTAAGGAAGTGAGTGTCACTGAGGGCCATATTAGCAGGTCCTTGCTGGCAGGTGGTGGAGTAGATAGGGGGCCTCACATAGGTCCTTGCTGGCAGGTGCTGGATTTGATTTTCAAGGCCACAGCGACACTTTGAAGATTTCAGCATGTGAACCTGCATGTTAAGCTTGTCAGCGAGATACCTCAAGAACCATTCACTGGATTTTCTTCTTTGTAGACTTTCAAGACTTCTCTTAATGTTTTTTCATAAGCAATTTCTCTATTACCATATTTTGCATATTTCATGCACCATGACATTCATGGCTAGGTCAAAGTCAGTATTGAAAATATTTGTGTGTTTGAACAGCTACAGAGTAGAACAAGATATCAAGAGAGGTTGACTGGTCATGTTTTTGTTGACATTTAACTTCATCAGAACCTAGGACCTTCACTTTCAGTTTACTCTTTAAGTTTGATTTGATAATTTGCGGCGGGGGATTATGTCACCTTAGTGACAACTGCTTGTTTCTACGTTAAGTTTGTTTAAAAACAATCTTAAAAATGTCTGTTTCAGAGCAAAGGACGACAGACCCCCAAGAAGCATTCAAAGCAAAGCATTGGACATTCTCAGAAGTCTCCTGCAAGATTTGGTGAGTTGACATGATGGATGTACTGAAACAATTCAACTATTTCAAAAATCACATCTTATAAAACATGGTCACCAGTGGTACAGATAAGGTACTACTGATCCATGTATATGGTTGTGATTCATTTAGGTTTCATCTAACGTTTTGTTCTCTTGTGTAACAGACTCGTTCAGAGTATTTGACTGGGGTCCGTACCTCGTCTCCACCGGATCCCAGGCTGCACCTGTCAGTTGCTTCAAACATGTAAGTAGCACCACATACCTCATGAAACATTTGAGTAGCACTACAGACATCCTCAAACATTTGACTAGCACCACATGCATCATTTAACATTTGAGCATCGCCACACATATCTTCAAACATGTGAGTTCCGCCAAACGACTTTATGATGGTGTATTTCTACACAGAACTGGTCTGGCTTAGGGAATTGTCTGGACAATAAGAAATGAGAAAATTTCAATTGTTTTGATCCCACTTGGATTTGTAGGCAATATGAAAACCAAACACCAAGTTAAGAGCACATTATCAAACATTGAGCGTCTTTAAACTCAAGTTTGTTCCCCTATGTATTGAAAATAATCTTCTTTCATATGTTGCATGCCCCCTTGCAGGTACCAATGTCTGACTGCTGGGATCAGATGACTGTGGGGATGAAGGTGGAGGTTGCCAACAACGATAGCGACGTGGCCTGGGAGGTCTACTGGATAGCAACTGTCATCAAGATAGCAGGTAGGTTTCATTGTTGTGAAGGTAGCTGGTAGGTCCCTTCAACAAGGGAGATCCCACCTTCATCAAGGGAGATCCCACCTTCAACAAGGGAGGTCCCACCTTCAATAAGGGAGATCCCACCTTAAATAAGGGAGATCCCACCTTCAACAAGGGAGGTCCCACCTTCAACAAGGGAGGTCCCACCTTCAACAAGGGACCTTCATCAAGGGGATCCCACCTTCAACAAGGGAGATCCCACCTTCAATAAGGGAGGTCCCACCTTCAATCAAGGGAGGTCCCACCTTCAACAAGGGAGGTCCCACCTTCAATAAGGGAGGTCCCACCTTCAATAAGGGAGATCCCACCTTCATCAAGGGAGGTCCCACCTTCATCAAGGGAGGCCCCACCTTCAATAAGGGAGGTCCCACCTTCAATAAGGTAACAGGAAGTCCTGCTGTCATCTAGGTTCAATAGTCTTAAAGGTAGGTCCATTGTCAACAAGATATTAGGTATATTGAGAATTCAAATTAAACTTCATGTGAAACATAATGTTATATGCAATGGATAGATGGTGTTTACACTGGCCACTGTGTTTGTCGCCAGGGTACAAGGCACTGATGAGGTACGAAGGGTTCAGCAGCGACTCATCCAAGGACTTCTGGCTGAACCTTTGCACCCAGGATGTGCACCCAGTGGGTTGGTGCGCCACCGTAGGGAAACCCCTTGTCCCTCCCAAGAGTGAGTAGGCAATGTCTAATTGTCTAGAATACTATAGCCTCTATACTAGGGCCCAATAGAGATTAAAAGTGGTACTTGTGATTCAGCACTAAACAAAGGCTTGAAGTCAGTATCCTAATGTGTTCGTGGGGTGTCCATGTATGTCTGTGCTGTGATGTCTGAGTGGTTTGTTTGATGTTTACTCCACACTCAGCAATATTCCAGCTGTATTCCTTGCTGACAAGGTGTCTCACTTTGGATCAGGTCACTGGTTTGAATTCCAGCGTGGGTCTCGAAGATTGTTGCCTATAATAACATCACTAGTTTTCTGGTCAATTCTTGAATAGTTAAGCTGCTATCATATTGTCATATTGCGTCCTTAAACAAAATATATTTTAATACACCGTCTTAGTAAATGCTAAAATGAAAACAGTTGTAATGTTCATTGAGGCCACTTGGGTTTTTTAGAGTAAAATGTTACATATGGAAGCAACTTATTGATTTTTGGAATTCAAATGTTTATGGTTTATTAAGAAACCCAGTGGTATTAAGGTTGCTGTGTTTGTGTGGCATGAAACAGTGAATAATCATTTACAGCAATTCAACACAAGTGTTCGGACTGGAAAGATTTCTTGGTGAAGAGATTGACTGGAGCACGAACATTGCCCAATAACTTCTACAATAAGGTAAATCCTGTCTGTAATTGGGAATGTCCGATACCTCTTGCCCACCATGAGAGCATAGCAAAATACTCTGACCTAATTGATCAGGTGTCATCATTTCCCAAATATTGATGAGTAGCTTGGTTTGCCTGTTGAATTGACACGGCAGTAGCAAGTATTTGGAGTTTACTGCAGGCCTCCATGTTTTAATGATACACTGTAGCCAAGGTAACACTTGTGCCCAGATGCTAGTGATGCACTGCAACCAAGGTAACGCTTTTCCCCAGGTGCTATTGATTCACTGTAACCAAGGTAACGCTTTACCCCAGGTGCTAGTGATACACTGTAACCAAGGTAACACTCGTAAGCTAACACTCGTCCCCAGGTGCTAGTGATACACTGTAACCAAGGTAACGCTTTACCCCAGGTGCTAGTGATACACTGTAACCAAGGTAACACTTGTCCCCAGGTGCTAGTGATACACTGTAACCAAGGAAACACTTGTAAGCTAACACTTGTCCCCAGGTGCTAGTGATACATTGTAACCAAGGTAACACCTAGTGATACACTGTAACACTGTAATATGTGTTAGTGACATAGTGTGACAATAGTAGTTTCCATGTGTTAAGTGAGACAGTGTGACCATGTTTGACCCCATGTGTTAGTGTAACAGTGTGACAATGGTTGTACCCATGTGTTAGTGTAACAGTGTGACAATGGTTGTACCCATGTGTTAGTGACACAGTGTGACAATGGTTGTCTCTATGCGTTGGTGACACTGGGTAATCATGGCTATCCCCATGTGTTAGTGACATGTGTTCGTGGTTATCCCCATGTGTTAGTGACATGTGTTCGTGGTTATCCCCATGTGTTAGTGACGTGTGTTCGTGGTTATCCCCATGTGTTAGTGACATGTGTTCGTGGTTATCCCCATGTGTTAGTGACAATGTGACCATGGTTATCCCCATGTGTTAGTGACAATGTGTTCGTGGCTATCCCCATGTGTTGGTTGTGGTTATCCCCATGTGTTAGTGACCATGTGTTAGTGACATGTGTTGGTGGTTATCCCCATGTGTTAGTGACATGTGTTCGTGGTTATCCCCATGTGTTAGTGACATGTGTTGGTGGTTATCCCCATGTGTTAGTGACATGTGTTCGTGGTTATCCCCATGTGTTAGTGACGATGTGTTGGTGGTTATCCCCATGTGTTAGTGACAATGTATCCCCATGTGTTAGTGACAATGTGACCATGGTTGTACCCATGTGTTAGTGACAATGTGACCATGGTTATCCCCATGTGTTAGTGACAATGTGATTATGGTTGTGTCCATGTGTTAGTGACGTGTGTTCGTGGTTATCCCCATGTGTTAGTGACGTGTGTTCGTGGTTATCCCCATGTGTTAGTGACATGTGTTGGTGGTTATCCCCATGTGTTAGTGACGTGTGTTCGTGGTTATCCCCATGTGTTAGTGACATGTGTTGGTGGTTATCCCCATGTGTTAGTGACGATGTGTTCGTGGTTGTACCCATGTGTTAGTGACAATGTGACCATGGTTGTATCCAGGTATTGGAGAGTATGGAGAACCACAAGTTCCACCGAGGAGTCCAGGTGGAGGTGGTCGACAAGATGTGTGTGTCTGCCATGCGGGTTGCCATCGTGCATGAAGTGATTGGCGGGCGTCTACGGCTAGCTTATGTTGACAAGAGAGTAAGTATACTCATCCGTAGAGCTTCTTGATGACTGGGAGTAAACATGTTCCTATTGTTCTAACACATTAATTTTTCTTATCCTGACTCATGATCTTTTGCTTATCTCCCTTTCCTTTTCGAATGGTAGTGGAACACTTGAATCCCTTGAAGTTCCCGCAGTGGACGTATAAATACACTCACCCATGAGTTACCTCCCTTTTGCCCTTTTTCCGCGCAAACAGTCATGTGACCAGCCTTACTTGTCACTCTCTCCCTTTTCGCCCAAGCGGATGTTTGGGCGAGCACTGGCGTCCCTTATACGGCATTATATCCTTTTTATTTAGGTCCTATTCTTCAAAATTACACTGTATATGGATTTGGCAATAACTACTATGTATTATTTGTAATAATTTGTAAAAATTATTGTATTTATGTCATAAATTCATCGTAATGTAACTTTGTTTACATTTCATGAAATCTTGCAGTGTTTGCAGGCACAGGTTATCCGTGGCTGATCCTCACCCCTAGTGCCCTTCGTGCACAAAACCATGTTCTTCCAGCTTGCGCTGTACTTATTGTGTTGATTTATCAAACCTTCAGTTTAATCCATATTTGTCTTATATATATGGGGGCGGTGGAGTAGCCTAGTGGTTAAAGCCATGGATCGGGTGAGGAAGTCATTCTCAATGGTCACGGCTGATAAAACAGGAAGATCAGCGGCGTAAAACTACATCAGTCAGTCAGTCTTATATATGTTGCCATGGATCGGGTGAGGAAGCTACAAGTCACGGCTAAAACAGGAGATCAGCCTACATACCATATGTTGCTTGCTACTGCTGAAGTTCATTATACTGATGCTATGTTTAGTATGTTGCAGGGGCAGTCTGCTGGTATCGGGGCCAAGAAGAGATCGGCTACAACGCCGTTGACTCCGACTCAAGCTAAGAAAAAGACGTCATCTTCTACATCGCAGAAGAAAGCATCTGTTACCAGATCAGAGGGTAAATCTACGTGTGCTAGTAAGTCAACGCAGCAGAAATCCTTCAATGAAGAGATATTAACTCCACATCAAGTAGACGTTTTGATGGCCCCCCCGTTACTTCTACCCGAAGTACCTACGAGATCAGCGACTATATCGACTTCTAGTAGATGCCTACTCACAGCTCTACATCCGCGAACCCTCAACGTTCGAGAACATTGAAGGACCCATCTCCTACACCTAGCCGCTCTAGATCAAGATCTCATATCTCTCAGACGTTCGCGAAGTCACTCATCACGAGACAGAGGTTCGTGAAGAGAAGGCTCACATCACAGAAGTTCGCGAAGGGATACATCTAGCGACAGACGTTCGCGAAGAGATAGCTCACATCACAGAGGTTCGCGAAGAGATGAATCTACAGATAGAGGTTCGCAAAGAGAGCACTCTCAAGATAGATGTTCGCATAGGGAGGAATCTTCAGATAGAGGTTCGCGAAAGGATGATGAAGGTTCGAGAAGGGATACAGGTTCGCAGATGGAAGAGTCGCAGAGGCCTAGCTCTAATAATCAGGAGACTCTGGATCAGCAAGCAAACTTCGTCTTCCCAGACTCAGAGGTTACAGCGTGGATTGCCAGCGGGTTGAAATTGGAGTCTCCTTCTAAGGAAGGATAAAGATGAAATCAACACTTATATGATGCGTAACGACTCCGTCACTATCCCGCCGATTGAACCTATATCCAAGGTACCCTCTAACCTACGCACAGCTTTCGCTTTCTCGGTCTACTAACCTTGGCGCAGGGTTTGACTCGCACAGGAAGGTTACAACTAAGTCCGCTGCAACGGTTCCTGACAAAACATCTAGACAGCGTCAACCCTATCTTGCTGCCAGACAACCTCAAGAGGTATCTACTATGGTGACACACAGGTCGGACGTTTGCGTGGGGACCTATTTACAAGAGGCGGCCTTCGACTCGCATCTCTACATAGACGCTTCGATACAAGGCTGGGGTGCGCATCTCAACAATCAAGTTGCATCAGGAAGGTGGTCCAAAATAGAGCAGCATCTTCACATCAATCTGCTGGAGATGAATGCCTTGAGCAACGCCTTACAACTATGGTCGAGTTCGCTGAACAACAAAATGCTGATGGTCCACACGGACAACTCTACAGTGGCATTCTCCATAATTCGGCAGGGATCCACAAGGTCTCCAAGCCTGCTACAGCTCACATTCCAGTTGTTCCACATCACGGAGGAAGCAAACATCTGGATAAAGGCGTGTCACATACCCGGAGCCAAGAACGTACTTGCAGACGCTCTATCCCGACTACTGCACCCGTCACCTACCGAATGGATGCTCCATCCAGAAGCGTTCCGGCTCATCATAAGGGAAATAGGATCCCCTTGCATAGACCTGTTTGCCACGAGGTTCAACAAACAAATACAGACGTTTGTCTCACCAGTTCCAGATCCTCAAGCCTGGGCAGCAGATGCACTGAGCATATCTTGGGAAGAACTAAACGCTTACTCGTTTCCTACCCCTATATTACTTCCGGAAGTACTGTTGAAGATCAAACAGACACAGGCGCTACAACTGACTTTGGTCCACAATACTGGCCAGCGAGAGTATGGTTCCTAGACCTAATAGAAGATCTCGGAAGTCCAACAATCAAGTTACCAGATTGGCCGAACCTACTCATACATCCGCACACCAAGTCCATGGAACCCGACAGTGTTCCAGCTACACGTTTGGACCGTATCAAAACATGCTTGAAGAAAAGAGGATACTCCGCCAGGGCAGCCAAGTCAGTAACGCTAGCGTTATTCAGATCTACTTGTAACCTGTATGATGACAAATGGCGAAAGTTTGAGACTTATGCAAGGCGGAAAGGCTTCACTGCGATGAAAGCTACTCGTCCTCAAGTGGCGGAATACCTGTGTCATCTGAAAGATTCAACATTATCTACATACCTCACCGCCATCAGTACAGTGATTACCATGAAAACAGGCATCAAGTTGACGAAAGTTCCAGAATTACTTGCTCTGCTGAGATCTTTTAAGCTGGAGGACCAGCAAAAGAAGTTCAGAGCTCTGGCCTGGGATCTGAATGTAATTCTACGTCATCTTATGAGTGATGCCTACGAACCTCCAGACCAGACTACCTTCGAGCTGCTGACACACAAGACTCTGTTCCTGCTTGCGCTAGCCACGGCAGCTCGAATATCAGAGATACATGCGCTGGACTTTGGTCGAACCAGATTCAACAAGGGGCAACATGCTGCAGTTCATCTAGGACTTAGATGGGACTTCATTGCCAAGAACCAACTACCTGGTCAGCCAGATAGACAGTTCCACGCATCAGCGCTTATCTACAATCCTGGCCCAGTGGCCCTCGCCCAGTGGATATATTCTTCAAGGAAGACAAGTTGAAGACGCCTCTTCAGCAGCACAGCAACTAACGGTACCTCAAAGGCGCTGAGTTGGAAAATCTCACCCTTTATCACGTTGACTTGTTGATAACTTTTACTAAGGGAAAAGTTTTAGTTTGAAAGTCCATGCGCACAGTCTAGGACAGGCTAGCATGAGTGATTAAAGATCCTGTACGGGTAAAGATCTTACCTGTACGTGAAGGGGTCGCAACTCATTTATGATAAAGATCTTATCATAATCTATGGGTTGTTATGAGATATCTAGTAATAGGAGATACTAGTTTATCTGTAGCCACATGAATCAACATGATTCAACTTGTCTGTGACTGCAGTAAGACAAGAAAGTGGTCCCCCCAAGTTATAACGGAAGAATAGGATCACGGAAATGCCGTTTCGCAGTTCCCATGGGGGGATACAGGACGTATCTAAGGACAGCTGATGAATCCACAAAGTGGCTTGACCCACCACCAATCCGTTGGATTCTATATGCAAAAGATCACGAGTCAGGATAAGAAAAATATGAAATTTTTCAAGTAAAATGGATATTTTTATACTTATCCTGACTCATGATGAGAAGCCCTCCCAACCTCCCCGCTGAAGACACTTGAGATTTCACAGCAGATCCAAGTGCATGGGCAGAAAATCAGGAGAGACAAGTAAGGCTGGTCACATGACTGTTTGCGCGGGAAAATGGCAAAAGGGAGGTAACTTGTGGGTGAGTGTATTTTTACGCCCGCTTCGGGAACTTCAAGGGATTCAAGTGTTCCACTACCATTCGAAAAGGAAAGGGAGATAAGCAAAAGATCATGAGTCAGGATAAGTATAAAAATATCAATTTTACTTGAAAAATTACATTTTTGTCGATCTGTAAGAAGTTGAGGTTAACATTATTGATACAGTGATTCAGACATCTGTAGGAAGAGACTACCTTATCTGTGTCTGGGCTGAAAGTGATTCTGTGTTGAATCTGTGTCTGCACTGAAAGTGATTCTGCATTGAATCTCTGTTGAACCTGTGTCTGGACTGAAAGTGTTTCTGTGTTGAATCTGTGTGTAACTTGTGTCTGGACTGAAATTGATTCTGTGTTGAACCTGTGTCCTGACTGTAACTTAGTGTAAGTGATTCTGTGTTGAACCTGTGTCCTGACTGTAACTAAGTGTAAGTGATTCTGTGTTGAACCTGTGTCCTGACTGTAACTTAGTGTAAGTGATTCTGTGTTGAACCTGTGTCCTGACTGTAACTTAGTGTAAGTGATTCTGTGTTGAACCTGTGTCCTGACTGTAACTTAGTGTAAGTGATTCTGTGTTGAGTCTGTGTTGAACCTGTGAGTGATTCTGTGTTGAACCTGTGTCCTGACTGTGTTTGCCTTATCCAGGATGAGAATGATGAGTTCTGGTGTGACATGAAGTCTCCACTCATCCATCATGTGGGATGGGCCCAGCGAGCAGGACACAAGCTTCATGCCACTCCAGGTCAGTATTCCATTAGGGCATTGTCTTCTGTGGAGAATAGGGTAATTCAGTGTGTTGTAAATTGATAACAAACTCTATGAAATATAGATCATTTCAGGGAGTAATTTTTTTGCAGCTTAGAGAAATGTATGTTTTCTCATGCATATTCATAATTTAACGCAGCTGATTCTAACACATAACTCTGATAATTTGAACTAGTCATATAGTGGAAGAAAAAACTGAACAAGTTTGTAAGTGGATGTACGAGAGAGTTGACAGGTTGAGGACTGGTTTCAGAATACAAGGCAGAGTGTTTGACCAAGATAACGATGCAGAAGTTTCACCCCGATGATTCCATGCCGGACATGTTTCCCAAGGTGAGAAACCTCAGTCAATAGTTCTGTCTTTGTGCTACATCACATGCTCCAGTGCTACCATTGTACTGAAATATATGAACTAAAGAGAAGGGGTTTATTAAATCCAAATGTAAATATCTAAATGTAGCCCTCACTACGTATTTTACATGGCAGTAACATTGCAGGCCACAGAACCTACATGTTCTGTTAGCACTTGTGTTGTGTGTCTTCAGTGGATGGCCAGGAATGTCTTGTCACCTCAGTATTTCTTCAAAATGTTGGGTAGGAATTTGAAACCAAGACAGTCGTTAATGTTTGTTGTGTTTCAGACAAGTGAACCTCCTCATGGATTGAAGTTCCAGGCCGGGATGAAGCTGGAAGCCATTGACCCTCTCAATCTCTCCACTATTTGTGTTGCTACTGTTATGAAGGTAGGTCTGTTCCAGGGGATTCTTACCTGATAATGCAGTAAATTCCAAAGCATCAAATAGTTAATAGTGTGTTTATATATTCTAGTGCATTTAGGGGCTGGGCAATGTTATTTTTAATCCAAGCAAATTTTAAACCAACAAATGTGATAGGCTGTGCAAAATTGAGTCTCAAACTCTTGAACAGTTTTGAGTAAACTAACACACTGTATGCATCTTATGTTTTGGAGTAAACTATGACATCATCATGATTGGCTGTTGACAAGTGAGTTTTATTTGTCCATCTCAGTGTCTACGGAATAACTTCTTGATGATTGGAATTGATGGCTCCATCGCCCAGAACGGAACTGACTGGTTCTGCTACCATGCCTCATTGATGGCTCCATCGCCCAGAACAAAGTCCATGTGTAGCCGGAGGTACATCCTCCCATAGGAACTGACTGGTTCTGCTACCATGCCTCATCCTCCCAGTCCATGTGTAGTATTCTTCCCTGTGGGCTTCTCCCAAGTCCATGTGTAGTATTCCCCACCTGGAGGTACATCCTCCCATAGTCCATGTGTAGTATTCCCCACCCGGAGGTACATCCTCCCATAGTCCATGTGTAGTATTCCCCACCCGGAGGTACATCCTCCCATAGTCCATGTGTAGTATTCCCCACCCGTATTCCCACCCGGAGGTACATCCTCCCATAGTCCATGTGTAGTATTGGAGGTACATCCTCCCATAGTCCATGTAGTATTCCCACCCGAGGTACATCCTCCCATAGTCCATGTGTAGTATTCCCCACCCGAGGTACATCCTCCCATAGTCCATGTGTAGTAGGTACATCCTCCCATAGTCCATGTGTGTAGTATTCCCCACCCGGGAGGTACATCCTCCCATAGTCCATGTGTGTAGTATCCTCCCACCCGAGGTACATCCCCACCTCCCATAGTCCATGTGTAGTATTCCCCACCAGGAGGTACATCCTCCCATAGTCCATGTAGTATTCCCCACCCGAGGTACATCCTCCCATAGTCCATGTGTAGTATTCCCCACCCGGAGGTACATCCTCCCATAGTCCATGTGTAGTATTCCCCACCCGGAGGTACATCCTCCCATAGTCCATGTGTAGTATTCCCCACCCGGAGTAGTTCCCCCCAGGTACATCCTCCCATAGTCCGTATTCCCCACCCGAGGTACATCCTCCCATAGTCCATGTGTAGTATTCCCCACCCGGAGGTCCCATAGTCCATGTGTAGTATTCCCCACCCGGAGGTACATCCTCCCATAGTCCATGTGTAGTATTCCCCACCCGGAGGTACATCCTCCCATAGTCCATGTGTAGTATTCCCCACCCGGAGGTACATCCTCCCATAGTCCATGTGTAGTATTCCCCACCCGGAGGTACATCCTCCCATAGTCCATGTGTAGTATTCCCCACCCGGAGGTACATCCTCCCATAGTCCATGTGTAGTATTCCTGTGTCAAGCAGGGATCTTTGTTGGTTATCGACCTGCATCTCTCTAGGCTGACCTTCCACCTCCATGTTGTAATGTAACTGAAATACTCGTGAGTGCTGTGACACTCAACCACTTACTTTGTGCATCTGTGTTACCTTTCTTGTCTCCTTAGGTTGTTAGCATGAATCTTGAAGTATCATGATTGACTGTTTCAGGTCATAAAGGCCCCTTCAAGTGGTTTGACTACTTGAAACACACAAAAGCTGTTGCAGCCCCGGTGAAGCTGTTTGATAAGGTAAGCTTGCAGTGTGTTTCTATCTTATCCATTGTTTGCCATGGTAAGCTAGCGGTATGTGTGTCTCATTGGTGAACTGTTTGACATGAGATAGCATGTGTCTGTCATTGGTGAACTGTTTGACATGGTGAAATAGCATGTGTCTCTCATTGGTGAACTGTTTGACATGAGATAGCATGTGTCTCTCATTGGTGAACTGTTTGACATGGTGAAATAGCATGTGTCTCTCATTGGTGAACTGTTTGACAAAGTGAGATAGCATGTGTCTCTCATTGGTGAACTGTTTGACATGGTGAGATAGCATGTGTCTCTCATTGGTGAACTGTTTGACATGGTGGGCTAGCTTATGTCTGTCATTACTGCCTCTGTGGTGTAGTGGTTAGAGCGTCCTCCTGGAGAGCGGAAGGTCGCGGGTTCAATCCCTGATCGCGTCATACCAAAAGACGTTAAAATATGGTAGTTGTTGGTCCCTGCCTGGCGCTCGGCATTAATGGGTACAAGAAGGACTGGTCGGCTCGGAGTCAGTATAATGTGTCTGAGTGGGGTATTCATGCTTCACTGCGGCATGGTATCTCAGTGAGCTAGCACTATAAAACCAGCTTAAGTCTGGGCTAGTACAAACAACCGCACACACACATACACATACACATACACACGCATGTACATCGTCATATGAGAGAAATATTCTCAAGCACAACATTAAACCCAATTTCACCTCATCACTTATGTCTGTCATTGGTGAACTGTTTGACATGGTGCGCTAGCTTATGTCTGTCATTGGTGAACTGTTTGACATGGTGAGCTAGCTTATGTCTGTCATTGGTGAACTGTTTGACATGGTGAGCTAGCTTATGTCTGTCATTGGTGAACTGTTTGACATGGTGAGCTAGCTTATGTCTGTCATTGGTGACCTGTTTGACATGGTGAGCTGGCTTATGTCTGTCATTGGTGAACTGTTTGACATGGTGAGCTAGCTTATGTCTGTCAATGGTGAACTGTTTGACATGGTGAGCTGGCTTATGTCTGTCAATGGTGAACTGTTTGACATAGTGAGCTGGCTTATGTCTGTCATTAGTGAACTGAGTGATGTAGTAAGTTAGCAGTGAGTATCTGTGATAGATCAACCATTTGACAGAGTAAGCAAGCAGTATGTGTCATTTATGGGTGAACCATTTGAAATGGTGAACTAGTAGCATGTGTCTGTCATTGGTGAACTGTTTGACATGGTGGGCTGGCTTGTGTCTGTGATTGTTGAACTGTTTGACATGGTGGGCCAGCAACTGGTGTCTTTGTGCGTGATTGTTGGCAATTTCCATACATGCTGGGCTTGCTATTTATTCCAGGAAGGTTACATGTATTTTGATGAATAAGCAAGTTTAGCAAGACAATTATCTGTTTGATAGGAAATTCCCAAACATGGATTCAAACCAGGAATGAAGGTTGAAGCTGTGGACTTGATGGAACCAAGGTAGGACTTTGTCAAACAACTCCCTAGGTGTTGATGGCTTTAAGTTAAGTTTACTAGGGAAATGTACATAAGTCTTAGGAACATAGCTTGCTGCTTTAGTCCTGTCAGTTTATGGGCAGTTTGCAGGTTATGTACAGGCTGAATTTTTGTTTCTGGAATATTGCTGACTGCAGCAGAAAACAACTAAATCATTAGATTATAAGTCTGTACACAAATCTGAACACATAGGTCCTGGACAGTAACAAGAAGCTAGGGGTCATGATTGTGTGGACATCCATTCACTCCATGTTGATGTGTGTAGGCTCATCTGTGTTGCCACGGTGACGAAGGTGGTTGGCCGACTGATGAAGATCCACTTTGATGGTTGGGAGAATGACTATGACCAGTGGGTGGATGCCCAGACTCCGGACCTCTACCCCGTTGGTTGGTGCGAGATCATGAACTACCCTCTGGAAGGACCCCGCATTAAAAGTAAATCCCATAAAGACCCATCAAGGCTGAATGGTCATGAGGGTTGTATTTCCAAGATGTGATGTGCATGTTTGCAATTTTGTGATTCATAATCATGATTTGTCAGTGCTGACTAAATGCTAAATAAATGGCAACTGAATGCAAGGGCTGTAACTCACTAAACTCAGGGGAGGTAACTCACTAAACTCAGGGCGGTAACTCACTAAACTCAGGGGAGGTAACTATCTAAACACATGGAAAAGTAAGTGACTGCATCTATGGAGGCATATTTTGTGTAAGGATAGTGACTTGATGTCATGACATGGGAGTAAAGTAAATGTTTTGTTTAATGTGCGTCAGTGACAAGACAGCAGCGATATTTGTTTGATATTTGCCGATATTTCATGATGAATCTTCCAGCTGAACAGGTCTTGGCGCCGTCCCCACCCATTCCAAAAAAGAAGAGAGGCAAGACGCAGATTTACAAGGGACCCAGGAAGAGTAGGTGTCACTAGATCTGTATAAGAGGCATAATATGTGCTTGTTACACCTTGCTGGCTGCATAGATTGACAAAATAGGATCAGCTGTGATTACACTATGCCATTTAGAAATTGGTCAAATGTAGCATATGTTATATTTGGGATTCCAGGATTCAAACCCACACCCTCAGAGTCAGGCACCTAATCGCCAGCACACAGTCAGTTGCCTAACCTGCTCAGCCACCGCGACATCCACAAGAATGGAAGTCGGAAAACTGGTAGTCTTAGACTGCAGACTTTGTGTACCCCTCTGATAAGGGTTGAAAACCCAGATGGGACTCAACCCAACTTAAGTACTAGAATCTGTACTCTATTAAGAAAGTGTAATCCCAAATATAAGATATGTTACATCAGCTGGTTACAATAACTAACTGACATTTGTCAACCACTTGCATCATGATGGTAACATTGCTGACATGCTAACGCTATTCAGTGATAAGTAATTAAGGTGTTCACACCAAGGTTATGTAACACTGGCATGGTCGTGCTTGTATACACAGGATGAACACCTCAAACACGATGAGATGTTAGATCACTGATACAGCTGAATCTCATTAAGTAGAACCTGGATAACTGAAAACCAAAGAATATAGAACAGTTCTGTTTGTTCTGGTTTGCTCATCAAGGATTAGTCCCTATTGTTACTGATGCCCCAAGTGTTGGAATACATTCAGAAGGCGTCACACAGTGCCTGTTGTACTACCTGTATAGTTGCTGTGACCAGGGTTATTCTTACCAACCACATTGTCTACATGTTTCTTGTCTTCAGAGAGGAAATCAAAACCACTTGGAAAGCCTCTGCCGCCAAACTTTAAGTTTGTGTCATCTTTTGGAGATGAAGATGATGTAATCTGTCCCCCCCATGTACCACTCCCCCCGGAGACTGTTGCCGCTACGTTACCCCCCCTGCTGGACCCCTCAAACCCCAGTGAGCTTGTAAAGCCACCTACAGGTAAACAGATGGTTGGAGCAAGGGTTCACTGTATGTCAGGTCATGTAGTAACTATGTGTTATGTAATCATACTATCCAGACAGTGTATCGCTGACAGCCAATGTTACCTGGCACTGAATGGCAACAGCCATAGATTGCTATCAGTGTCTTGCTACACTCCTTGTTTCCTGACAGTGTCTTGCTACACTCCTTGTTTCCTGACAGTGTCTTGCTACACTCCTTGTTTCCTGACAGTATCTTGCTACAGGAAATGTCATTCTAAATTCTACTAGTTTGCTGATTTTGTACGCTTCTGTAGTTTGTATGTTGACAATACAGCCCTAGGGTCAGGTATCTGGTTACTGATGTCATCTTCTGTTTCAGTCAAGACAGAAGGGGTGGATACACCTCAGTTAGGGGCAGTGGAGGTTCCCCCTCCCATCCTCAGCCCGAATGGTCCAGGTGATCACACCCCTTCCCCAGCCACCACAACGGTCATGCCAACCCTCACACAAAACTTGGCCCCAAGGGCAGATAACTCTAACAAGGATGATGGTGCAGCTCATCCCAGTGTAGAACCTGGGTCCACTCCAGTTCTCCTAACAACAGGTAGGGTTAACTAAAATATCCTAGTTGGTACACAAGGGAGGGTTAACCGTAAGATCTTTACCTGTAGAACAAGAATGGTTGACTCATTCACACAGATCAGTGCTAAGAAAGGAGAACGATTTACTGTTGTATTTGTTATCCACACACTGTTGTAGAACTGTAATTTGATATCATTTTGTTTTGTGTTTATGTTTAGTTGCAAAAATTACTCTTTCAATGAATGAATAATACTTTATATGACACTTTTCCTCTGTTCCAGTTGAACCAAAGTAATTCCTGATGCAAAATGAGGATGCATTTGTTGTTGGCGAACAAATGTGAAAGTGTGACCCTAAGCTGTGCCCATCTGTGATTCCACCACAGCAAGTCATCTCACATAATACATTACTGTACATATGTCGGAGAATCATCTCATTCATAATATCATAGAATCATGATAGCAAATGAGTCAGTTCCCTGTCTTGTTTCATCTATGTCTCACTGAATCAAGATCACTCTGGACATGTTTCGAATGTCAAGGGTCTCGGTATGAGGCCGACCTGCAGAAAGTCAGCCAATCAACAGTACTATGCAGGAAGATCCTACAGAAGATCACTTGTCTCTATCCATGTGTGAAGAGGACAGGACCATAGTAACTGTCCTTTCAAATCTAACGATGGTTACAAATTACTGATGTATTCCTCTCCACAAAGTTTACCGAACCCAAGTCAACAGGCCTCAGGAGACCACCAGTAGCATATGAAGGAAGTGCAGATGTCGTATGCCACATACACTGTTGTGGACTGCCCACCATGCTGGCTTACTTCATGCATTGACAGAATAATCAGTGCCAGGATGTCAAGATTACCCGCGATATGAATTACATTTTCTTCAAGAATATTTTATGCCCATCTTTGAAGCTGTGTTGATGGACATTCTGCTGCTGCTGAAGCAGGCTGTGGGAGTACAGTCGTCGTCGTCGTCGTCATGACAGGATGGAGAGAAGCTGCGGTGTCTTGTCATACATAGCAGATCTGTCTCAGTGATTCAGTATTTTTCCTCAGTCACTTGTTGTTAACAGGGCGGTGGTCACCATGGCAACAAACCAAGGCATGTGCTGAAACGCATTGTGTGAATCTGACACGTGTTGTGAAGAGTGTCGGATGACAGAGCTCCAGATAAGATTTAGCTCATGTGGGTACTGTACCCACTGTATTTTTTTGGAGTGGGTATTATGAATGTTGAATGGGTATTTCATTTTCCGTTACCCACTGCTTTCAAATATGTGCGTATTTCAGTCATTTTACTCACATAAGTATTTTGTCATTGAGTAAGTTTACTAAGCAGGTATGTTCTGCCTCATGTCATACCTAATCAAAACCAACTTAAATATAATGGAAATGATTCATAAAAAACTCATCCTATACTGACAGTACAACACTTGTCCTATACTAAGAGTACAACTTGATAGCAATCGAGGTCTTTTTCATTACGCAAGCAATTTTTCTAAATATATTCCGTACGCATTTGTTTTAAACTTGTTGCGTATCAAACATTTAAAATGCGTAATTTGTACGCAACAATTATTTTTCAATGCGTAATTGGAAATTTTCTATGCGTATTTTACCCGGATACGCAGCTTATCTGGGCATCTGGATGACCAATTCAGATCGACCATCTGTCCTCAACTAGATGCCTCTGTAAGATCGGACATATGTATGCGAGGCATCGTTCTTGTTGATATTGTGTTCATTTTAGAAAATACCCCACCCTTAACTTAGAAAACAAATACTTTTTGTATAATTGGAATAATCATGAAATGGTTAGGTACTTTGTTTCCTTAATGAGTGAAGTGTTTGTGCTATCTATTCAAATGGTCAAATTACATTAGCCATGAACTGTACAATGTCTGTCTCATCAAGCATGGATGTTTTGATGGTGGATGCGTTCTAGGAATGTAAATATGTTACATGAATACTGGGTGAGTTTAAAGCATTTATTTATTTGTTGGTTTTTTTTTTATCCTCTGATGAGAGACTTTGCAGTTAAGGGCAAGAAAGGGAACAAGTGGTGTTTCTTATAAGTGCTAACAACAAGTGTGTGGATTGTTTGCTCCTAAGTGCTATCTGCAGGGTCCAGCTTGTTTGTTTATTCATGTAAAAACAGTAGCAAAACTGGCTGCGATGATGTGCAGAACTGGTATTTCATCCCGGCCAGGGTAACATTGGGTCTACATGATGGATCAAGCTGGCAGGGCCACAACTCCTCCACATTAGTTTGCTAGTACTGGTTGCAGGACGTGGATTCAGATCTTATTGTCATCCCCAGTCCATCCCTCCTTTCTACTCTTGCATTTTGTGATTTTTGTAAATCGTTTTCTTCAGGCTCCCTGGGATAAAAGTAACTCATCCATGTAAATGGTGAGGTAAAAAGTTTACGTTTGTGCAGTTGGTCTGTTTGTTTTATTGGTTAGGAAACAAAGATGTCAGTTGTGTAAAGTGCTGAATTTCCTGCTCCAAGCTGCACCTCGCCTAGATGCCGCTTGAGTTCTCTCATCTTATTTTAGATAAAATCCTGTAAATACGTTGCGGACTGAAGAGGAAGTAGGAAAGTGAGTGAGTGAGTGGAGGGATACCAGTCTGTTCTTTGGGCAAGTCAACAACCTGGATTGTATAATCAACACAACAATTGCCATGATTTTGAATTCATTTGCAGTGGTGGGAATGAACCCGATTTGTTCACCAGCCATGACACATAGCTTGATCCACAATGGAAGATACGACACATACTCAGGATCATCAGACAAATTCTGACTTCTTTTGGGAACTGAGTTTTTGCTTTGCAATCGCTCTGATTACTTCAAACAAGAATTGTTATGCAATGTCAAGTTGTTGGAGGGAACATTACTAGCAATACTGTCATGTGCAGAAACAACCCCCAACCAACCTATGTCTTGACCATTGACATGTTGCCCGAGAAATCAGCTGATGTCTTGACAATTGACATGTTGCCCGATAAATCAGCTGATGTCTTGACCATTGACATGTTGCCCGAGAAATCAGCTGATGTCTTGACCATTGACATGTTGCCCGAGAAATCAGCTGATGTCTTGACCATTGACATGTTGCCCGAGAAATCAGCTGATGTCTTGACCATTGACATGTTGCCCGAGAAATCAGCTGATGTCTTGACCATTGACATGTTGCCCGAGAAATCAGCTGATGTCTTGACCATTGACATGTTGTCTGAGAAATCAGCTGATGTCTTGACCATTGACATGTTGCCCGAGAAATCAGCTGATGTCTTGACCATTGACATGTTGCCCGAGAAATCAGCTGATGTCTTGACCATTGACATGTTGTCCGGGAAATCAGCTGATGTCTTGACCATTGACATGTTGCCCGAGAAATCAGCTGATGTCTTGACAATTGACATGTTGTCTGAGAAATCAGCTGATGTCTTGACCATTGACATGTTGCCGAGAAATCAGCTGATGTCTTGACCATTGACATGTTGTCCGAGAAATCAGCTGATGTCTTGACCATTGACATGTTGTCCGGGAAATCAGCTGATGTCTTGACCATTGACATGTTGTCTGAGAAATCAGCTGATGTCTTGACCATTGACATGTCCACCGAGAAATCAGCTTATGTCTTCATGAAGAAAATGTCAGTCACCAGTGAACATCAAGTGAAATGTGGGCAAGTCTGCAGCCAGTGTTATGCTATGTTGTGTGGAAGAGTATTTGTGTTGAGATTTTCAAATATTTTAAGCATGATCCCTTTGAGGAGTAAAAAACAATGTTATGACTGATAAAATCTATGTGAGTGAGTCATTTCACTTTCACAATCTGGTTTAGTGAGAGGCCTGCCAGCACAGGCTTTTTCAGTCAAGGAGACCAAAGAGCACAGGCTTATTCAGACATGTACGCCCGGCACCACGCCAAGCACCACAGGCTTCTTCAGCCAAGGAGGCCAGGCAGCACAGGCTTATTCAGCCAAGGAGGCCAGGCAGCACAGGCTTATTCAGCCATGTAGGCCAGGCAGCACAGGCTTCATCAGCCAAGGAGGCCAGGCAGCACAGGCTTCATCAGCCAAGGAGGCCAGGCAGCACAGGCTTATTCAGACATGTAGGCCAGGCAGCACAGGCTTCTTCAGCCAAGGAGGCCAGGCAGCACAGGCTTCATCAGCCAAGGAGGCCAGGCAGCACAGGCTTCATCAGCCAAGGAGGCCAGGCAGCACAGGCTTCATCAGCCAAGGAGGCCAGGCAGCACAGGCTTCATCAGCCAAGGAGGCCAGGCAGCACAGGCTTCATCAGCCAAGGAGGCCAGGCAGCACAGGCTTCATCAGCCAAGGAGGCCAGGCAGCACAGGCTTCATCAGCCAAGGAGGCCAGGCAGCACAGGCTTCATCAGCCAAGGAGGCCAGGCAGCACAGGCTTCATCAGCCAAGGAGGCCAGGCAGCACAGGCTTCATCAGCCAAGGAGGCCAGGCAGCACAGGCTTCATCAGCCAAGGAGGCCAGGCAGCACAGGCTTCATCAGCCAAGGAGGCCAGGCAGCACAGGCTTCTTCACGGTCATCTGTCCTCATTTGCCATGTGTAGGGAGTTGTCTCAGTGATCACTTGGAAATGACTCCTGCCATGTTTCCATGGTAACAGGGCACATCTCTTGACAGAATATACTTTGTTTTCACAAGTCATGTATTGTCTCCACTGAAATGTTTTGGTGTGGAACATAACTTCTCACTTGATGAACTGTCACTCTGTGGTGTTTATCGAGCTGTTTGTTGTTTTGGTTGTGAAGTCTGCCTACGTAGTGCAAGTGTGTATGCAGACTGTGTAAGAGATATAGAAACTCCGTTATAACTGCCCTAGCTTATGTCCCAGAAGTCAGGATTCCATCTTGTGTCTTTTGATTGCTGTCAGACTGTGATCAGTTCAACATCAGGAGTTATTGACTTGAGTCACATTTCTTAATTTTCAGTTTCTTTCCATACAAATATTTATCAAAACAGCAGATGAATAGGTTGTAAACACAATGACAGGTTGTTTTAGAATGCTTCAATCATTATGACAATAGAACTCCAAATGTTTTCTCTATATCTGCAACATGAGATTTTGTAAGTCAACACATCGCCTTGTCATTGACAAGGTTCGATGTATATTTAATTATGCCATCATATTGATCACATTGATGTGGTTCTATGTGTAATTCATCATCTCGATCACACTGACAAGGTTCTATGTAATTGGTCACTTTGATCACTTTGACAAGATAAATACATCACATTGATCACGACAAGGTTTTTTGTGTAAAATGTCCGCACCCTGATCCTGATGACAGGGTTCCATGCTGTTTTGTATTGGTTGTACAGACAACAGATTGTAAACTGGTTACGTTGAAGGATTCTGTTCTTGTTGATGCCCCGTTCCACTACGCTGTCAGTGAGAGGACTGTCATTAGCCTGTGTTCAAGTAATGGAGTAGTGATACTCACCTAGCTACCAGTTATACCAGGACTCTTGTATTGGGGGGGTGTTGTTATGGACACTCGACTGAAGTAACACAAGTTATGTGAAACTTGTCCTGTTGGGAGTTCAATATCGGAGTATCTCGGAGGTGATTTAACAAAAGTTATTCAATATACGAAACCTGGAAATAGGTTTGAGTAAACTTGGTTTTAAAAGGCCTAAAGCTTTTCACCTCTGTTGATGATGCCACAGAGTGAAATAGTGAATATCATGAATAGTTACCGGTGCTGAGCATGAATAATTACACCGTCATGAATTGTGTCCATAAACCTATTAAGAACACTGCCTGTTTTCTACTAATCTGAAGTTGTGTTATTATTGCAGATATCTGCCTTTGTTCAATGAGGGCCAAGCTTTAAACTAATCATCTCCGATTCTCCAGTGCACTGTATTTCCATTTTGACATGACAGATACCTTAGACTTGTTCAGTGCAATAACGACATCTCCATTACTTGATATGAACATTTCTCTCTCCAAGTCGAAAGTATTTTGATTGGATGGCATGACATAAAGAACCATTGTTGTAGTAATGATGCATGCTGGGTATTAACGAAATACAGTATATTGGATAATCAAGAGCGTTCACTGACATGAACAGCATGATAACTGTGGTTCAAGGCCAAGTGTTGCTAGCATGTCCATGAACCTGTTGCAGACAATTTGTTACGTCACCCCATGTTTTCCAATATATCTGTTGTTTCTATCCATTGTTTCTGTCAGTTAACCTCAACCTGACATACTTAATGGTCTGGCCAAGAATGCTTACAGCCATCACAACTACCAACAGTCTACCTCTGCCTTGACTATTTCAGTGAAATTTGGTTATTCGTACTTTATGTTCGTGTGTTACTTAAAAATGGTTTTACCAAGCAGAATCTTCATCTAATTTTAGCATTTTGCAGAACTACATATAACAATACCTGCCCTGGATTGTCTGCTTACAACTTACATCAGCCTGGAAGTAATTAGTGTTGGAATATTGCTGATCGTGACATTAAGCATATCACGGAAACGCTTGGAATCTAATCCTGTTTCCCTGAGGGGAAACTGGGAAATACAATTGTGTTAGGTTTTTGACACATAAGAAATACTTCCTGGAAAAAAACGTATTTGCAGACACAATTTTGGTTCCCCCTTGCTGGCATCTTAAAGCAGCAAACATATTTTCTGCCTGGATTCCCCTGTATAATATGCTTTCTATGTAAGGAACTGTAGAGCAGTGATGCGATGGCACAGGGCGTTAAGTATGTCCGGTATGGCGCTGGTTCATCTTACTACTCCTGAGAGCACCTGTCTGTGCTACTGGCTCTCTTACGGCAATAAAATTGGGGCATTTTATATGTTTGTACTTGGTTGTACAAGGGATGGTACTTTTGTTGTGACCGATGGTGAAACACCATCGTCCAGACAGGAAGGGCAGCAACTACATAGGACACATCTTTATTTATCAGATTAAACAATCATTATTACAATGTCTGTGTTGTGTCTTCATCAGTGACAAGCCAGTTCAACATCACAGGAATTTAGCTACATGTTGTGCTGGGTGGGGAATGACAACACACCAAAGTATAGGGCAGATCATGGAACAGCGATGGAGGCACCATATAACTAGGATATTGGTTTCTATGGTAACATTTACGGTAAAGTTTGCATATATGTGTCCCCAGAAGGGGATCACGGCTATTGGGACAGTAGTCACAGTACTTTGTCCAAGTTTACTGTATGTTGCTGTACCCTCAACTAGGTGTTTGCACGTATTCATGTGGCCACCATCTGGTCATACCAACAGATTCATGGGTTGTGATAACACTGAAAGAGTCCACACAAAGTTGACTCCAAGGTCTTGGCCAGCTCGCCCACCCTGCCCCTGTATCATGCAGTTGCTATGCTTGAGGGTCAGGACAGTGTCCAAGCTTCTGATGACCTTTTTGTGAATTTTGGTACCTGTAAATTTCCATGTAGTTTCATGCAATTTTCCGTGTCACCGTAAACAGGACAACTGCATGAGCTGCTTTTACGTGGCCATCCCACCAGGTAAACGTATTGCTGCTGGGTGACCAGGGGATTCTCTTTGAACAAAATCATGAGGCAAGCAGCTTGTATAAATTTAAGGCCATAGAAACTCAACCTGACAAATATTCGTCCACCTACTCTCACTGATCAACATGCTGATTTGTTTGTATACAGCGTCATGTGCAGATTGCCTAATTCACCGCCATCACTCTGATCAGTCACATCACCGCAAGCCTTTGACCACAATGGGATCAACCTACAACCTCTATAAACATGGCAAGGCTGGGACTAACACTGTTACTGGTTGTCAAAGCCAAATCTGCATACAAGACCGGAACCCCTATCCTTTGTATCACAGTAATAAGACAGAAAACAAGATGTGTTACAATGATACATGTTTAATGACAACCAGTGATATTGACATTTAGGAGACAATGAATTCTACTGTATCTTTGATTTGGATGGCCAGTCGCCAGGTGATTGGTAACATTCAATTATTGGCATTAACAAGTTGTGGAGACAGTCAATGGTATTGTAACTGAAAAGTCAACCAGACTGAAACAAATGTCAACTTAGGGAGAAGTGACGATCTGGCAGTCTTGGTACTACACACGGATACAGTTTGGCTACACTTGAACCCAGGGTGGAACGAATGCAAACAAACGTACATGAAATACTTGATGCCGAACAATGAACATATCAGGGTTGGAAATTAACCATGTTACAAGTAATTAGATTGTGAAACAAAATTTCCCTGAAACTATCATAAAATAAGTCCAATCTAAAACACCTTGTTTGTTGAATGCAGTAGTAATACAATGGAAACTGACAATGTCTCATTTGGCCAGTGATAATGAAATTGATAAATGAAGTGCAGCATAAGTCTTTACTTGCTGTAATTTCGAACCCTGATGAACAACGCGAAATCGCTTTACATGATGCAAAGATAAATAGTACGACTATCACCCTGCCCGGAAACCCCTGCAATGACAAAACATGATACACATGACTAAGAGTAGAAGACGATGACAAACTGTACAAAAAATGAATAGAGTGGATCTATTCAACCTTTCTGAGGGCTGGTATCCATTGCGGATGCGTTCAGTCTTTCACCGTTTTCACTTCACATGGTCCGCAAACACCCTTTGAATGGTAATCACATGACTCGAGTCAATCAGTGGCACCACTTTCCTCCTGTCTGCTGTTGGAATACGTCTATTGAATCTCCATCCTCCATCTCCAGCTGAAACAGACACGATCATCAGCTCACTCCAAGACTGTGCCTCATTTACACTGGTGTGTGTACCAACGCTGGTCTGATGACCCAAGCCTAATCAATTTTTCATGTCATTAGAATATAAGTTATTATTGAACTCAATTTCTTTCTAACAAATGAAAATACTATAGTTTATTCAATCATATGATGTGGCTTCTGTCCTCTGGAAAGGCTTCAGCAACATAAATTCCACACTAAATGCCCTTGGCTAGCAAGTAAAAACTGAACAAATATATTATTTGCTTAAATACTGATTAATCCTACCATGGCATTTCAAGCCTCATCCCCTGTATTGATGGTTTTCGGTGAAATGTCACCTCAATGAAACCACTAATACAGCATAAACAAGGAAATGTTGACTTATGGTTGGGGAATTACAACTGTCATTTGCTGCTGACTTGCGGTCAACTATCCCCTGAGAACACGTGTATGCATGCAGGAACAGTGATTCAGTCAATGGAAGCTCGGTAGCTTTTCTAGCTAAACAACTAAAGTACTCACCAAAGAAGGGGAATCTGACTCGTTAATTGGATTTCCATCAAACCGGAATCGCACTTGTTGGGCTTGAATTCCCTGAGAGAAAAACATGGTGGTCATAAGAATCATTAACACTGTGCCCAACTTAAAACAGAAGTGTAATTTAACAACTAATAAAGCAATTCTTTGTGTATTTAAAAAAATTAAAAAGTTAGTCCCCAAACTAGAAAGAATCTAACCAATAGTTAAAATTATTGGTCAAGAAAATGTCTTTGTTTGGATGAACAAAATTCCTTGGTGTAGCTATAATGTTTACAGATTGAGGATAAAATTACACAACATAATCCTTTAAAATGCTGCCTAGCATGCAGTCAATACAATTGACACTAAGTCAACATACAGGTCGGTTCATGGTCAATTGCATATTGTACATTTTCATCAAGGAAGTTAACACCTCTCTTCATTCAACTCAAGCAATATGTCCTAAACTGTATACAGAATAGTAATTTGTGATGTACTTGAAAAGTTGTCACATACTTAAGGTTAGGTACATACCAACAATTGTGTACATGGAAGTGCTGATCACATGTTAGCTACTCTCTATAATGGTGGGAAGTAAGGCTGTTAGGAACAGAAGCCCTTCATTAATTCAATTTGTTGTTCATGGTCACCAGAACCAAATAGTTACCATTTTTTAAAGGGAGCTTGTTTTATTTGACCCGTATGTCCATTTTCAAAGAGAGATAAGCAAGAATGGAATATGTTCTAGCCTTTCAGGAGTGTTAGTTGTGTCAGTTTGCAAGAGCCGTGCTATAACATACCTAATTTGACGGTCATGAGATCACTGGTCATTGCTGTGGCAAATTAACAATGTCAACATGGGCATTGCATATTGTGCATCAATCTCTTGACAACATTATTGTATTCATGAATAAATATTCTTATTTGTTAGCCAATATTAGTGATATGTATTGTATTCAGCCACATAGTGTATTCGTTGCAGCCCTAGTGGAAAGGAAATTGATTTGTAATCTTGACCTTAATAATATGGACTGTGACCAGGGATTTACCTTGAGTCCTGTTTTTGAGCTTCCCTGGGAATTTTCAGGGGTCCTGGACATCAAAGTGGGGGTGCCAGAAACTTAAATATTATTACTAATACTGTTATTGTATTGTGTATCATGATTGTAACTGTAATTGTTACAGTAATGAAATTTCAAATGATACCATAACTCAGCTAGTAGCAAATTCAGTGATAACTTTTTGTTACTTGATTGAATTTTTACAAATGTATTTGGACTTTTTCTACGTCCCTGTGGATGAGCTAATAAATTTTGTTGCGTCCATTGTCAATTTTTATGTGTATAGGACGCAGGAATTCGCATCCTGTAAATCCGTGTGACAACAGGAATTTAGTGCTATGAACCCAGTCAGGAATATGTCACAATTCTTCTGTAACTGATAGACCGTTACAAGCAGACAAAAAGCACTGCTTGCAAAAAATGCATTCCAAATATCTGGTCTGTTGTATTTTTTGCATGAAAGACACGTGTTTCTGTTTCTTGTGAGCACTGTATACCCATGTCAATCCCTGTTGATACCCTCCCAACTAGCCAACTAAGATAAATGTCAGAAATAGAATTACTTCCGCTTTGCAATCCCAACTCTGTAACATCTTTTGACATTTCTGCAAAGAGTAAGAATTGTTTCCCTTGACACAAGTCCACCAATTGAAATGAAGGTTGTTTGTATAGTGACACTATCAACAAAGGGAGGGCTGGGCTTCGGAACCATATTTGGTTACTGACGACATCACTGACCATGTCATGCCCCAAAAGATTTATTGTCACTTTGACTTAATGCTGCTTTGAAAAGTGTTTCCGACATCTACAATACTGCATCATTCATCGTTCAGAAATATTGCACTTACGACTCTTTGACAATAGGCAGACATGAGTTTCCTCAGCTGTGTGTTCTTCTTGATCTTGAAATGCACCACGCTGCCATCTTGGCCGGCCACCTTCAGGTTGATGTGCTCACTGTTCTCGGGCTTGATCTCATCAACACCCTGGCAAATTACAAATTAACATTCAGAGTGGGTCAACATTTAAAGGGCCATCATTGTTTGGAAAACACAAATCCACGGAGACTACATGAGGATGTGCTCTAAACAGCCTAATGTGTAAGGGAAGCTCAAAATGGCTCAAATATGCAAGGAACACAGACTATAATAGATGGGAATCCATCATAACATCTTCAGGTCAAAATCAACAATATTCTCGACATCCCCTACATCTTTGCTTCAGAAGTCCGGTAAAGGTTTTTGTTGTACGGTAGAGGTCTTCTTGTTCTACTTGTTGCAAAGAAAAAAAAGACATGCAAAGTACAACCAAGTCACTAAGTCTGATTACCTGGTCTATTTCGTCAACCCCTTTGATGAGCAAATGCTGCTGGAGACATCTTTAACCAGACAGGCATCATAAACAATAATTCAAGGCAACAAGATGGACCAGTCAGTGTAAGTTGTCCTTGACAAGTTTACGGAAAGCCAAAGCTTTTTTTTCAAACATCATAATCCTAGTTTTAAAATGAAAGATTTAGATAATATATTATTTGACACAATACAGTGTACAAATAATCTTTAGCTAATTACGATTGTTAACTAGTGGCTCAACAGAACACAGGTGTGTCACAACAGGAATGTCACAATTTACTAATATATTGTTACATTGATAACATTCTCACAAGACAATACCTGATGAACACATTGCTCTGATAAATAACAATTTAATCTTGTATCATTTAACACTGAATATTTGAAACAGCAATGGAAAGACCATGTTGGCAAAATGGGTCAAGTCCAGTCTACACAAAAATTGTACTTTCTCATTTATTCAGTCAACATTACAAGATATACAGTTTTTAGACTTAAAGTCTGTTCTAGTCTTTGTGTTGAACTGATACTCAGACATGTCTGACAAAAAAGTAAGTATATGGACTGAAATCAGACATAATTATTTTCAATTATGACACCAGACATTCTGGACGCCTCAAACTTTTTAAATATTGTCAATGCCATAGTAAATACAACAATTCACTGAAAACTGTGGCACATTAGGTATCTTGATATACATCATACTATGAAGACAATTGTGATGTGAGAGAGTGGCTTCTTAACTTTCAGAATCACTTGATACTGTCCTACTACAACAGCTACCATCTTATACTAAATATAACAAACCATAGTCAATGATAGTACTCCACAATGAACAAAGTAAGAGGGTAGATATATCTAGAATCCCAATCTATATATTATCGGTCTAATGCAGCATACAAAAGGAACCTATAATGACTTGTAAAATATGTAAACACTGTTTTGTGATTAGTTACTAGCATATATACAGATCTGACAAGGGAGCGTTTAATCCCTATCCTTGTGATCGAGGCTAAACATTACACGAAAAGAAAACATTTAAGATCGTTTCTCGATTACTTTAAAACAAAACAAACAACATAACAACAGCCTGTAAGACTTAAGTACGAACATAATGTGGGAAGTTACATCAAAACCCATAATGAATTCTAGAAAGAATTATTTTAGTTGTCAAAATAGTTCGACCATGTAAGGAAGAACATGTGGCGTAAAAGGGAACTGGTATCAAAACAAACAATGCCGTTTCGTTGAGGTCGAAATTAAAGAAAACATTTCATGAGGACTACAACAGCAGACACCGTTGTTCACAGGATTTAGCTACGGTTGAAAATAAAAAATCGCAGACACAGCTTTCAGAATATTTTTAGAACTAAGGAGAAAGAAACCGAAGATGGAGAATGCGTAGCGGGATCTCGGAATAAAACGTGCTCAAAAGGGATCAAAATACGAAGTAATCCTTTTGTTTCTAGATTCCCATTAGCACAACGTTTGTGGATTTCATTTCAACTGAATGATAATAATTTTACCCCTTGGTTGCAGTTCTGTTGCAGCTGTTGTTCTGACATCTTTTCTAGGTGGAGATCCGCACTCCTTCTGAACGAAAATGGCGCACAAAGAAGGCAGCCTGGGATATGTTCCGAAAGAAGGTTCCCTGTGATTGGTCAAATATTTGACCTTCAGATGACCTTGTCTTATTTTGTCTATGTTGCTTATTTAATACACCGGTAAAGTATATAACAACTGGCTGTTAGTTATTTCTTATTTTGAGATAAATGTCAGAGACTAAAGAAAGCATGCATAAAGCCTTTACTTTCATCAATACGTTGGGCTTTCGTGCACTTTTAGAGAAACAGTCACACCAATGAAATGCTTTCTTACAACTCTAGGTCATGCTTTTTATCAGACCGCGGGAAAATGTCTAACTTTTAAACCACACAAACGTGTCTGTTTTAAATTTAACCACATCATTTCTATAACTTATTTAGGGGTGAGCGTGTAACGGGAAACTACTGTAAATACACGTATGAATTAAGGAGCCCTACCTAATTTGGGTACAGAAACAATTGTCCGTGGGTACATAGGCCTGAGGGTATAAAAGATATAGGTACAGGGAGGTCTATTGTTGGTACAGTCTGTAGGCCCATGTATACCGGCCTCTGGTACGGTTTCTAGCGTATAACATCAATTGTTGGGTGCACTGATTGTGTTATTTGAGTATGCTGATCAGCGAATATTAACGACCATGCGTTTACCGATACATCGTGAATTGATGCCGAACGTTGCGAGATACGACATTCGCGCATCGCATGGAACGATTGTTTATGGGCCATCACGTACTAGCCGAGCAATAGAACCCGTACTACAACAGATTCTCTCCCAATCTGACAGACAGCTACCAGATATACCTGAACTAACCCGTCCCGCAAGCGAAACCCAGCATTCTGTCACCCCATGCACCTATCCGAATCCTTCATGGTGGGTGCAACACGTTGTTTCAAAATCCGTTCTCGTTACCCGTTTCCATTTCAGGTTTAGTTTCTCATGTTGTCTTCTTTACAGATCATTGTCAAAATAGTGTAAGAAACATTTTGTATCAACCCATTTTTACAAAATCGTATTCTGGTATTTGTACCCCCGCCCCTTGTCACCCAGTCCCCGCAACGCGAAGCTGTGCACCCCACGTGGAGGATAGCGCCACATGAAGTCTTATACCATAAAGGGTAATAAGTGTCAAGTCACAGATCACAACCCTCCGTATCGTAATTCGTCTCTGTTAGACACATGTAGCTTAGACTAACATCTAGTCTTTGAAATGAAACATATTATTTATTGAAAACCGGTCCCTAGATTTTTTGTATTATGTCCTATGATAGACAAAGAGCATCACCATGCTAGTGTGTCTCAGTAGACAGATGTGAAGTAACGTGTGTTTTGACAACAATATTATAGATGTGACCACATGATGCACAACGGCCATGTCATATACCGATCCCTGTGATGTCACACAGCTACCATGTCACATGTGACAGATGTGAAGTAACGTGTGTTTTGACAACAATATTATAGATGTGACCACATGATGCACAACGGCCATGTCATATACCGATCCCTGTGATGTCACATAGTTACCATGTCATATGTGACAGATGTGAAGTCACGTGTTTTTTACAATATTATAGATGTGATCACACGATGCACAACGGCCATGTCATATACCGATCCCTGTGATGTCATATAGCTACCATGTCACAAGTACAGATGTGAAGTCACGTGTTTTTTTGACAATATTATAGATGTGATCACACGATGCACATACAGCCATGTCATATACCGATCCCTGTGATGTCACATAGCTACCATGTCACATGTGATCAGATGTGAAGTCACGGTGTTTTGACAATGTTATAATGTGATCACTGTGATGTGCACGTCTACCATGTTACATACCGATCACTGTGATGTCACACGTCTACCATGTCACATGTGACAGATGTGAAGTCACATGTGTTTTGACAATATTATAGATGTGACCGTCTACGATGTTACAAGTGGCCATGTGATATCACCGATCCCCGTGATGTCACAGTGATCAGCTACCATGTCACATGTCTGTAATGTGAAGTGATCACTGTGATGTCACACAAGCTACCTTATAGATGCTATCACCACACGATGCACATAACGGCCATGTCATATACCGATCCCTGTGATGTCACATATAGCTACCATGTCACAAGTCATCAGATGTGAAGTCACATGTAGCTACCTTATGACAATATTATAGATGTGACACACGATGTTACAAGTGCCATGTCATATACCGATCCCTGTGATGTCACACAGCTACCATGTCTACCATGACAGATGTGAAGTCACGATGTTTTGACAATAATATTACAAGTGATCACTGTGATGCACGTCGGCCATGTTATAACCGATCCCTGTGATGTCACACGTAGCTACCATGTCACAAGTAATCACTGTGAAGTCACATGTGTTTTGACAATATTATAGATGACACCGTATGTCATGCATCAACTGTGGATGCACATGTCTGTAATATATAACCGATCCCTGTGATGTCACACAAAGCTACCATATTACAAGCTGACACTGTGAAGTCACGTGTGTTTTGACAATATTATAGATGTGATCACACGATGCACAATAGCCATGTCATATACCGATCCCTGTGGATGTCACATATAGCTACCATGTCACATGTGACAGATGTCAAGTCACATGTGTTTTGACAATATTATAGATGTGACCACATGATGCACAACGGCCATGTCATATACCGATCCCTGTGATGTCACACAGCTACCATGTTACAAGTGACAGATGTGAAGTCACATGTGTTTTGACAACAATATTATAGATGTGACACGCGTCTACCATGTTACAACGCCATGTCAAATAAGTATCGATCACTGTGATGTCACATATCTACCATGTCATATAAGTGATCCCTGTGATGTCACATAAAGCTACCATGTTACAAGTGATCCCTGTGATGTCACACAAAGCTACCTTATTACAAGTGATCACTGTGATGTCACACATCTGTAATATTACAAGCTATCACTGTGATGTCACATATAGCTACCATGTCACAAGTGATCACTGTGATGTCACATATAGCTACCATGTCACAAGTGATCACTGTGATGTCACACATGTCTACCATGTTACAAGTGATCACTGTGATGTCACACAAAGCTACCATGTCACAAGTGATCACTGTGATGTCACATATAGCTACCATGTTACAAGTAATCACTGTGATGTCACATATAGCTACCTTATTACAAGTGATCACTGTGATGTCACACGTCTACCATGTTACAAGTGATCACTGTGATGTCACACGTCTACCATGTTACAAGTGATCACTGTGATGTCACACATCTACCATGTTACAAGTGATCACTGTGATGTCACACATGTCTACCATGTTACAAGTGATCACTGTGATGTCACACATCTACCATGTTACAAGTGATCACTGTGATGTCACACGTCTACCATGTTACAAGTGATCACTGTGATGTCACACATGTCTATCATGTTACAAGTGATCACTGTGATGTCACATATAGCTACCTTATTACAAGCTATCACTGTGATGTCACACAAAGCTACCATGTCACAAGTGATCACTGTGATGTCACACATGTCTGTAATATTACAAGTGATCCCTGTGATGTCACACAAAGCTACCATGTCACAAGTAATCACTGTGATGTCACATATAGCTACCATGTTACAAGTGATCACTGTGATGTCACACAAGTCTACCATGTCACAAGTAATCACTGTGATCTCGCATATAGCTACCTTGTCACATGTGATCATGCTGATGTCACACATGTCTACCATGTTACATGTTATCACTGTGATGTCAACATATAGCTACCATGTTACATATGATCACTGTGATGTCACATATAGCTACCATGTTACATATGATCACTGTGATGTCACACATGTCTGCACTATTACATGTGATCATTGTGATGTCACACATAGATTCCATGTCACATGTTATCATTGTGATGTCACACATAGCTACCATGTCACATATGATCACTGTGATGTCACATATGTCTACCATGTCACATGTGATCACTGTGATGTCACACAATGTCACCGACTGATAATCCTTGTTCTAATATATAGCAAAAACGGAATCATGTCAGAATGATCACAAACATGTCATTTTCTCACTTATTTTATTACACCTTCCTCACTGGCATAGTCAATAGAGCTACTCTCACAAACAATGAATACACAGATCTTCTTAAACAATGAAGATTCTGATTAATGGTGCATAAACATTTTGTCATGGAATACCATGGTCAAATTATGAATGTAACTTTGATTATTTCATCAGGCTTCATTTTCTATCACTAGATTATTAGAATCTGATACACATAAATACATTGTATGTACTATAGCAAACTTGCAAAAACCAAAAACAAACAACATAAAGAATATATATCGAAGGTGGCACAGTTGGCTCAATCCACAAAAGTGCTGGAGTTCACAGTGCTGAGCTGTCTCTGTTGGCAGTGCAACAATCTACCAAGAATTCAAACTTCAGATTCATGCTAAGTATGAGTTGTTTCTAAGTACGATACCTGCCCTTGTATTTAGGGTTTCAAGAAAGGTATAAACATGTATAAAAATGAAGACCCCCCAACCCCAACATTTATATTGTTCAATGCATGACAAAATACCTCAGATTGTCTCCCCATCTCAGTAATCATTAAGATGTTTGAACTTGCCCAATACATATATTGCACTCATTACACAGAAAATACCAGGTGAGCAGAATATGTGGGCTGGATGACACTGTGTCGCGTCATAGCGGTATGCTGGGGACCTGGCAAAACACATGATGTGCACTGGTCACCTCCATGATGTCACAGGCCAACAACCACACGTTGGTATCAGTGTGCGAAATAGCTGCTATCCCGCTAGCCCATGGCTAGTAAAATTCCAGTTGGGCCAGTAAATCTCTACAGTCACTGGCCCGACTGGCTAGTGATTTTTCATGGGGACATTTTGTAAAATAATATATCACACTCTCCGATTTGTTAAGTTATAATACACTTTTAAATCATGCAACATTATGGCCTGATAGAAATGTTCATCATATCAGTAGCTTAATGATCAAATCCGTGTCTACATTCAAATTTCGGGCCAGTGAATTATTTTATGGGCTAGGAACTTACAGGCATACCTAGCCCGACTGGCTTGCAAAATTTGGAATTTATTTCACATACTGGTTGGTATGTGTGAGAATCAAGACGGTAGACACAAACATTGTATGGTCAACTTATATAAACATTGTTCTGTACTCACATTAAAGTAACCTTCTCTGTCTTTGAAGAGAAAACAAAGCCAAACTTTCTGCAGTAATGTTTGTATATTGAACCAAAGATGATTGTAGGCGCATTGTTACTAAAAGACCAGAGCATTGTGGGAAGGGTGAGTACAGGCTACACTACATATACATGGTACATGGTACACATGCTGTAATGTCGTTAACTAAACTCAGTCAGTCATGGTGTAATGTCGTAAACACACATGGTATAATCTCTGTATTGTTATACAGACACATGGTATAATCTATGTATTGTTGTACAGACACATGGTATAATCTATGTATTGTTGTACAGACACATGGTATAATCTATGTATTGTTATACAGACACATGGTATAATCTATGTATTGTTGTACAGACACATGGTATAATCTATGTATTGTTGTGCAGACACATGGTATAATCTATGTATTGTTATACAGACACATGGTATAATCTCTGTATTGTTGTACAGACACATGGTATAATCTATGTATTGGTATAATCTATGTATTGTTATACAGACACATGGTATAATCTCTGTATTGTTGTACAGACACATGGTATAATCTCTGTATTGTCATACAGACACATGGTATAATCTATGTATTGTTGTACAGACACATGGTATAATTTCTGTATTGTTGTACAGACACATGGTATAATCTATGTATTGTTATACAGACACATGGTATAATTTCTGTATTGTTGTACAGACACATGGTATAATTTCTGTATTGTTGTACAGACACATGGTATAATCTCTGTATTGTCATACAGACACATGGTATAATTTCTGTATTGTACAGACACATGGTATAACCTCTGTATTGTTGTACAGACACATGGTATAATCTATGTATTGTTGTACAGACACATGGTATAATTTCTGTATTGTTGTACAGACACATGGTATAACCTCTGTATTGTTGTACAGACACATGGTATAATCTCTGTATTGTTGTACAGACACATGGTATAATCTCTGTATTGTTGTGACACATGGTATAACACATGTATTGTTATACAGACACATGGTATAATCTCTGTATTGTTGTACAGACACATGGTATAATCTCTGTATTGTTGTACAGACACATGGTATAATCTCTGTATTGTTGTACAGACACATGGTATAATCTCTGTATTGTTGTACAGACACATGGTATAATCTCTGTATTGTTATACAGACACAGGTTACTCATTCTGTCATGATATATAGTTGCATGCTATAATCTCCATAATGGCATAAGACATGTGATACAATATTTGTAAGGATGTTAAGACACATAGGAAAAATCCTGTAATGATAGAAAGGCAAACAGCATATCTCCCACCGATATTAACACACATGGTACAATATTTGTAGTGGTATAAAGAGATAGGGAAACAATCTGCAATGATATAAAGGCACATGGTACAATCTCTGCAAATATATAAGGACACATTGTACAAGTTCTGTAACAAAATAACATTGAGTACATAAAGACACATGAGTTTTGAGAAAAGGTCAGATTCAGATGTGGCAAGTTCGACACAGTTGGTAGAACTACCCTCATGCTGAACACAGCTAATATGATAGATGCACAATCATGTTGGCTGTTTGGCTGTATAGTGTTGTGTGCTGTCCGACAATCATGTAGGCTGTTTGGCTGTATAGTGTTGTGTGCTGTCCGACAATAACATGTGTTCTACAGCAAGTTCGACACAGTTGGTAGAACTACCCTCATGCTGAACACAGCTAATATGATAGATGCACAATCATGTTGGCTGTTTGGCTGTATAGTGTTGTGTGCTGTCCGACAATAACATGTGTTCTACAGAGCCACCAGGGCGGTCAGCGCTACCGTGGGTCACCCTCCTGCAGGACATGGATTATAGTAAAGCTTGTATATACAAATGTTTAATACAGGCAATGGTTTTTCGTTACTTCATTGTTTACATTAATGAAACAAGTTTTTGTAAACCCGGATAATGACTACAATGATTATCGATTACCTGCAGTCTAAAATCAGGAGGCAACAGACTTATTAGTAAGAAACATTCATTTTCTCCAGTATTTAAATCACAAAACCTAACTGATTCTGTGTTTCTATTAAAGGGGCACTGATCCAGAGCGAATTATGTTTCTCACCAACAGTCTAATTATGAAACCTAGCTGCAAGCAGGTCAGCCCCTGCTCCCTCGACCGTGACGGACACGGGGACTGGGCTACTGTCCATCTTGGTAGAATTTCTTCAACCTAAACATTGGGACATTAGGAAGGATGGATGCCCATCAGATGTCATTATTTGACAATATCCCGGTAGTTCTTGTCTGATTGTCATAAAGTATCCCAGCAGTGTAGGCTTTTTCGGACTTTCTAATGCCTGGATGGTATAGTGACTGATCCAATTTGATCTAATTTCTGTGTTTTTTACCTTGATATTTAATCATGTCATGTAAATGTATGATGTCTATTACCTATGATATTAAAAACACACATTTGATTTATTTGAATCCGTAAACTAAACAACCCAAATAATCTGAATATTTACTTAGGTAAATAGGTATACACAGTTTATAATTTAAGTACACAGCGAATGCTTATATGTATTTCTTATGCAACAAAAAACAGTGTCTGCCCATTTCAGGCAATTAAAACTGCATGCAATACAGCGATTACGAACCAGCAATTACTACTCCATTACTGTAAGTCGTGTTTGGTGGTATAAACCTACACATGTTATTTGTCATCATTCACTGGATGGTCAGTTAATGAATTTATAACAGGCATAATTAGTGGTCACACCACTCACATTACCCGACAAAGGTTCCCATTTGGCATTTCTTGTGTCTGGAGTAAATACACAACATTATTAATTAAGGCCTGATGTGGCAAATGTCTTACATGTTATGTAATATGCGCATGGAAGTGCAGCAAGAGGAATTATTAGCTGAGTTACAAAAACAAACATCGATCAAAGGATTAACCGATAACACGCTGATTGATTAATTGCGTTTATCTTGCACACGGATTTGTCAAAAGGAAGTGTTTATGGATGTAGATTAACTAATCTATGCTGAATACACCCTGTCGTAAAGTGCCCGTGTAAAAACAATGTCCTTCCTTCAAAGGATTAACCGTCAATACTTTGATTGATTGCTCATTATTGGCTAACTCAACTCTTGCTTTAAACAATGGCGGACATCATGCAATTAGTTGCCAGGTGTGCTATCTTGAGTGACCAATGAGACTACACCGATGTGAAAAACTGAAACGATATATCACTGTTTTGCTTATTAGACTGTTAAAAGACACATGACATGGAACAAGATTAGAATATTTGTCAGCTGCAGATGAATGGCATATCGTTTCTTTATGTGGATATTAATGGACACATTCCTCGAAACAAGGTAATAGCCTGACATTCTTGCTATAACTTTAGTCTGTTTTAGTTTTAATGTTTGCATTGTGTTTTTATTCATTTGTCGTAGCATTCAACAGAATCATTGTTTTCGCAGTGATGTGTAATGAGACAGACAACATACACTAGGTCGCACTTAGGGCGTGTGTGTGAAATATGATTCACGTAGGCTATCTATAAAATGTCATGCAAAACAAAATGTAAGATATTACAGTCATGTTATAAATTCACTATAAGTACAAGCAGATCATTAAGTTTCAAAATGCATGCAAATATGATAATAAGCTACATGTAATTAGGATTATAAGACAAAATATAAAGACGTACATTAGCTTTGCTATTCTTAAGTCTTAACATTTTTCGCCCTGGCAAATGGTTAAACTTCAAAATGTTTTCATTTGTTATCATAATAATAAAGATGGAAATATTATCGAGTAAAAATCATTTCATCTTTTTTTCATCAATCTATACTTTAACTATCAATTGCGCATGCGGGTGGCGCAGCAGAGGTCACGAACCAGTCAAGAATTCTGGGATATCATCCAGGTACTCACGGGAGAAAAACAATAACAAAAGCAACAACCAGTCCACGGAAATTGCTCTGGATCAGTGCCCCTTTAATATCCCCCAAATATCTTACATCGTGATATAGAGATGATCAACATCTGAATCTCGTCTGCACATTTTGGAAGGATTTTAGTGTTACATTCAGTAAGTATATTACTCTACACATTAGTGGTGTTCCGATGATCGAAAATCGATCGAAAGAACGATTAAAAATGATTATCGATTGTAAAAAAAATCATATTTTCGATTAATTGGAATTGTGTTGTTTTAGTTTAACACACTTGAATGAACTAAACTAGCGGTTAAATTTGACGAATATCCATGTACAAACATGCGCTTAACAGTGTAAAGCGTTGCGCGTTGTAAAATTTAACTACTTTTATTGTTTAATTACAATTCCAGTGTCTTTCTTTCTTGCATGCATGCATTTCATTGCATGACAGTATTAGTTATAAGAAACATTTTTTTAAAAACCCTGGGGAAAACCCTTCAAATTGGTGATTTCATTAAAAATGTATATATTTCGATTATAATCAATAATCGTTCACCTCAATCCTCCGATAATCGATAGTGGATTTGGTTTCCGATTCCCAACACTACTACACATGCTAAACATCACACAGCAACTTTACATCTACATAGGGGGTGGTCTGGACCAGACAATCCTGTGATTGACATCATGAGCATCGATCCACACAATTGTGATCTGATGACATGCATCAACTGGGTCAGCCAAGACAAACATGGGTTGTTGAATTCTAGCCATTTTAGCAGGGGAGTTAGTAGCAATCAAACATCAGTGAGCAGGATTCAGTATTTTTTTTTATAATTTTATTGTTTTTAAAGATGTTTACAGTATTGTTTTCAGTATTGTTTCTCTTCCAGTTTGCCTCGGTACTTCACTTCTACTGCCTGTAGTTGCCATGAAGTAATGTGTGTCCGATGGCGTCTGCTTGGGTACAGCAGCACTTACATGAGTCACTTACACAAGTATTCCTTTTGATTGTATCATGGAGCAATCTTAGCACTAAGACATGTGTCTATGTGAAAGAGTGGGAGCCACAATTATCACAGCATTAAGATTGTCTTAATGTTGCTGTTGAGATGTCAGTGGACATTGTCCACAGAACTTACACGCTACCTACACCTCAGGCAGCCAGTGGTGGACAAGTGCATATGTCACTGTAGTATCTGACACTAGGGGCGGATCCAGAGAGAGTGTGTGTGTGTGTGTGTGTATTGTGTGTGTTGGTGTGTGTGTGTTTGTGTGTGTTGTGTTTTGTGTGTGCGTGTGCGCGTGTGTGTGTGTGTGTGTGTGTGTGTGTGTGTGTGTTGTTGTTGTTGTTTTTGTTTTTGTTTATTTTCCCTCCTAACATTTGGACTTCAGGATATATGTCCCTTCTCCAAACTCCTGGATCCACCCCTGGACACATAGCACATAAACAGACCTGTCTAGGATACAGGGTCATCAGATGTATCTCATAATAGTCACCTATTTTGATTGGAAGACAAATACAAAAACAAACAATCTGAACAGAAGCTGCGATAACTTTCACTCAATCATCTGTGACTGAAACAGTGTTGAATGTAACTGTCATACATCAGTGAGCGTGGATGTCCCCAAGCCCAAGCGACTTCACCGCATCTTCCCGCATCTTGTACTTCCGCACCTTCCCCGTTACAGTCAGAGGGTACTCCGTCACAAACTGGACATAGCGAGGAACCTTGAAGCGAGCCAGCTGGAGGAAACACAGGACATCCTTTACACATGGCATAAACTGACAACATAATGATATGGTGCTGGTATATGGTGCACCTTAGCTGGAAGCTTGGTAGTAGGTGAGTAGTATGTCGTGAGTATTGCCAATATCTACTGGTATATTACATGGTAGTAGGTGAGTAGTATGTCGTGAGTATTGCCAATATCTACTGGTATATTACATGGTAGTAGGTGAGTAGTATGCCGTGAGTATTGCCAATATCTACTGGTATATTACATGGTAGTAGGTGAGTAGTATGTTGTGAATATTGCCAATATCTACTGGTATATTACATGGTAGTAGGTGAGTAGTATGCCGTGAGTATTGCCAATATCTACTGGTATATTACATGGTAGTAGGTGAGTAGTATGTTGTGAATATTGCCAATATCTACTGGTATATTACATGGTGTGGTGAGTATGCCGTGGTGCCAATATCTAGTATATTACATGTAGTAGGTGAGTAGTATTGAGTATTGCCAATATCTACTGGTATATTACATGGTAGTAGGTGAGTAGTATGTAGTATGTGAGTATTGCCAATATCTACTGGTATATTACATGGTAGTAGGTGAGTAGTATGTGAGTAGTATGTGAGTATTGCCAATATCTACTGGTATATTACATGGTAGTAGGTGAGTAGTATGTCGTGAGTATTGCCAATATCTACTGGTATATTACATGGTAGTAGGTGAGTAGTATGTCGTGAGTATTGCCAATATCTACTGGTATATTACATGGTAGTAGGTGAGTAGTATGTCGTGAATATTGCCAATATCTACTGGTATATTACATGGTAGTAGGTGAGTAGTATGTCGTGAGTATTGCCAATATCTACTGGTATATTACATGGTAGTAGGTGAGTAGTATGTCGTGAATGTGAATATTGCCAATATCTACTGGTATATTACATGGTAGTAGGTGAGTAGTATGTGTGTATGCATGGTAGTAGGTGAGTAGTATGCCGTGAGTATTGCCAATATCTACTGGTATATTACATGGTAGTAGGTGAGTAGTATGTACTGGTATATTACGTGAGTATTGCCAATATCTACTGGTATATTACATGGTAGTAGGTGAGTAGTATGTACTGGTGTAGTGTGCCAATATCTACTGGTATATTACATGGTAGTAGGTGAGTGGTATGTCGTGAGTATTGCCAATATCTACTGGTATATTACATGGTAGTAGGTGAGAGTGGTATGCCGTGACTGGTATTGCCAATATCTACTGGTATATTACATGGTAGTAGGTGAGTGCCAATATCTAGTATGTAGGTGTGTGTAGTATTGCCAATATCTACTGGTATATTACATGGTAGTAGGTGAGTAGTATGTCGTGAGTATTGCCAATATCTACTGGTATATTACATGGTAGTAGGTGAGTAGTATGTCGTGAGTATTGCCAATATCTACTGGTATATTACATGGTAGTAGGTGAGTAGTATGTCGTGAGTATTGCCAATATCTACTTGCTGAATGAAGACCACATATTCTTCCATATCCTGACATCTCCACAACAACATTTATGATCAGTCTTGGAGTCAAAGTGTCAGTTCTTTTATTAAAGCAAGCAGGTAACTTGCATTCCTATTGGATGCAACACTTTAAGCATGGGCGATATACAGTAGCGATATACAGTAGCGATATACAGAAGGGGTATACAGAAGGGGTATACAGAAGGGGTGTACAGAAGGGGTGTACAGATCACGATATACAAAAGGGATATACAGTAGTGATATACAGAAGGGATATATAAAGCAATATACAGAAGGGGTATACAGATCAATATACAGAAGGGATATACAGATAGTGTTATACAGAAGTTGTATACAGAAGGGGTATACAGAAGGGATGTATAGAAGCACGATATACATAAAAGGGGTATACAGATCACGATATACAGAAGGGGTATACAGAAGGGGTATACAGAAGGGATGTATAAAACAATATACAGAAGGGGTATACAGATCAAGTGATATACAGTAAGGGGTATACAGATGTATATACAGATGCAATATACAGAAGGGGTATACAGAAGGGATGTATAAAAGCAATATACAGAAAGGGGTATACAGATGCAATATACAGAAGGGGGTATACAGAAGGGATGTACAGAAGGGGTATACAGATCACAATATACAGAAGGGGTATACAGAAGGGATATAAAGCAATATACAGAAGGGGTATACAGAAGCAATATACAGAAGGGGTATACAGAAGGGATGTATAAAGCAATATACAGAAGGGGTATACAGAAGGGATGTATAAAGCAATATACAGAAGGGGTATACAGAAGGGATGTATAAAGCAATATACAGAAGGGGTATACAGAAGGGATGTATAAAGCAATATACAGAAGGGGTATACAGATGCAATATACAGAAGGGGTACACAGATCACGATATACAGATGCAATATACAGAAGGGGGTATACAGAAGGGATGTATAAAGCAATATACAGAAGGGGTATACAGATGCAATATACAAGGGGTATACAGAAGGGATGTACAGAAGGGGGTATACAGATCACGATATACAGAAGGGGTATACAGAAGGGATGTATAAAGCAATATACAGAAGGGTATACAGAAGGGTATACAAGATGCAATATACAGAAGGGGGTATACAGAAGGGATGTATAAAGCAATATACAGAAGGGGGTATACAGATCACGATATACAGAAGGTGTGTACAGATCACGATATACAGATGCAATATACAGAAGGGGTATACAGAAAGGATGTATAAAAGCAATATACAGAAGGGGTATACATGCAATATACAGAAGGTGTGTACAGATCACGATATACAGATGCAATATACAGAAAGGGGTATACAGAAGGGATGTATAAAGCAATATACAGAAGGGGTATACAGATGCAATATACAGAAGGGGTATACAGAAGGGGTATACAGAATGGATATATAAAAGCAATATACAAAAGGGGTATACAGATGCAATATACAGAAGGGGTATACAGAAGGGGTATACAGAAGGGATGTATAAAAGCAATATACAGAAGGGGGTATACAGGGGTATACAGATCACGATATACAGTAGCTTGATATACAGAAGGGGTATACAGAAGGGATGTATAAAAGCAATATACAGAAGGGTGTATACAGAAGGGATGTACAGAAGGGGTATACAGATCACAGATATACAGATACAATATACAGAAGGGGGGTATACAGAAGGGATGTATAAAACAATATACAGAAGGGGGTATACAGAAGGGATGTACAGAAGGGGTATACAGATCACGATATACAGATGCAATATACAGAAGGGGTATACAGATGCAATATACAGAAGGGGTATACAGAAGGGATGTATAAAAGCAATATACAGAAGGGGTATACAGATGCAATATACAGAAGGGGTATACAGAAGGGATGTATAAAAGCAATATCAGAAGGGGTATACAGAAGGGATGTACAGAAGGGGTATACAGATCACGATATACAGATGCAATATACAGAAGGGGTATACAGAAGAGATGTATAAAGCAATATACAGAAGGGGGTATACAGAAGGGATGTACAGAAGGGGTATACAGATGCGATATACAGAAGATGCAATATACAGAAGGGGTATACAGAAGGGATGTATAAAGCAATATACAGAAGGGGTATACAGAAGGGGTATACAGAGCAGGATATACAGAAGCAATATACAGAAGGGGTATACAGATGCAATATACAGAAGGGGTATACAGAAGGGATGTATAAAGCAATATACAGAAGGGGTATACAGAAGGGATGTACAGAAGGGGTATACAGATCACGATATACAGAAGCAATATACAGAAGGGGTATACAGATGCAATATACAGAAGGGGGTATACAGAAGGGATGTATAAAGCAATATACAGGAAGGGGTATACAGAAGGGATGTACATAAGGGGGTATACAGAAGGGGGTATAAAGATGCAATATACAGAAGGGGTATACAGAAGGGATGTATAAAGCAATATACAGAAGGGGTATACAGATGCAATATACAGAAGGTGTGTACAGATGCGATATACAGTAGCGATATACAGAAGGGGGTATACAGAAGGGATGTACAGAAAGCGATATACAAAGGGATATACAGAAGCGATATACAGAAGGGATATACAGAAAGCGATATACAGAAGGGATGTACAGAAGGGGTGTACAGAAAGGGATGTACAAGCGATATACAGAAGGGATGTATACAAAGCGATATACAGAAGGGATATACAGAAGCTGTGATATATAGAAGGGATGTACAGAAGGGGTGTACAGAAGGGGTGTACAGATGTGATATACAAAAGGGATATAGAGAAGCGATATACAGAAGGGATATACAGAAAGAAGGGATGTACAGAAGGGGGTGTACAGAAGGGATGTACACAAACTGATATACAGAAAGGGGTATACAGAAGGGGTGTACAGATCACGATATACAAAAGGGATATACAGAAGCGATGTACAGAGAGGGATATCTAGAAAGGGATGTACAGAAGGGATGTACAGGAAGCTTGATATACAGAAGGGATTTACAGAGCGATATACAGAAGGGGTATACAGAGCTGATATACAGAAGGGGTATACAGAAGCGATATACAGAAGGGATATACAAGCGATATACAGAAGGGATATACAGAAGCGATATATACAGAAGGGGTATACAGAAAGCGATATACAGAAGCGATATACAGAAGGGATATACAGAAGCGATATACAGAAGGATATATAGAAGGCGATATACAGAAGGGGTATACAGAAGCGATATACAGAAGCGATATACAGAAGCGATATACAGAAGGGATATACAGAAGGGTGTACAGAAGGGGTGTACAGATGCGATATACAAAAGGGATATACAGAAGCGATATACAGAAGGGATATACAGAAGCGATATACAGAAGGGATGTACAGAAGGGGTGTACAGAAGGGATGTACAGAAGCGATATACAGAAGGGATATACAGAAGGGGTGTACAGAAGGGGTGTACAGATCACGATATACAAAAAGGGATATACAGAAGCGATATACAGAAGGGATATACAGAAGGGATGTACAGAAGGGGTATACAGAAGGGATATACAGAAGGGATATACAGAAGGGGTGTACAGATAGCGATATACAGAAGGGATATACAGAAGTGATATACAGAAGGGATGTACAGAAGGGGTGTACAGAAGGGGTGTACAGAAGCGATATACAAAAGGGATATACAGAAGGGGTATACAGAAGGGGTATACAGAAGGGGTGTACAGAAGGGATATACAGAAGGGATATACAGAAGCGGTGTACAGATAGCGATATACAGAAGGGGTGTACAGATGCGATATACAAAAGGGATATACAGAAGCGATATACAGAAGGGATATACAGAAGGGATGTATAAAGCGATATACAGAAGGGGTATACAGATGCAATATACAGAAGGGGTATACAGAAGGGGTATACAAAAGGGATATACAGAAGAGGTATACAGAAGGGGTATACAGAAGCAATATACAGAAGGGGTGTACAGAAGCGATATACAGAAGGGATATACAGAAGGGATATACAGAAGTGATATCCAGAAGTGATATACAGAAAGGGTATACAGAAACGTTCTACAGAAGCAATATACAGAAGCGATATACACAAGGGGTGAGACAGACAACAAGCTATGGGTGGTAAGAACACCTACCCTCTCCTTGCAGTAGGCCTTTATCTCTACGTCTGTCACAGTCTGTCCATCCTTCAGCTGAACCCAAGCACACACCTCCTCCCCCAGACGCTCGTCTGGCACACCAATGACCTGCACAAACATGTTGAAGTGCAGATAACACAATGTTGCAGTGGGATAACACAATACTGAAGTGCAGATAACACAATGTTGCAGTGGGATAACACAATATTGAAGTGCAGATAACACAATGTTGCAGTGGGATAACACAATATTGAAGTGCAGACAACACAATGTTGCAGTGCGATAACACAATATTGAAGTGCAGACAACACAATGTTGCAGTGGGATAACACAATATTGAAGTGCAGATAACACATTGTTGCAGTGGGATAACACAATATTGAAGTGCAGACAACACATTGTTGCAGTGGGATAACACAATATTGAAGTGCAGACAACACATTGTTGTTGCAGTGGGATAACACAATATTGAAGTGCAGATAACACAATGTTGCAGTGGGATAACACATATTGAGATTGCCAGACAACACAATGTTGCAGTGGGATAACACAATACTGAAGTGCAGATAACACAATGTTGCAGTGGGATAACACAATGTTGCAGTGGGATAACACAATATTGAAGTGCAGATAACACAATGTTGCAGTGGGATAACACAATATTGAAGTGCAGACAACACAATGTTGCAGTGGGATAACACAATATTGAAGTGCAGACAACACAATGTTGCAGTGGGATAACACAATATTGAAGTGCAGACAACACAATGTTGCAGTGCGATAACACAATATTGAAGTGCAGACAACACAATGTTGCAGTGCGATAACACAATATTGAAGTGCAGATAACACAATGTTGCCGTGGGACAATTAGCAGTAGAATAACACAACATTGCAGTGCAGATAACACAATGTACAGGTGTCAATAACCCAATGTAATAATGGGTCAATGTAATATTGTATATAACAAAATGTAGCAGTACCAGAATGGCATTCACCCACCAAGTGTTGATACCCAACTAGCTCTCTATCTAACCCAGGCTGATATCTACCTACCTGCACGTCCTTGACCTTGGGGTGCTTGTAGAGCAGCTCCTCAATCTCTGTTGGGTAGATGTTTTCCCCACCCCGGATGATCATGTCCTTGGTCCGACCAACGATTTTACAATAGCCGTCTTCATCTATAGTGGCAATGTCCCTGCACAAAAACATTCAGTGCGTCACATACCGTGGCCAACCACTGACCCAGACATCACCACACACACCCAGACATCACCACACAGACCCCAACTTCCCCAAACACAGACCCACATAACTTCCCCAAACAGACCCTGTCTTCTCCACACAGACCCTGACTTCCCCAAACAGACCCTGACTTCCTTACACAGACCCTGTCTTCCCCACACAGACCCTGTCTTCTCCATACAGACCCTGACTTCCTTACACAGACCCTGTCTTCCCCACACAGACCCTGTCTTCCCCACACAGACCCTGTCTTCCCCACACAGACCCCGACTTCCCCCACACAGTCTTCCCCCCCGACTTCCCCACACAGACCCTGTCTTCCCCACACAGACCCCGACTTCCCCATGACTTCCCCAAACAGAATCGACTTCCCCACACAGACCCCGACTTCCCCACACAGACCCTGTCTTCTCCATACAGACCCTGACTTCCCCACACAGACCCCAACTTCCCCAAACAGAATCAGACTCCCCACATAGACCCAGACTTCCCCAAACAGAATCAGACCCCCAGACTTCCCCACACAGAACCAGACTTCCCCTAGACCCAGACTTCCCCAAACAGAATCTCCCCCCACATAGACCCGACTTTCCCACACAGACCCTGACTTCCCCACACAGACCCGACTTCCCCATAGACCCAGACCCCAAACAGAATCAGACTTCCCACATCCCCAGATACAGACCCTGACTTCCTTACACAGACCCTGTCTTCCCCACACAGACCCGACTTCCCTACACAGACCCCCGACTTCCCCACACAGACCCCGTCTTCCCCTCACAGACCCTGACTTCCCCGCACAGACCATGAATTTTGCAGTAATTATTATTACCCTGTGAAGAACCATCGGTCTGGCTTGATGGCCTCAGCTGTCTTGTCAGGATCATTCCAGTAGCCCAGCATTGTTGTGTATCCGCGCGTACACAGCTCGCCTGGAGTACCAACAGGTACCACCTCCCCCGCCTCATCCACAACCTTGGCCTGTGACACACATAGAAATACAGGGGCACTTGCTGTGACACACATAGAAATAGAGAGGCACATTCTGTGACATACATAGAACTATAGGGGCACTTTCTGTGACACACATAGAACTGTAGGGGCACTTGCTGTGACACACATAGAAATATAGGGGCACTTGCTGTGACACACATAGAACTATAGGGGCACTTGCTGTGACACACATAGAAATAGAGAGGCACATTCTGTGACATACATAGAACTATAGGGGCACTTGCTGTGACACACATAGAACTATAGGGGCACTTCTGTGACATACATAGAACTATAGGGGCACTTGCTGTGACACATAGAAATATAGGGGCACTTTCTGTGACATACATAGAACTATAGGGGCACTTGCTGTGACACACATAGAACTGTAGGGGCACTTGCTGTGACACACATAGATATATTGGGGCACTTTCTGTGACGCACATAGAACTATAGGGGCACTTTCTGTGACACATAGAACTATAGGGGCACTTGCTGTGACACACATAGAAATATAGGGGCACTTGCTGTGACACACATAGAACTATAGGGGCACTTGCTGACACACATAGAACTATAGGGGCACTTGCTGTGACACACATAGAACTATAGGGGCACTTGCTGTGACACACATAGAACTATAGGGGCACTTGCTGTGACACACATAGAACTATAGGGGCACTTTCTGTGACATACATAGAACTATAGGGGCACTTGCTGTGACACACATAGAACTATAGGGGCACTTGCTGTGACACACATAGAAATATTGGGGCACTTTCTGTGACACACATAGAGCTATAGGGGCACTTTCTGTGAGAAACATAGAACTATAGGGGCACTTGCTGTGACACACATAGAGCTACAGGGGCACTTGCTGTGACACACATATAAATATAGGGGCACTTTCTGTGACACACATAGAGCTATAGGGGTACTTGCTGTGACACACCTAGAACTATAGGGGCACTTGCTTTGACACACATAGAACTATAGGAGCACTTTATGTGACACACATAGAGCTATAGGGGCACTTGCTGTGACACACATAGAAATATAGGGGCACTTGCTGTGACACACAGAAATAGAGAGGCACATTCTGTGACATACATAGAACTATAGGAGCACTTGCCGTGACACACATAGAACTACATGGGGCACTTGCTGTGACACACATAGAACTATAAGGGTACTTGCTGTGACACACATAGAACTATAGGGGCACTTCCTGTGACACACATAGAACTATAGGGGCACTTGCTGTGACACACATAGAACTATAGGGGCACTTGCTGTGACACACATAGAACTATAGGGATACTAAAGGGGCACTAACTGTGACTACGAAACTTGCACATATTTACATCTCACAAAGTACTATAATTGTGTTTCCTCTACACCTACTATACTACTATAGCTGGACATACTTGAATCTGAATGTACTGAAGGGGCACCTGCTTACATCTGTAACTATAGTGGGAGTACTAAAGGGCACCTGCTTACATCTTTAACTATAGTGGGAGTACTGAAGGGGCACCTGCTTACATCTGTAACTATAGTGGGTGTACTGAAGGGGCACCACTTACATCTGTAACTAACACAGAGTATGAAGGGGCACCTCCTGTGACACTGTAACTATAGTGGGAACTAGGGGCACCTGGCACATCTGTAACTATAGTGTGAGTACTAAAGGGGCACCTGCTTACATCTATAACTATAGTGGGATATTACTAAAGGGGCACCTGCTTACATCTGTAACTATAGAACTAAGGGGCAAATGCTTTCATCTGTATCTACAGGGAGGAGTACTAAAGGGGCACCTGCTTGACATCTGTAACTATAGTGTGAGTACTGAAGGGGCACTTGCACATCTGTGACTATAGTGGGAGTACTATAGGGGCACCTGCTTGCTGTGACACTATAGTAGAATTACTAAAGGGGCACCTGCTTACATCTTTAACTTTAGTAGTACTATAGGGGCACTGCTTACATCTGTAACTATAGTAGAGAGAACTATAGGGGCACCTGCTTACATCTGTAACTATAGTGGGAGTACTAAAGGGGCACCTGCTTACATCTGTAACTATAGTGGAGTACTAAAGGGGCACCTTACATCTGTAACACACAGGAGAACTAAAGGGGCACCTGCTTACATCTATAACTATAGTGGGAATTACTGAAGGGGCACCTGCTTACATCTGTAACATAATAGGAGGAACTATTAAAGGGGCACCTGCTGTGACATCTGTAACTATAGGGGCACTGAAGGGGCACCTGCTTACATCTGTTACTAAAGAGTACTATAGGGGCACCTGCTTACATCTGTAACTATATTAGAACTAAGGGGCACCTGCTTACATCTGTAACTGTAGTAGGACTATAAAGGGGGCAAATGTTTACATCTTTAACTATAGTGGGAGTACTAAAGGGGCACCTGCTTACATCTGTAACTATAGTAGGAGTACTAAAGGGGCACCTGCTTACATCTGTAACTATAGTGGGAGTACTAACAGGGCAAATGCTTTCATCTGTATCTATAAGGAGGAGTACTATAAGGGGCACCTGCTTACATCTGTAACTATAGTGTGAGTACTGAAGGGGCACCTGCTTACATCTGTAACTATAGTGGGAGTACTGAAGGGGCACCTGCTTACATCTTTAATTATAGTAGGAGTACAGGAAGGCACCTGCTTACATCTTTAACTATAGTGGGAGTACTGACAGGGCACCTACTTACATCTGTAACTATAGTGAGAGTACTGAAGGGGCACCTACTTACATCTGTAACTATAGTGGGAGTACTGAAGGGGCACCTGCTTACATCTGTAACTATAGTGGGAGTACTGAAGGGGCACCTGCTTACATCTGTAACTATAGTGGGAGTACTGAAGGGGCACCTGCTTACATCTGTAACTATAAGGAGGAGTACTAAAGGGGCACCTGCTTACATCTGTAACTATAAGGAGGAGTACTTAAGGGGCACCTGCTTACATCTGTAACTATAGATAGGAGTACTAAAGGGGCACCTGCTTACATCTGTAACTATAAGTGGGAGTATTAAAAGGGGCACCTGCTTACATCTGTAACTATAGTGGGAGTACTGAAGGGCACCTGCTTACATCTGTTACTATAGTGGGAGTACTAATGGGGCACCTGCTTACATCTGTAACTATAGTGGGAGTACTAATGGGGCACCTGCTTACATCTGTAACTATAAGGAGGAGTACTAACAGGGGCACCTGCTTACATCTGTAACTATAGTGGGAGTACTGAAGGGGCACCTGCTTACATCTGTAACTATAGTGGGAGTACTGAAGGGGCACCTGCTTACATCTGTAACTATAGGAGGAGTACTAATGGGGCACCTGCTTACATCTGTAACTATAAGGAGGAGTACTAGCAGGGGCACCTGCTTACATCTGTAACTATAGTGGGAGGGGGCACCTGCTTACATCTGTAACTATAGTAGGAGTATTAAAGGGGCACCTGCTTACATCTGTAACTATAGGAGGAGTACTTAAGGGGCACCTGCTTACATCTGTAACTATAAGGAGGAGTACTTAAGGGGCACCTGCTTACATCTGTAACTATAAGGAGGAGTACTAAAGGGGCACCTGCTTACATCTGTAACTATAGGGAGGAGTACTGAAGGGGCACCTGCTTACATCTGTAACTATAGTGGGAGTACTAAAGGGGCACCTGCTTACATCTGTAACTATAGGAGGAGTACTGAAGGGGCACCTGCTTACATCTGTAACTATAAGGAGGAGTACTAATGGGGCACCTGCTTACATCTGTAACTATAGGAGGAGTACTATAAGGGGCACCTGCTTACATCTGTAACTATAGTGGGAGTACTAATGAGGACCTGCTTACATCTGTAAAGGAGTACTAATGGGGCACCTGCTTACATCTGTAACTATAGTGAGGAGTACTTAAGGGGGCACCTGCTTACATCTGTAAGCTATAAGGAGGAGTACTAATGGGGCACCTGCTTACATCATCTGGAGTACTGGGGCATACATCTGTAACTATAGTGGGAGTACTAAAGGGGCACCTGCTTACATCTGTAACTATAAGGAGGAGTACTGAAGGGGCAAATGCTTACATCTGTAACTATAAGGAGGAGTACTTAAGGGGCACCTGCTTACATCTGTAACTATAAGGAGGAGTACTTAAGGGGCACCTGCTTACATCTGTAACTATAAGGAGGAGTACTAGAAGGGGCAAATGCTTTCATCTGTAACTATAGGGAGGAGTACTTAAGGGGCACCTGCTTACATCTGTAACTATAAGGAGGAGTACTTAAGGGGCACCTGCTTACATCTGTAACTATAAGGAGGAGTACTTAAGGGGCACCTGCTTACATCTGTAACTATAAGGAGGAGTACTTAAGGGGCACCTGCTTACATCTGTAACTATAGATAGGAGTAGGGGGGCACCTGCTTACATCTGTAACTATAAGGAGGAGTGGAGGGGCAAATGCTCATATATAAGGAGGAGTACTAAGGGGCACCTGCTTACATCTGTAACTATAAGGGAGTATTAGAAATGCTTTCATCTGTAACTATAAGGAGGAGTACTTAAGGGGCACCTGCTTACATCTGTAACTATAAGGAGGAGTACTAAAGGGGCACCTGCTTACATCTGTAACTATAAGGAGGAGTACTTAAGGGGCACCTGCTTACATCTGTAACTATAAGGAGGAGTACTTAAGGGGCACCTGCTTACATCTGGAACTATAAGGAGGAGTACTAACGGGGCACCTGCTTACATCTGGAACTACTCATGTATTGTTGAAAGCATTGTGAAATATCAGCAGTTCTGTAGCCTCGCTCAAGTACAAGTACGAAGCTTGCAATTACGATCACACTGAAATATAATACAATAGCAGGTTAATTATGTGGATCATCCATCACATTTCCTAAAGTTAGCATTATAATGTGTAAAAGTTCCTGGGAAAACAAGTTCCTACCTCTGTGTGTGCCCCACACTGGCCCACTGTGCTAACTCTCTTCTGAGTGGGGCTGTCTCGATAACTCTGCATTGTCACCGGACTCGTCTCGGTCAGTCCATAGCACACCTGCACAGACACACCACGGCTTCAGTCACAATGGCTGCAGTAGTATTTACAATGCTTGCACCATCTACAGGCCCCATCAGTAAAGTAATTAAAGGGGCACTGATCCAAAGAAATTTCCGTGGACTGGTTGTTGCTTTAATTATTGTGTTTCTTCCTTGAGTACCCGGATGATATCCCAGAATTCTTGACTGGGATTCTGACTGATTCGTGACCTCTGCTGCGCCACCCGCATGCGCAGTTGATAGTATAAGTATATAGACTGATCAACAAAGAGAGAAATCTTTTTACTCAATAATATTTCCATCTTCCTTATTTAGATAACAAATGAAAATATTTTGAAGTTTATCCATCTGCCAGCGGTAAAAAATGTTAGGACTGAAAAATAACAAAGTCAATGTACGCCTTATATTTTGTCTTATGATCCTAATTAGTTTATTATCATATATGTATGCATTTTGAAACTTAATAAAATGCACACAATCTGCTTATATTTATAGTGAATTTATAACATGACTGTAATATCTAGACATTTTATAGCTTGCCAACGTCGATTATGTATTGTTTCACATGCTCGCCCTAAGTGCGACCTAGTGTATGTTGTCTGTCTCATTACACTTCACGGCGAAAAACAATGATTCTGTATAATGCCACAACAAATGAATAAAAACAAAATGCAAATATTAAAATTGAAACAGACTAAAGTTATAGCAACAATGTCAGGCTGTTACCTTGTTTGAGGAATGTATCCATCAATATCCACATAAAGGAACGATATGCCATTCATCTGCAGCTGACAAAGAATCCTGCTCCATGTCATGTGTCTTTTAACAGTCTAATATACGAAAAAGTGAAATATCGTTTCAGGTTTTTCAAATTGGTGTATAGTCTCATTGGTCACCCAAGATAGCACACCTGGCAACTAATTGCATGATGTCCGCCATTCTCTTAAACAGTAATTTAGTTAGCCAATAATGAGCAATCAATCAATATATTGGCGGTTAATCCTTTGAAGGAAGGACATTGTTTTTACACGGGCACTTTACAACAGGATGTATTCAGTATAGATTAGTAAATCTACATACATCAACACTACCTGTTGACAAATCCGTGTGCAAGATAAACGCAATTAATCATTCAGCATGTTATCGGTTAATCCTTTGATCGATGTTTGTTTTTGTAACTCAACTGATAATTCGTCTAGCTGCACTTCCATGCGCCTATTACATAAGATGTAATACATTTGCCACATCAGACCTTAATTTATAATGTTGAGTATTTACTCCAGATACGAGAAATGCCAAATGGGAACCTTTGTCGGGTAATGTGAATGGTGTTACCACAGTGGTGTGGCTGAACACTTCTGAACTGAACCAGGCAGGTGCTACACTTCTGAACTGAACCAGGCAGGTGCTCCACACAAGGGGTGGCTGAACACTTCTGAACTGAACCAGACAGGTGACTCACACAAGGGGTGGCTGAACACTTCTGAACTGAACCAGACAGGTGACTCACACAAGGGGTGGCTGAACACTTCTGAACTGAACCAGACAGGTGACTCACACAAGGGGTGGCTGAACAGTTCTGTAGTGAACCAGGCAGATGTTCCACACAAGGGATGGCTGCGCACTTCTGAACTGAACCAGGCAGGTGCTTCACACAATGGGTGGCTGAACACTTCTGAACTGAACCAGGCAGATGCTTCACACAAAGGGTGGCTGAACACTATGTTGGACTGGGTTTATGGCTTTTCCCCGCCACGGTCATTACCTTCATGCCAAAAATGCTGGAGCGCCAGGATCCAATGTGGAAAATATGCCCAGTTCTTAGATGGTGCCCTATTTTTGACTATTGTGAATATGGAGGATGTACAAAGAGTTCATAACCACAGCCATGCATGCTTGTACAAGACTTATCACCTGTGCCTTGGCCTGGTTGAAGAACACTTCTTCAGGGAAAGTTAAATCACATTAGTCTACATATTCTTGTATATCCTCATGTTACTAAACTGTGTACCTCAAAAGTGGACGCCTATATTCTATGTGTAATTATTTACATTTATAGATGCATGTCTACACCACATGGAACCTCAGTCAGATTAAACAATAAATTGACATAACATCTGTCTGGACTATTGTAACAGTCGACCTCACAGGATTCACAAAAACCTGACAGACATGTTACAAATACTGCAGCCAGACCACACTGACCACTACTTCCTGTAAGAAGTCATCTTCAAACTATTGCTTGTCAACAAACTATGTTGAGCAGCTGACAAGCCACGATGACTTCTTCTGTCACCAACCTGCCTCTGACCCAGATGCCACTAACACTTGAAAACAGACACGCAAATGTCCTGTGACCTTCACCTATGACCTTTCGTGTAAGAAGAATTCCCTTGCGTCAGGCGCAGGTGTTATGGACTGAAGGAGGTCCTACCGTCACTTCTGGCATGTGCAGGAGTTGGTTGACCTTGGTCATGACAGCAGCAGGACACGGTGAGCCGGCCATGATGCCCGTGTACAGGGAGGAGTAGTCGTAGCGGGAGAAGTTGGGGTGGTTCAGCATGTCGATGAACATCGTGGGCACTCCGTACAATGAGGTGCATCTGAAACAATCGGGTGTCTTGACATGAAACTCATTTATTTCACTCAGAAGTAACTACACATAATTGTTTTCGAAATGAAATCAGGAGAGAAAATCTGTTACATATAATCAGACTTTACTTGATATTCTCAAGCATGCTGAAGGTAATCTTCATAAGTGCAAGTTGTTAACATTCCTTCATCTTTAACATAACATTCTAAAGTCATACATGTAAGCATTCTTAATTCTTTCTTACAATGTAAATGTCAACATTCCTACACAGTAAATGTCAACATTCCTACACAGTAAATGTCAACATTCCTACACTGTAAATGTCAACATCCCCACACTGTATATGTCAACATTCCTACACTGTAAATGTCAACATTCCTACACAGTAAATGTCAACATTCCCACACTGTAAATGTCAACATTCCTACACTGTAAATGTCAACATTCCTACACAGTAATTGTCAACATTCCTACATTGTAAATGTCAACATTCCTACACTGTAAATGTAAACATTCCTACACTGTAAATGTAAACATTCCTACACTGTAAATGTCAACATTCCCACGCTGTAAATGTCAACATCCCTACACTGTAAATGTAAACATTCACATACCATATAAATGTCAACATCCCTACACTGTAAATGTCAACATTCACATACCATCAATGTCAACATTCCTCCACTGTAAATGTCAACATTCCTACACTGTAATTGTCAACAATCTTACACTCTAAATGACAACATTCCTACACTGTAAATGTCAACATTGCCGAACTGCACACTGTAAATGTCAACATTCCTACACTATAAATGTCAACATTCCCACACCGTAAATGTCAACATTCCCACACTGTAAATGTCAACATTCCTACCCTGCCGTGAGTGTCCTCACCTCTCCTGCTGCACAGCCTGCAGCGTAGCCTCGGCCTCAAAGCTGGGAGAAGGGAACACACAGCATGCACCATGGGAGGGGATCTGGAGGCAACCCAAGACCATCCCGAAACAGTGGTACAGCGGCACCGGCATACACACACGGGTTTCCTGGAGTCAAACCCAGACTGCAATCTAACACTGACTATAGCACAGAACTAAACAAAACAGACAAGCATGAGGTGTTGGGGAGCTATTCTGTCCTGGAACCTTTACAGGGAGACAAGCATGAGGTGTTGGGGAGCTATTCTGTCCAGGAACCTTTACAGGGAGACAAGCATGAGGTGTTGGGGAGCTATTCTGTCCAGGAATCTCCACAGGGAGACAAGCATGAGGTGTTGGGGAGCTATTCTGTCCAGGAATCTCCACAGGGAGACAAGCATGAGGTGTTGGGGAGCTATTCTGTCCAGGAATCTCCACAGGGAGACAAGCATGAGGTGTTGGGAGCTATTCTGTCCAGGAATCTCCACAGGGAGACAAGCATGAGGTGTTGGGGAGCTATTCTGTCCAGGAATCTCCACAGGGAGACAAGCATGAGGTGTTGGGGAGCTATTCTGTCCAGGAATCTTTACAGGGAGACAAGCATGAGGTGTTGGGGAGCTATTCTGTCCAGGAATCTCCACAGGGAGACAAGCATGAGGTGTTGGGAGCTATTCTGTCCAGGAATCTCCACAGGGAGACAAGCATGAGGTGTTGGGGAGCTATTCTGTCCAGGAATCTCCACAGGGAGACAAGCATGAGGTGTTGGGGAGCTATTCTGTCCAGGAATCTTTACAGGGAGACAAGCATGAGGTGTTGGGGAGCTATTCTGTCCAGGAATCTCCACAGGGAGACAAGCATGAGGTGTTGGGGAGCTATTCTGTCCTGGAATCTTTACAGGGGAGACAAGCATGAGGTGTTGGGAGCTATTCTGTCCAGGAATCTTTACAGGAGACAAGCATGAGGTGTTGGGGAGCTATTCTGTCCAGGAATCTCCACAGGGAGACAAGCATGAGGTGTTGGGAGCTATTCTGTCCAGGAATCTCCACAGGGGAGACAAGCATGAGGTGTTGGGGAGCTATTCTGTCCAGGAATCTCCACAGGGAGACAAGCATGAGGTGTTGGGGAGCTATTCTGTCCAGGAATCTCCACAGGGAGACAAGCATGAGGTGTTGGGGAGCTATTCTGTCCAGGAATCTTTACAGAGAGACAAGCATGAGGTGTTGGGGAGCTATTCTGTCCAGGAATCTCCACAGGGATACAAGCATGAGGTGTTGGGGAGCTATTCTGTCCTGGAATCTCCACAGGGAGACAAGCATGAGGTGTTGGGGAGCTATTGGTACACTTACAGAATACCGGATACCTAATTATATACATTCTATTGTGCGCGTGAGGCTCCTATATGTAGAAGAAACAGAGAGCGCGAGCCTGCGAGCGATCCAATAAAAATACGAATTTAAGGTAAAAAATAAGGTTAAAATCGAATTCCTCACCTTACTTCCGGTTTAGGAAACCTAAACTGGGGATTTTAACAGCGTTCACTGACGTAAACAGAGTAAAAAGTAATCGTGTGTTGAAATTTTATTCAAATGCATGCTGGGAAAAGGAACTCTACAGTGTGGGAACACTCTGATGGTAAGTGATTTTTGATTGGTAAGGTAAGGTAGGTAAGGCTTTTAAATAAAGGGGGGTACCCCCTTTACCCCCATTATCTTACCTTTTTTTAGCTTTAATATTGTTTAATATTTAATATTTACTATTAAACGCTGCTTCAACACAGCCTTCTTTCATCGTGTGCCGTTGCTAAGGAAACAAAATGGAAGTGCGCAAAAATAAATGCGCAATCAAAATAAAAATGGCGGATAGGTATCCGGTATTCTGTAATCTTGCCCTATTCTGTCCAGGAACCTTTACAGGGAGACAAGCATGAGGTGTTGGGGAGCTATTCTGTCCAGGAATCTGTACAGGGAGACAAGCATGAGGTGTTGGGGAGCTATTCTGTCCAGGAATCCCCACAGAGAGACAAGCATGAGGTGTTGGGGAGCTATTCTGTCCAGGAATCTCCACAGGGAGACAAGCATGAGGTGTTGGGGAGCTATTCTGTCCTGGAATCTCCACAGGGAGACAAGCATGAGGTGTTGGGGAGCTATTCTGTCCAGGAATCTCCACAGGGAGACAAGCATGAGGTGTTGGGGAGCTATTCTGTCCAGGAATCTCCACAGGGAGACAAGCATGAGGTGTTGGGGAGCTATTCTGTCCAGGAATCTCCACAGGGAGACAAGCATGAGGAGAGGTGTTGGGGAGCTATTCTGTCCAGGAATCTCCACAGGGAGACAAGCAAGAAGCTTGGTGTCGAATATGAATAAAATCCTGTGAATGATTCTTGAGATATCTCGCTGACAAGGGTAAAGCGTTAAAGTCACCTTGCGACCTTGAAATGAAGGTCAAGGTCACCAAATCTGACTGGGACTTTTTTCATACTGTGATGAACCTAGGTACCATATATGAAAAGAATCTAGTCAACGGTTCCTAAGATATTCCAATTCGCGTACGTACGGATTGATGGACGGAGCCTAATACTATATCCCCCGCTTCGAGCTAGTAAGTAATTACTTCACTGGCATGTGTGTTTCATGCAATCAAACATTGTCTGTATTATGGGTCTGTTTGTCTGTCTGTCTGTCTGTCTGCATATTGTGATTTTAATACCAACAGGTTCCAAAAATGTACTCCATCCCCACTAGATATAGCTACAGTGTTTTTATGTAACAGGAAAACGGACACATTATGAAATAACTGTTTTTTACTAAACATGTCTTTAACAAACTTAAGCACAACCTGGGAGTGTGTGTCTATTAAGAGTAGGGTGGGGAATGGGGTACCCTCAGTTTGATATATATCATAGTCATAGTATTCTATATCCAGTAGATAACACGCCAGTGGTCCGATGTGTAAACTTCTCGGTAGCATCATGCAGATGTTGCCATACCATGACTATTGTTATACTTTTCACAATCAATGCCTATTGCATCACCATGATCAACCCCATGCAAAACGGAAGAATAGATATGGATGCTTTATTGAATTCATATATGCCATATGAATAAAACTATTAAATATATTCTTCTTTATTATTATTCTATTTTTTAAAGCACATAGATTGTTAAAAATACATGGTTGAATTAATTAGTTATGTGTTTCAAATTCATTATTAATTCTATAATGTGGTAACAACCATTTTGCAGTTACTATTTAACCAAACCTGAAGAGGTTTTAAATTCTTCGAAGAGAGTCGTCCTTGGGGTACATATTATGCATTTTCCGAGCTGAAAATATCCTGTGACAGTTGTATCAATGTTTTTGAATAAAAATATTGTACAATAAATAAAAACCTTTTATTTATTATATGGCCCCCACCTCGTGGAGTTACCTCCCGTTGAGCATGCGCACCAACTGGGTAAGCATCTAGGCCCGTATCATCATTCCTTCTGCTGAATAAATCAGTTAACAGAATTGCGGGGAGGCGGGAGGCCCTACCCCAAGGACGACTCTCTTCAAAGAATTTAAAACCTCTTCAGGTTTGGTTAATTCTTCTTCATAGAGATCGTCCTTGGGGTACATATTATGCATAAACACAGACTCCCAAAGACCGGAGGCCAGGGAGGAGGGAATTCTGTCAAAGCCCACCCAAATAGCGATCGTTAATTGAATAATGTAACAGACGCCATAATCACTCACCTGTCACATGTCCCGGTTTGCGCTTCCGCGAGAGGCATTATGGGAGGGTAACTAACAGGGAGGAATAGTACTCAGAGACGACCTCGCAGGTAAGCATAAGAATTCGCACATGGTGTGAATGTAAACAAAAACCCCACCCACCTTGTGTCGATTAGAGAGCACCGGAGGGTGGAATTTAAAAACGCTCACTACCGACCTATATTCTCCGTAGAGGATCGAAAGGAGGTTAAACACCCAGCAGCGGATAGGTCAATAAAAACACAGTATTGAACAGCAGCGTCAACAAAACCAATGAACCAAGACTCACTCGGTCAGGGTGGCAGGACACTGTCCACTGGAGAGAACAGAAAGGCCAAAGCTCGCACGATCACGGGAATGTGTATCGAGCTGATAGTGCCGAATAAACGTGCTAGGCCGGCTCCAAATAGCGGCAGAGCAGATCTCTTCAATGGGGAGTGCCGATGCAAAAGCTTTTGATGCGGCTACTGCCCTGACCGAGTGAGCCTTCAACCCCTCAGGGGGAGGCTTGCCCTTAGCCTGATACGCAGCACAAATAGCCGAGACGAGCCAGCGAGACAAAGTCTGCTTGCTCGCCGGCACACCAGCCTTCCCGCCACCGTAACAACAGAACAGCTGGGTACCCGTACGGATTCCCTGTGTTCGTTTGATATAGACCTTGAGAGTCTTACGGACATCCAACGGGTGAGTGCTCGTTGCAGAGGTCCCCGATGTGGAAGGCTGGGTAAGAGTGGGAAGTTCGATAGGAGCTGTCACATGGAAAGCGTGATCGACCTTCGGGCGGTAAGTATCCGGGAGGCGAATACTGACACGATCAGTGTGAAACACAGTCAGCGCCACCGCCACCAGAAATACAGCCTTCCAAGTTAACAACTGAATGGAAATAGCCGATAGGTGTGAGAAAGTGGGACCGGACAGCCAATCGAGCACGATTGACAAATCCCAAGGTGGGCTGGTTTGCCTGACAGCAGGTCGAACCCGATCCGCGCCAGCTAAAAAGCGAGAGGGTGCTGCCCCAGAAGAGCACCAGGGGTGTGAAAAGTGGAAATAGCGGTGGAGTAGCCACGGATGGTCGAAGCCGCCAGGCCTTCTTCCAAACGAGCTTGCAAAAACTCCAATACTCGGACTAAATCCGCAGAAAAGGGATCTGCAATCCCCCTATCTGAACACCAGCGCGCATAGCGGGACCACCTATCCTCGTACTGAACGTTTGTCGAATCCCGTCTTGAAGCCAGAATTGTGTCTGCAACTGCTGCAGGAATTCCGCGTGCTTCAAGGCTAGACCTGACAGAGGCCAAGCCACCCACTGAATCCTTGGATTGGGGTGGGGTGCTCCGTTCTGAGTGAGAATGTCCGGTCGCAAAGGTAATAGAACAGGAGGCTGAGCCAGAAACCTGAGAATTACCGAAACCAGCTCTCCAGGACGGCCAAAGCGGTGCCAGTAGCACAAGCAGCCGAGCTGGCTGGGTGGACAGCTGTGAGAGGACACGGGAATGAGTGGTAACGGCGGAACGCCCAGAGTACTTTGCCCGTCCAATCCAGCAGGAAGGCGCCGGCAGCCAACGCCCTCGGTCCGTATTCGAGAGCAGAACACGGTGTCTGATTCGCCCCGCCGACGCAAACAGATCCACCTGGAACGCACCCGCATAACTGGGGAGATAACTCTGAATATCTGCCGGTCGAAAGCATCCACTGCAAGGGGCCAGGATCCGCGCGAGAGAGCGCCTGCTCGCACGCTCTCCAGCCCCGGAGATAAACAGGGAGTACCTGACAATCGCACTGGTCGCACCAGAGGAGAAAGTCCCATGTCTCCCGGAGGAGCCAGGACACCGCGTCGCCTTTGCTTCAGGATGTACGACATGGCCGCCTGGTTGTCCAACTGAAGACGAACCACCTGGCCCTGGACATGCTCTCGAAGCCGAAAACCAACCGCACAGCTCTCAGTTCCAACACGCTGATGTGAAGGTGGGCTTCGCTTCGACCAGAGTCCGGACACCGACAGACTGCCCAGAACACCCCCAGCCCGTGAGGGACGATCGGGTCTGAACTGTAAGAGCTGGCGCGGGATTTCCAAGGGGACCCCCTGGTGAGATTCCCGACATTGGTCCACCACTGAAGGTGAGGAGACAACCACCCGGGACTGTGAGACTCGCCCAGGTCCTCCGAAAGTGAGCCCACAGACTCGCCAAAGCTTGTTGTATCGGGTGCATCCTCAACCCGCCTCGCCACACTACAGAGATCGCCGCCGCCATATGGCTCCAGTAGACGGAGCCAAGTCCGTGCTGGTGCCTGGGGCTGGGAGAGGAACGAAGACACCATCTCCGCATTTGGTGACCCGGTCGGGCGACAAGGAAACAAGATCCTAGTGTGTTTGGAACCTCGCCCCGAGAAAAACCAAGTCCTGGGTGGGTACCAGGTCGGATTTCTTGAGGTTGATGATCCACCCCAGTCGAACTAGAATGTCTATCACCTTGTGAGTAGAATCTAGGCTCGCTGGCTGTGTCAGTGCACCGAGCAACCAGTCGTCGAGGTAAGGGTAACAACGCCTTCCTTGCGAGCGAAGCGAGGGTAGCCGGGACTAACATGAGCTTGGTGAACACCCTGGGGGCAGTGGATATGCCGAAGGGGAGCACCGTGAATTGGTAACACATCCCGTCGTAAGAGAACCGAAGGTACTGCTTGAACGATGGATGTATGGGCACATGCAGATACGCATCCTTGAGGTCGATTGACGTGAGCCAATCGCCTGGCTGAACAGAGGAGATCACCGAGCGCAGTGTCTCCATCTTGAAGGATGGAACTTCAAGCATGCGATTCAACCCCTTGAGGTTGAGAATGGGACGGAACCCGCCGTCTTTCTTCGGAACGAGGAAGTACGTGGAGTAAAATCCCGCCTGTTCCTCGCCTGGTGGTATGCGCTCGATAGCGGACTTGTCCAGCAAAGCCTGGACTTCGTCGCGCAGTATGTCCGCCCTTGCCTGACATGACGGCACCGGAGTGCGGCGTATGCCGGTGAAGTCTGGCGGACCTCGCTTCCACAGTGGTAAATGGCCGACACCGACGGTGGCCAGCACCCAAGGGTTGCTGGTAGCCTTCTCCCACTCCGGCAGGAATAGAGAGAGGCGGCCTCCCACTGGGACGTTGGGTAAGAGCGCGTGAGTGGTCCCGAGTAGCGGAGCTGACTGGGAGTGACACACGTCTTGTGCTACAGCCTGATGGGTTAACGGGAGGTCGGGCAGACCTCCCGCGCCCGCGAAAAGGCTGGGAGCCAGTCGAAGAGGACTGCTCTTTGCCCTTACCCTTGGCGGGACGGCTCCTCCGCCTACCCCTGCCTAGCGGCCGAGGCCAGCCAGCAGACTCGGGTGTAGGCTGCACCCCGGCGGAGGAAGTCGGAACGGGAGCGTGGGGGCGAGAAGCCCGCGGGTGCTCCAACAAGGCCTTAGAGTCCTTGAAGGAGGTAGCTGCAGCGGCAGCCTCCCGGATGACCTGCTGTGCCCCAGGAAACAGCGTCGCTCCCAGACGGTAGGGGAGGGCCAGCAAGGTCTGCTGTGTAGCAGCCGAAAGTACCGGTGACGCCGACAGCCACAGCTTTGGCGATCCCCATGACTGCGCGACATCACCGCCGCCGACGCAGCCCACCGCAAAGAGTCGCGCGCGAGGTGTGCCTGGACTTCGGATAGTTGACGGAGCAGAACGACATGCGGAGAAACGTCTCCAGCGTGCCCCTCCGCCTCCAGGGCCGACCTCTGGATCGAGGAGAGGTAGGCCTCGTGGACCACTACCCGCACCTGCTGCATAGCTGCCCGCAGACCTCCTCGTGAGGTCCAGCACGCATGCCGCAGGGGGCTTCCGCCGAGAGGGCAAAAGGTGGTGTCAAACGCCCTTGCCTGGCAGCCGGAGCTGCCCGAGGAAGCCGAAGCCTCCCCAGGGCTTAATCGGCGAAAACACATTCGCCGACCATTGGTACAGCTTAACAGGGAATCTTCCCCAGCTGGTACCTCCGACAAGCTCAGGCAAGTCAAACGGAGGCAGGACCCAGACAGGAGGGGATCGACCACGCCCTGCACCAAGGACGGCAGAATGCGGAGCTGCGCCTGCCGGGCTGCCGAGGGCAAACGCCTCGCCTGGCAAGCGGAACTCAGTCGAAGTCCGAAGGCTGGTAGGCACCGCTGCCTGGGGAAGGAACTTGGCAATGCGCTGCCGGACTTCCCTCAGAGCTGACGAAAAACGGAAGGCACCCTCCTGCTCCTCAACCTCCCCAGTGTCCATGGACTCGCCGCCGGAGCCCGAAGTCCGAGGCTGGGTCTCCCCTCGCGAAGAGGACCCAACCCCGACCCGGGGGGCGCCTAGCACCAGTCACAGAGGAGAGGGAAGAACAGACAGAGCGCCCCGCGTCAGCACCTGCCATCACGCACGAACCCCGGTCCCGAGATGCTGGAGGCAGACCAGGCAGAACTGGTGCCTCCGCTCTCATGGGGCGAGACGGCGCAGGGACCGGAACCCCAGGAATCGTCAACGGACCCTGCGCCAACTCCGAGAGGGGGACTGGGAGCGAAGCCTCCCCCTCCGGGGCAGCCGAGGCGTCTGGACCCGAAGCCAGAGGCAACGGATCAACAGACGCCTCCAGGCCGAGGGATCGAGCCGGGCTCGGCGATCCCACCCTCAGACTCTCCGTCCCCTGCTCCGAGTGGGCGAGGAACTCCTGGCAGAGACCTCCAACCGACTCGTGAACAAGGGACTTCACCGAGTCCATGTGCTGCTGGAATAACTGAGTAATCAGAGACATATCAAATACGCTACTAGGAGCATTGGAAGGCGACTGACTTCGCGACTTTCTGCCTTTACTTTTAGGCTTTTTTGCTTTTGACGGGGACCTGGGTCAATTCCCCTCCCGCCTCACGCATCTCCCTATAGAATAGGAAGTCGGCCGCCCGTCTCTTCTGGGCCCGGGGGGAGAAACCCATACAGATCTCGCAAGTTTCCGTGATATGGTCAGTTTTCTCAAGGCACACGATACACTTATCATGGCGGTCGGCCCGGGGATACTTTGCCCGCAGACCTAACATGAAGAAAACGCCTGAAAGCAAACACGCAAGCATGTAGCTAACAGCGACCAGCAGTCTAAGATACACGTGAGAAAACATTGAAAATACGTGAATACTAACCACGGGAAGAAATAGTTGGTTCAATACGCAATATTACAACCACGTGGCACGCTAAACTTCCCGCCATGGAAGAGCAACATGCGCAAAACCACGGAAAGTTAGCTTAAAATAATTAACACAAAGTCACAATTATGAAACAACCGATCATAAAGCTTTTTTACTGTTCCTTTACAAGGACAAAATAAAGACCATACATACAGGTGGTGGCGTCTCAGACATTATTCTCTTTGGTTCACAAGAGTACAGCTCTGCTCGACACATGCGTCTTTACAAGGCAGTGACAGCAGAAGGAATGATGATACGGGCCTAGGTGCTTACCCAGTTGGTGCGCATGCGTAACGGGAGGTAACTCCACGAGGTGGGGGCCGTATAATAAATAAAAAGGTTTTATTTATTGTACAATATTTTTATTCAAAAACATTGATACAACTGTCACAGGACATTTTCAGCTAGGAAAATGCATAATATGTACCCCAAGGACGATCTCTATGAAGAAGAATGCTGGGCGTTCAGTTTATATACAGCAGGAGAAAATGTGTCCAAATCATTGAATCATACGTTATCAAATTTGCTAAAATAAAATTGATAACTATATTCAGTCAATGTGGTCATTCAGATCCTTGCTGTTATGTGTACAATTTTGTGACAATAGCAAGCTACACAAAATATCAATGCACATGTTGGTGTTGAATACAATGCTGGGAACCCGGCTGCAGGGAGACAAGCATGATGAGAGGAGAGTCAATCTTTTTCACAGTACAATAAAGTGGTACCCACCCTCTGGTGGTAGTCAAGTCTCTGCCCGACGAGGTAGCTGTTGTTCAGGATGTTGTGGTGGGACAGAGTGGCGCCCTTCGGGAAGCTCGTTGTTCCCTGGAGCCAAATACGACACATGGCAAGAAATGGTGATAAACTCGGTCAACATTGGAGAAACTTGGACACGTCAGGCCACTTCCTTGTCATGTTATGTCACCTGAAAACTGACCTACTTACTGATCATCCGCTGATTCATCGGGATGAATATTCAACACATAAAAGACAATCCTGGTCGTGATATATGAACTGTTCACTTAGAAATGAATTTAAATGATAAACCTTCTTAATACTGACAGACATCTGTATCCATACACTGGAGTTTACAAGGCTGGCAAATCCTGCTTTCCTAAGCAAAGAACCCAGAGATATACTCACTGACGTAAACTGAACATTGACGGGATCATCAAACTGCAGGCGATTTTGTAAATCCAAGATGGCTGCTCTGTCCTTGCTAGTTCCTGCTTCCATCACCTGAGAGAATTTCAGTGCCCCTCTAGAACAAAGAAGAGTGAGTGAAAGGGCAAGTGGAAGGGTGGGGGATAGGGCAAGTGTCTACCTGTACAGGTACATGGGGCCTTCAACATTGTCTACCTGTACAGGTACATGGCACCTTCAACATTTTCTACCTGTACAGGTACATCGGACCTTCAACACTGTCTACATGTACAGGTACATCGGACCTTCAACACTGTCTACCTGTACAGGTACATGGCACCTTCAACACCGACTACCTGTACAGGTACATTTGTGAGTGTGAGTGAGTTTAGTTTTACGCCGCACTCAGCAATATTCCAGCTATATGGCGGCGGTCTGTAAATAATCGAGTCCGGACCAGACAATCCAGTGATCAACAGCATGAGCATCGATCTGCGCAATTGGGAACCGATGACATTTGTCAACCAAGTCAGCGAAACTGACCACCCGATCCCGTTAGTCGTCTCTTACGACAAGATAGTCAGCCTTGTTATGGCAAGCACATGGGTTGCTGAAGACCTATTCTATCCCGGATCTTCACGGGTTTACAGGTACATGGGACCTTCAACACCGACTGTCTACCTGTAGAGGATCATAGGACCTTCAACACAGACTGTCTACCTGTACAGGTACATGGCACCTTCAACACCGACTGTCTACCTGTAGAGGATCATAGGACCTTCAACACCAACTGTCTACCTGTAGAGAAACATGGGACCTTCAACACAGACTGTCTACCTGTACAGGTACATGGCACCTTCAACACCGACTGTCTACCTGTATAGGTACATGGGACCTTCAACACCGACTGTCTACCTGTACAGGTACATGGCACCTTCAACACCGACTGACTGTCTACCTGTACAGGTACATGGGACCTTCAACACCGACTGTCTACCTGTACAGGTACATGGGACCTTCAACACCGACTGTCTACCTGTACAGGTACATGGGACCTTCAACACCGACTGTCTACCTGTACAGGTACATGGGACCTTCAACACCGACTGTCTACCTGTACAGGTACATGGGACCTTCAACACCGACTGTCTACAGGTACATGTACAGGTACATGGGACCTTCAACACCGACTGTCTACCTGTACAGGTACATGGGACCTTCAACACCGACTGTCTACCTGTACAGGTACATGGGACCTTCAACACCGACTGTCTACCTGTACAGGTACATGGCACCTTCAACACTGTCTACCTGTACAGGTACATGGCACCTTCAACACAGACTGTCTACCTGTACAGGTACATGGCACCTTCAACACTGTCTACCTGTAGAGGAACATGGGACCTTCAACGACGACTGTCTACCTGTACAGGTACATGGCACCTTCAACACTGTCTACCTGTACAGGTACATGTGACCTTCAACACAGACTGTCTACCTGTACAGGTACATGTGACCTTCAACACCGACTGTCTACCTGTATAGGTACATGGGACCTTCAACACCGACTGTCTACCTGTACAGGTACATGGCACCTTCAACACTGTCTACCTGTAGAGGAACATGGGACCTTCAACACCGACTGTCTATCTGTAGAGGAACATAGGACCTTCAACACTGACTGTCTACCTGTAGAGGAACATGGGACCTTTAACACCGACTGTCTACCTGAACAGGTACATGGGGCCTTCAACACCGACTGTCTACCTGTACAGGTACATGGCACCTTCAACACCGACTATCTACCTGTACAGGTACATGGGACCTTCAACACCGACTGTCTACCTGTACAGGTACATGGCACCTTCAACACCGACTGTCTACCTGTACAGGTACATGGGACCTTCAACACTGACTGTCTACCTGTACAGGTACATGGCACCTTCAACACTGACTGTCTACCTGTACAGGTACATGGCACCTTCAACACCGACTGTCTACCTGTACAGGTACATGGCACCTTCAACACTGACTGTCTACCTGTACAGGTACATGGCACCTTCAACACTGACTGTCTACCTGTACAGGTACATGGCACCTTCAACACCGACTGTCTACCTGTACAGGTACATGGCACCTTCAACACTGACTGTCTACCTGTACAGGTACATGGGACCTTCAACACCGACTGTCTACCTGTATTGGTCGTCTCCCATCATGATGAGCAGTTTCAACTGTGGCAGGCTGTAAACAGAAATTGAACTTGTTTAACACTGTCCCACCTTATGGGGAGACAGGTAGGGAGTGGAAGTTGTTTATCACTGTCCCACCTAATGGGGAGACAGGTAGGGAGTGGCAGTTGTTTAACACTGTCCCAACCTAATGGGGAGACAGGTAGGGAGTGGAAGTTGTTTAACACTGTCCCACCTTATGGGGAGACAGGTAGGGAGTGGAAGTTGTTTAACACTGTCCCACCTAATGGGGAGACAGGTAGGGATTGGAAGTTGTTTAACACTGTCCCACCTAATGGGGAGACAGGTAGGGATTGGAAGTTGTTTAACACTGTCCCAACTAATATGGGGAGACAGGTAGTTTAACACTGATGGGGGGAGACAGGTGGTTTAACAGTAGTTGATTAACACTGTCCCAACTAATGGGGAGACAGGTAGGTGGGGAGACAGGTAGGGAGTGGAAGTTGTTTAACACTGTCCCAACTAATGGGGAGACAGGTAGGGAGTGGAAGTAGTTGATTAACACTGTAACACAGGTAGGAGTGGCAGTAGTTGTTTAACACCACCTAATGGGGAGAAGGTAGGGATTGGGACTGACAGGACAGGTAGGAGTGGAAGTAGTTGTTTAACACTGTCCTAATGGGGAGACAGGTAGGGAGTGGAAGTAGTTGTTTAACACTGTCCCACCTAATGGGGAGACAGGTAGGGAGTGGAAGTAGTTGTTTAACACTGTCCCAACTAATGGGGAGACAGGTAGGAAGTGGAAGTAGTTGTTTAACACTGTCCCAACTAATGTTTAACACTGAGACATGGGGAGACAGGTAGGAGTGGAAGTAGTTGTTTAACACTGTCCCAACTAATGGGGAGACAGGTAGGAGTGGAAGAAGTTGTTTAACACTGTCCCACCTAATGGGGAGACAGGTAGGGAGTGGAAGTAGTTGTTTAACACTGTCCCACCTAATGGACAGGTAGGGATTGGAAGTTGTTTAACACTGTCCCAACTAATGGGGAGACAGGTAGGAAGTGGAAGTAGTTGTTTAACACTGTCCCACCTAATGGGGAGACAGGTAGGGAGTGGAAGTTGTTTAACACTGTCCCATCTTATGGGGAGACAGGTAGGGAGTGGAAGTAGTTGTTTAACACTGTCCCACCTTATGGGGAGACAGGTAGGGAAGTTGTTTAACACTGTCCCACCTAATGGGGAGACAGGAGTGGAAGTAGTTGTTTAACACTGTCCCACCTAATGGGGAGACAGGTAGGGAGGGAAGTTGTTTAACACTGTCCCAACTAATGGGGAGACAGGTAGGGAGTGGAAGTAGTTGTTTAACACTGTCCCACCTAATGAGGGAGACAGTAGTTGTTTAACACTGGTAGGGGTAGTTGATTAACACTGTCCCAACCAATGGGGAGACAGGTAGGAGTGGAAGTAGTTGTTTAACACTGTCCCACCTAATGGGGAGACAGGTAGGGAGTGGAAGTAGTTGTTTAACACTGTCCCACCTAATGGGGAGACAGGTAGGGAGTGGAAGTAGTTGTTTAACACTGTCCCACCTAATGGGGAGACAGGTAGGGAGTGGAAGTAGTTGTTTAACACTGTCCCACCTAATGGGGAGACAGGTAGGGAGTGGAAGTAGTTGTTTAACACTGTCCCACCTAATGGGGAGACAGGTAGGGAGTGGAAGTAGTTGTTTAACACTGTCCCACCTAATGGGGAGACAGGTAGGGAGTGGAAGTAGTTGTTTAACACTGTCCCACCTAATGGGGAGACAGGTAGGGAGTGAAGGTTTAACACTGTCCCACCTAATGGGGGAGACAGGTAGGGAGTGGAAGTAGTTGTTTAACACTGTCCCACCTAATGTGGGAGACAGGTAGGGAGTGGAAGTAGTTGTTTAACACTGTCCCACCTAATGGGGAGACAGGTAGGGAGTGGAAGTAGTTGATTAACACTGTCCCACCTAATGGGGAGACAGGTAGGGAGTGGAAGTAGTTGTTTAACACTGTCCCAACTAATGGGGAGACAGGTAGGGAGTGGAAGTAGTTGATTAACACTGTCCCACCTAATGGGGAGACAGGTAGGGAGTGGAAGTTGTTGTTTGGCAAGTCAGCTGTATTTCAGCCACATGATGATCTACATATGTGAGTCTGGCAATCCAGTGACTGAAGCATCACAACACAACAACCCAGGATAGGCCCTCCTGGCTACAATCATCTTCCACACATTTAAGCCAAATTTTCATCTTTCGTTTCCTCCTTGTAAAGGCAAGATTATGTGTACATGAAGTTGTGAGTATAAAACATAGAGTGCATTATAAAGGTAATGAAGATACATAAAGTACTCGCTGTGGGGTTTAAGTAGTACAAGCAGGGCTGGGAATACAACCATCTCTAATTCATGTCTTATGACTCGAGGATGGTCTGTACTTACATGTTACTGTGGATATCTCCAGGGTGGTCTGTACATACATGAGACTGTGGATATCTCCAGGGTGGGCTGTACTTACATGTTACTGTGGATATCTCCAGGGTGGTCTGTACGTCATATGACTGTGGATATCTCCAGGGTGGTCTGTACTTACATGTGACTGTGGATATCTCCAGGGTGGTCTGTACGTACATGTGACTGTGGATATCTCCAGGGTGGGCTGTACTTACATGTGACTGTGGATATCTCCAGGGTGGGCTCTGTAATTACATGTGACTGTGGATATCTCCAGGGTGGGCTGTACTTTACATGTGACTGTGGATATCTCCAGGGTGGGCTGTACTTACATGTGACTGTGGATATCTCCAGGGTGGTCTGTACTTACATGTGACTGTGGATATCTCCAGGGTGGGCTGTAATGCTACATGTGACTGTGGATATCTCCAGGGTGGGCTGTACTTACATGTGACTGTGGATATCTCCAGGGTGGGCTGTAATTTACATGTGACTGTGGATATCTCCAGGGTGGGCTGTACTTACATGTGACTGTGGATATCTCCAGGGTGGGCTGTACTTACATGTGACTGTGGATATCTCCAGGGTGGGCTGTAATTTACATGTGACTGTGGATATCTCCAGCATGGTCTGTACTTACATGTGACTGTGGATATCTCCAGGGTGGGCTGTACTTACATGTGACTGTGGATATCTCCAGGGTGGGCTGTACTTACATGTGACTGTGGATATCTCCAGGGTGGGCTGTACTTACATGTGACTGTGGATATCTCCAGGGTGGGCTGTACTTACATGTGACTGTGGATATCTCCAGGGTGGGCTGTACTTACATGTGACTGTGGATATCTCCAGGGTGGGCTGTACTTACATGTGACTGTGGATATCTCCAGGGTGGGCTGTACTTACATGTGACTGTGGATATCTCCCAGGGTGGGCTGTTACATGTGACTGTGGATATCTCCAGGGTGGGCTGTACATACATGTGACTGTGGATATCTCCAGGGTGGGCTGTAATGCACATGTGACTGTGGATATCTCCAGGGTGGGCTGTACTTACATGTGACTGTGGACATCTCCAGGGTGTGCTGTACTTACATGTGACTGTGGATATCTCCAGGGTGGGCTGTACTTACATGTGACTGTGGATATCTCCAGGGTGGGCTGTACGTACATGTGACTGTGGACATCTCCAGGGTGGGCTGTACTTACATGTGACTGTGGATATCTCCAGGGTGGGCTGTACTTACATGTGACTGTGGATATCTCCAGGGTGTGCTGTACTTACATGTGACTGTGGATATCTCCAGGGTGGGCTGTACGTACATGTGACTGTGGATATCTCCAGGGTGGGCTGTACTTACATGTGACTGTGGATATCTCCAGGGTGGGCTGTACTTACATGTGACTGTGGATATCTCCAGGGTGGGCTGTACTTACATGTGACTGTGGATATCTCCAGGGTGGGCTGTACTTACATGTGACTGTGGATATCTCCAGGGTGGGCTGTACTTACATGTGACTGTGGATATCTCCAGGGTGGGCTGTACATGCATGTGACTGTGGATATCTCCAGGGTGGGCTGTACTTACATGTGACTGTGGATATCTCCAGGGTGGGCTGTACTTACATGTGACTGTGGATATCTCCAGGGTGGGCTGTACTTACATGTGACTGTGGATATCTCCAGGGTGGGCTGTACTTTACATGTGACTGTGGATATCTCCAGGGTGGTCTGTAATGTACATGTGACTGTGGATATCTCCAGGGTGGGCTGTACTTACATGTGACTGTGGATATCTCCAGGGTGGTCTGTACTTACATGTGACTGTGGATATCTCCAGGGTGGGCTGTACTTACATGTGACTGTGGATATCTCCAGGGTGGGCTGTACTTACATGTGACTGTGGATATCTCCAGGGTGGGCTGTACTTACATGTGACTGTGGATATCTCCAGGGTGGGCTGTACTTACATGTGACTGTGGATATCTCCAGGGTGGGGCTGTACTTACATGTGACTGTGGACATCTCCAGGGTGGGCTGTACTTACATGTGACTGTGGATATCTCCAGGGTGGGCTGTACTTACATGTGACTGTGGATATCTCCAGGGTGGGCTGTACTTACATGTGACTGTGGATATCTCCAGGGTGGGCTGTACTTACATGTTACTGTGGATATCTCCAGGGTGGGCTGTACGTACATGTGACTGTGGATATCTCCAGGGTGGGCTGTACTTACATGTGACTGTGGATATCTCCAGGGTGGGCTGTACTTACATGTGACTGTGGACATCTCCAGGGTGGGCTGTACTTACATGTGACTGTGGATATCTCCAGGGTGGGCTGTACTTACATGTGACTGTGGATATCTCCAGGGTGGGTTGTACTTACATGTGACTGTGGATATCTCCAGGGTGGGCTGTACTTACATGTGACTGTGGACATCTCCAGGGTGGGCTGTACTTACATGTGACTGTGGACATCTCCAGGGTGGGCTGTACTTACATGTGACTGTGGACATCTCCAGGGTGGGCTGTACTTACATGTGACTGTGGATATCTCCAGGGTGGGCTGTACTTACATGTGACTGTGGATATCTCCAGGGTGGGCTGTACTTACATGTGACTGTGGATATCTCCAGGGTGGGCTGTACTTACATGTGACTGTGGATATCTCCAGGGTGGGCTGTACTTACATGTGACTGTGGATATCTCCAGGGTGGGCTGTACTTACATGTGACTGTGGATATCTCCAGGGTGGGCTGTACTTACATGTGACTGTGGATATCTCCAGGGTGGGCTGTACTTACATGTGACTGTGGATATCTCCAGGGTGGGCTGTACTTACATGTGACTGTGGATATCTCCAGGGTGGGCTGTACTTACATGTGACTGTGGATATCTCCAGGGTGGGCTGTACTTACATGTGACTGTGGATATCTCCAGGGTGGGCTGTGGCCAACTCAGGGATGATGCTGTACAACAGCTGATAGTAGTCCATATCCTTGTATCCTGGGGCAGCTATGAGAGCCTTGCAGCCTACCTGGGGTGGCAGCCAGATCAGTCAGTGAGGACACCACAAAACAATAGTTCATGTAGCTGGCCCTGATACACAGTCTACGATACCCACTTTAGAACATTTAGTTTCACAGGTTCTCTATAGTATGCTTTGTATTTGTGACCCGTGAAGGTCTGGGTTAGAATTGATCTTTAGTAACCCATGCTTGTCGTAAGAGGCGACTAACGGGATCAGATGGTCAGGCTCGCTGACTTGGTTGACACATGTCATCAGTTCCCAATTGCGCAGATCGATGTTAATGCTGTTGATCACTGGATTGTCTTGTCCAGACTCGATTATTTACAGACCGCCGCCATATAGCTGGAATATTGCTGAGTGCAGCATAAAACTAAACTCACTCACTCACTTTGTATCTGTTGAAACCCTTCTGTAGTACATGTGCTGTTATAGAGATATTAGACAGAGCTGTGAGTGAGTAAATTGTGATTTATATTGCAGTAAAATTAAGGCTTGTCAGTAAAATGTGAGACTAAAGATCATTGTTAACCTTGTATTCCAGCCCATAACGATTGGTCTCTGACGACTAAGAGCCACAACTCTGCCTGAGATGACTTGGCTGGTACAAGCCCATCAGTCCAACAGATTCAGGAAATATAAGATAACCTCTCACCTTGTTCAGTGCATACTCCAACTCCTTCTCCCTGTACTGAGGGTTGATGTTCACCTGCAACAGTTACCATGGTTACTGGGTGACATGACCAAATGTTCACATGATATTATCAGGGCCCATATATATTTAAGTAACGTTATCAGGGCCCATATATATTTAAGTAACGTTATCAGGGCCCATATATATTTAAGTAACGTTATCAGGGCCCATGTATATTCAAGTAACATCAGGGCCCATATATATTCAAGTAACATCATCAGGGCCCATATATATTCTAGTAATATCATCAGGGCCCATATATATTCAAGTAACATTATCAGGGCCCATATATATTCAAGTAACATCATCAGGGCCCATATATATTCTAGTAATATCATCTGGCCCCATATATATTCAAGTAACATTATCAGGCCCCATATATATTCAAGTAACATCAGGGCCCATATATATTCTAGTAACATTATCAGGCCCCATATATATTCTAGTAATATCATCAGGGCCCATATATATTCAAGTAACATCATCAGGCCCCATATATATTCAAGTAACATTATCAGGGCCCATATACATCTTCAAGTAATATCATCAGGCCCCATATATATTCTAGTAATATCATCAGGGCCCATATATATTCAAGTAACATCATCAGGCCCCATATATATTCAAGTAACATCATCAGGCCCCATATATATTCAAGTAACATCATCAGGCCCCATATATATTCAAGTAACATTATCAGGGCCCATATATATTCAAGTAACATCATCAGTAACCCAGGCCCATATATATATTCAAGTAACATTATCAGGGCCCATATATATTCAAGTAACATTATCAGGGCCCATATATATTCAAGTAACATTATCAGGTATTCAAGTAATATCATCAGGCCCCATATATATTCAAGTAACATTATCAGGGCCAATATATATTCAAGTAACATCATCAGGGCCCATATATATTCAAGTGACATCAGCAGGCCCCATATATATTCAAGTAACATTATCAGGCCCCATATATATTCAAGTAACATCATCAGGCCCCATATATATTCAAGTAACATTATCAGGCCCCATATATATTCTAGTAATATCATCAGGGCCCATATATATTCTAGTAACATCATCAGGCCCCATATATATTCAAGTAACATTATCAGGGCCCATATATATTCAAGTAACATTATCAGGGCCCTATATATTCAAGTAACATCATCAGGCCCCATATATATTCAAGTAACATTATCAGGGCCCATATATATTCAAGTAACATTATCAGGGCCCATATATATTCAAGTAACATCATCAGGGCCCATATATATTCAAGTAACATTATCAGGGCCCATATATATTCAAGTAACATTATCAGGGCCCATATATATTCAAGTAATATCATCAGGCCCCATATATATTCAAGTAACATTATCAGGGCCCATATATATTCAAGTAACATTATCAGGGCCCATATATATTCAAGTAAAATCATCAGGGCCCCTGTATATTCAAGTAAAATCATCAGGGCCAATATATATTCAAATAACATCATCAGGCCCCATATATAATATCACAAGGGCTTGTAAATATAGCTGGTGACCTAGTCTGGACAAGACAGCCATGTGGCTCAGTGACTAGGTTGGCACACATCACGTCGTACCAGTATGATCCCTGCTCTGGCCGTGGCATACTGGGTGACAACCCACTCGAGAGAGTTGGGCCCCCATATCCCAACCCTCTCTCCTCGTCTCACCCCGAGCTGCAGAAGCCCCGCCGCAAGCTGGTCCGCCTGAAACAAACACCCAAACTTCAGTTTACATACACACTTTCACATTCTTGCTGAATGAGGTGTTGAACAACAAAATAACCCAAAGAAAGAAACAAATCTTTCCTTATGCCACAACGTTTCTCGCCTGAGTACACAGACAATGTTAAAAAAAGTACAGTCAACTCTCGTTAATCCGACACTTGTGGTTGCAGAGAAATATGTCGGATTAACGAAAATGTCGGATTAATGAAAATGTCGGATTAATGTATTTGTATGAAAATATCAATGTTTACTAAATGTCATGATCGTCATACTGTTGCATGCATGGTAGATCTAGTTATCTTCATCGTATGTAAAAATATTCACAGAAATAAAAGATACTAACAATACATACTTGTTTTCATTTATTAACATTCATAGATGGCATAACATACATATACAATCACATAAGCGAACAGTTTCATATCTATTTCATGACCACATTGGCACAAAACTCACGTTTGTTTTTACCGCATATCTGCTGCCATTATGACCCGGATGTTACAGTTTCCATACAACTAATTCCATAATAACATGTGGACGTCGAATGTACACTCAGGCGTGTATCATAACATATATAATTTATAACTTGAAAAAATCTTTGATGGTCATTCACATCAAACACATCTAAGTGGTGTGTCAGAAATGTTTGCAAAGTGTTCAACAATGTTTTGGCCTCAGATAGCTTGAAGCATTGGAATCAGTCATAGAGACGCTCAACCACTAAGCAGACTGCTTCAGGATGTCAGATACGGTTGATCGTCCAATCTTCACATCAAACTTCTGCTCAGCAAAAGTGATGACTTCTTGTTGTGTTGTCTGGGGTTTGTCTTTCTTCAAAAGGAGATTTTTCTTGATCAATGGCGTAACTTCTACAAGGGGTCGCTTAGCAGGTGGTGTACTCGTGACCAATATCTTGTGATGAAAACTCCTGTCGGTTGTATCATATACATTTTATACAGCTCGCTCCACTGTTATTTCTTGATTAAATCGTCTCAATTAATTATCCTGTGTTCCTAATTAACAAGTTTGATGTTCACTGACGCCGTTGTCAAGCAGCCAGTAAGGCACACGCTAATTATCACTCACGTGTGATTGTTTGTATACGGTCGGATATACGGTCGGATCATCCGACCGGCTGTGTTGATTGTTGGATTAACGAATGTTTTTACACTGTATTTACAATAATCAGCTGCTAGATTGGTGTGTCGGAGTCGGAATGCGAGAATGTCGGATTAACGAGAGTAATTATCACTGTTTTAAATGGTTCCCTAATTTTTTGTCGGATTAACGTGATTGTCGGATTAATGAGTGTCGGATTAACGAGAGCTGACTGTACATCATTATCTAGGTACACAGGAACTATTGTCAATCTTTAAGTATCTTGATTAGTACCTCGTCGAGCAGCTGTGCTATTGTCCTCCTGACATTTTCGCGAATGAACACAACTGCATCTTTGTCCGGGTTGATCTCAGCCTGGTGCTGCAGACGCTTCCCGATAGTCACACCAAACAGTGGGGTGGAACTGGCTCCATGGGTGTAACTCAACGTCAGCTTTTCCACTGCTGTGTGACTACATCTACAACAGCAACACAACGTGACTACATCTACAACAGCAACACAACGTGACTACATCTACAACAGCAACACAACGTGACTACATCTACAACAGCAACACAACGTGACTACATCTACAACAGCAACACAACGTGATTACATCTACAACAGCAACACAACGTGACAACATCTACAACAGCAACACAACGTGACTACATCTACAACAACACAATGTGACCACATCTACAACAGCAACACAACGTGATTACATCTACAACAGCAACACAACGTGATTACATCTACAACAGCAACACAACGTGACAACATCTACAACAGCAACACAACGTGACTACATCTACAACAGCAACACAACGTGACTACATCTACAACAGCAACACAAGCGTGATTACATCTACAACAGCAACACAACGTGACTACATCTACAACAGCAACACTGGCGTGATTACATCTACAACAGCAACACAACGTGACTACATCTACAACAGCAACACAACGTGACAACATCTACAACAGCAACACAACGTGACTACATCTACAACAGCAACACAATGTGACTACATCTACAACAGCAACACAACGTGATTACATCTACAACAACAACACAACGTGACTACATCTACAACAGCAACACAATCTGACTACATCTACAACAGCAGCAACACTGGCGTGACTACATCTACAACAGCAACACAACATGACAACATCTACAACAGCAACACAACGTGACTACATCTACAACAGCAACACAACGTGACTACATCTACAACAACAACACAATGTGACCACATCTACAACAGCAACACAACGTGACTACATCTACAACAGCAACACAACATGACTACATCTACAACAGCAACACAACGTGATAACATCTACAACAGCAACACAATGAGACTACATCTACAACAGCAACACATTGTGACTACATCTACAACAGCAACACAACGTGACTACATCTACAACAGCAACACAACGTGACTACATCTACAACAGCAACACAACGTGACTACATCTACAACAGCAACACAACGTGACTACATCTACAACAGCAACACAACGTGACTACATCTACAACAGCAACACAATGTGACCACATCTACAACAGCAACACAACGTGACTACATCTACAACAGCAACACAACGTGATTACATCTACAACAGCAACACAACATGACTACATCTACAACAGCAACACAATGAGACTACATCTACAACAGCAACACAATGAGACTACATCTACAACAGCAACACAACGTGATTACATCTACAACAGCAACACAATGTGACCACATCTACAACAGCAACACAATGAGACTACATCTACAACAGCAACACAATGAGACTACATCTACAACAGCAACACAATGAGACTACATCTACAACAGCAACACAACGTGATTACATCTACAACAGCAACACAACATGACTACATCTACAACAGCAACACAACGTGACTACATCTACAACAGCAACACAACATGACTACATCTACAACAGCAACACAATGTGACTACATCTACAACAGCAACACAATGAGACTACATCTACAACAGCAACACAATGAGACTACATCTACAACAGCAACACAACGTGATTACATCTACAACAGCAACACAACATGACTACATCTACAACAGCAACACAACGCGTGACTACATCTACAACAGCAACACAATGTGACTACATCTACAACAGCAACACAACATGACAACATCTACAACAGCAACACAACGTGACAACATCTACAACAGCAACACAACGTGACTACATCTACAACAGCAACACAACGTGACTACATCTACAACAGCAACACAATGTGACTACATCTACAACAGCAACACAACGTGACAACATCTACAACAGCAACACAACGTGACTACATCTACCACAGCAACACAACGTGACTACATCTACAACAGCAACACAACGTGATTACATCTACAACAGCAACACAACGTGACTACATCTACAACAGCAACACATTGTGACTACATCTACAACAGCAACACAACGTGATTACATCTACAACAGCAACACAACGTGACTACATCTACAACAGCAACACATTGTGACTACATCTACAACAGCAACACAACGTGACTACATCTACAACAGCAACACAACGTGACTACATATGCAACAGCAACACTTGTCAAAGTTTGATTCACATTTGATATTTCCGCAATACCAGACAACAAAACAATATCTCCCCGAAACTTTCCAAATTCCCAATATGGCGGTAATGTTAATTAGTTTTGGTAATGAATAATGTTATGGCAAGATGAATAAATACAGAATACTTGGTTGGGGCACATGTATAACAACAGACCGCCAGGCCCCAAATGTACAGTGATGAAGACTATTACTGGGATGCTAGAGTTATAACGGTTATGTATGATTACTTGCTTCAAAAATCTCTACTGACGTCGAGCATATTTTGACATATTGTAAGAAAAATCAATGTTAACGAAAGTATATGTTTTTACATATCGAGAATAGACGAACAGGCCAATCAAGAAAAGTTATCTTGTGGGTCTGTGCGATGATTTACCACAAGAAAAGCTGTAAACAAACACAAAGTAACGTAAATTACCCTGACTCTACCGACATTATCTAAACGTAAGTTTGGGGTTTTGGTTGGTAAACCATCGACATCGCTAATTATGTCCCTGAACATGGAATGAGAATCAACCTGCATGTATTTTGGTTCTTTGCAGACATGACACTGGACTTGAAAATACAACAGAACTTAAGTTGGATAAACTTTTGCAGCAAGCTTAAATGAAAAGAATACGCCCTACCGACATAGCAAACATGCCATCATAGAACCAAATGTGTGTTTGAACTGACGCTGCAATATGACTTAGTGCCATCTTTTTGAAGGTTGATACTGATTGTAAACATTGTTATTTAGAATATCTGCACAGATACACCTCGACCTATAACTGTGGGAGAGTACCTCGCCCTTGGCTTCCAGATAGTTTACCTGGATGAAACTTGGGTCAACAAGAACCATCTGGAAAGGGCAACCGAATGATTGTACATTATGCAGGAAGCCGGGACAAAAGTTTGATCGAGGGTTGCAAGTTGGTCTTTGAAACAAAGAAATCAAGTGGAAATTACGATCTGGAGATGAACGGCGATGTCTTCATTGATTGAATGGAACATCAGCAATCTCTATGAGCCAACTGTCACAGTGATTGACAATGCCAGCTACCATAATATGCAGGAACCACCTAGCATCACACAGACAATGTCAGCTACCATAATGTGCAGGAACCATGTAGCATCACACCGACAATACCAGCTACCATAATGTGCAGGAACCATGTAGCATCACACCAACAATACCAGCTACCATAATGTGCAGGAACCATGTAGCATCACACCGACAATACCAGCTACCATAATGTGCAGGAACCATGTAGCATCACACGACAATAAGCTACCACCAGCTACCATAATGTGCAGGAACCATGTAGCATCACACCGACAATACCAGCTACCATAATGTGCAGGAACCATGTAGCATCACACCGACAATACCAGCTACCATAATGTGCAGGAACCATGTAGCATCACACCGACAATACCAGCTACCATAATGTGCAGGAACCATGTAGCATCACACCGACAATACCAGCTACCATAATGTGCAGGAACCATGTAGCATCACACCGACAATACCAGCTACCATAATGTGCAGGAACCATGTAGCATCACACCGACAATACCAGCTACCTTAATGTGCAGGAACCATGTAGCATCACACCGACAATACCAGCTACCATAATGTGCAGGAACCATGGAGCATCACACCGACAATACCAGCTACCATAATGTGCAGGAACCATGTAGCATCACACCGACAATACCAGCTACCATAATGTGCAGGAACCATGTAGCATCACACCGACAATACCAGCTACCATAATGTGCAGGAACCATGTAGCATCACACCAACAATACCAGCTACCATAATGTGCAGGAACCATGTAGCATCACCGACAATACCAGCTACCATAATGTGCAGGAACCATGTAGCATCACACCAACAATACCAGCTACCATAATGTGCAGGAACCATGTAGCATCATCACCGACAATACCAGCTACCATAATGTGCAGGAACCATGTAGCATCACACCGACAATACCAGCTACCATAATGTGCAGGAACCATGTAGCATCACACCGACAATACCAGCTACCATAATGTGCAGGAACCATGTAGCATCACACCGACAATACCAGCTACCATAATGTGCAGGAACCATGTAGCATCACACCAACAATACCAGCTACCATAATGTGCAGGAACCATGTAGCATCACACCGACAATACCAGCTACCATAATGTGCAGGAACCATGTAGCATCACACCAACAATACCAGCTACCATAATGTGCAGGAACCATGTAGCATCACACCAACAATACCAGCTACCATAATGTGCAGGAACCATGTAGCATCACACCGACAATACCAGCTACCATAATGTGCAGGAACCACCTAGCATCACACCGACAATACCAGCTACCATAATGTGCAGGAACCATGTAGCATCACACCAACAATACCAGCTACCATAATGTGCAGGAACCATGTAGCATCACACCCGACAATACCAGCTACCATAATGTGCAGGAACCATGTAGCAGCATCACACCATAACAATACCAGCTACCATAATGTGCAGGAACCATGTAGCATCACACCAACAATACCAGCTACCATAATGTGCAGGAACCATGTAGCATCACACCGACAATACCAGCTACCATAATGTGCAGGAACCATGTAGCATCACACCGACAATACCAGCTACCATAATGTGCAGGAACCATGTAGCATCACACCAACAATACCAGCTACCATAATGTGCAGGAACCATGTAGCATCACACCGACAATACCAGCTACCATAATGTGCAGGAACCATGTAGCATCACACCGACAATACCAGCTACCATAATGTGCAGGAACCATGTAGCATCACACCAACAATACCAGCTACCATAATGTGCAGGAACCATGTAGCATCACACCAACAATACCAGCTACCATAATGTGCAGGAACCATGTAGCATCACACCGACAATACCAGCTACCATAATGTGCAGGAACCATGTAGCATCACACCGACAATACCAGCTACCATAATGTGCAGGGAACCATGTAGCATCACACCGACAATACCAGCTACCATAATGTGCAGGAACCATGTAGCATCACACCGACAATACCAGCTACCATAATGTGCAGGAACCATGTAGCATCCACACCGACAATACCAGCTACCATAATGTGCAGGAACCATGTAGCATCACACCAACAATACCAGCTACCATAATGTGCAGGAACCATGTAGCATCACACCGACAATACCAGCTACCATAATGTGCAGGAACCATGTAGCATCACACCAACAATACCAGCTACCATAATGTGCAGGAACCATGTAGCATCACACCAACAATACCAGCTACCATAATGTGCAGGAACCATGTAGACATCAGGCACCACCCATCACACAATACCAGCTACCATAATGTGCAGGAACCATGTAGCATCACACCGACAATACCAGCTACCATAATGTGCAGGAACCATGTAGCATCACACCAACAATACCAGCTACCATAATGTGCAGGAACCATGTAGCATCACACCGACAATACCAGCTACCATAATGTGCAGGAACCATGTAGCATCACACCGACAATACCAGCTACCATAATGTGCAGGAACCATGTAGCATCACACCGACAATACCAGCTACCATAATGTGCAGGAACCATGTAGCATCACACCGACAATACCAGCTACCATAATGTGCAGGAACCATGCATAGCATACCAGCACCATAATATTGCAGGAACCAATACCAGCTACCATAATGTGCAGGAACCATGTAGCATCACACCAACAATACCAGCTACCATAATGTGCAGGAACCATGTAGCATCACACCAACAATACCAGCTACCATAATGTGCAGGAACCATGTAGCATCACACCCAATACCAGCAATACCAGCTACCATAATGTGCAGGAACCATGTAGCATCACACCGACAATACCAGCTACCATAATGTGCAGGAACCATGTAGCATCACACCGACAATACCAGCTACCATAATGTGCAGGAACCATGTAGCATCACACCAACAATACCAGCTACCATAATGTGCAGGAACCATGTAGCATCACACCAACAATACCAGCTACCATAATGTGCAGGAACCATGTAGCATCATAATGTTGCGGGAACCATGTAGCATCACACCGACAATACCAGCTACCATAATGTGCAGGAACCATGCAGCATCACACCGACAATACCAGCTACCATAATGTGCAGGAACCATGTAGCATCACACCAACAATACCAGCTACCATAATGTGCAGGAACCATGTAGCATCACACCAACAATACCAGCTACCTTAATGTGCAGGAACCATGTAGCATCACACCGACAATACCAGCTACCATAATGTGCAGGAACCATGTAGCATCACACCGACAATACCAGCTACCATAATGTGCAGGAACCATGTAGCATCACACCGACAATACCAGCTACCATAATGTGCAGGAACCATGTAGCATCAGCTACCATAATGTGCGACAATACCAGCTACCATAATGTGCAGGAACCATGTAGCATCACACCGACAATACCAGCTACCATAATGTGCAGGAACCATGTAGCATCACACCGACAATACCAGCTACCATAATGTGCAGGGACCATGTAGCATCACGCCGACAATACCAGCTACCATAATGTGCAGGGACCATGTAGCATCACACCGACAATGAGCAGCCTGAAGAAGACGATGCAGGATTTCCTCATATCGTGTGCTGTTCACTGCAGACACAAAGACACAGATGATTGAGAAGTTCCGCATGAACAGAAGGCCCAATTAGTACAGGGCCGACGTGCTGGCTGCTCAACACGTTGTGCTACGTTCACCAGTGAGACATTGTGTTACGTGCACCTGTGAGACATTGTGCTACGATCACCTGTGAGACATTGTGAACTGAACCCAATCGAACTTATCTGGGCAAACTGTAAAGGGTTTGTTATGAGGAAGTGAATGAGTTGATCCATGCATCGTTTGGCAGGAGAACCCCTGAAGTGTGGCAGAGGACAGTCTCAGGACCAGGTCCTTGACATAGAACCTCAATACGTAGGCGTTGTTGGTGTGAGAAATGGATAATCCTTTTATGGATATCACATGATCCCTTACATAAACGATATGTACACTATGCGTACACATGTTCAACATTTTGAAGATAGAAAACTATTGAGATGAACCCTCAGGTGCTCAGGTGTCTATTTCACCTGTCCATAGACAGAGCATGTTGATGACATAATAAAGGCAGTTAATGTTTGTTTCAAATAATGTTCATTCATCATAAAATTGTCCTCATTCTTCTGTTCCACTACCCCTTATTATTTCTAAGTTTTTGATATTTTAATACGCAAAACACATTTTAAGGCATGTCTCAAAATTTATTTCTACATTAGATAGATCATTTTTAAAGTGATATTTGTTATTTAAGTAACTCTAATATCTCTAAATTTTAAATAAAAATAAAAAAGAAGTTTTCAAGAATTTCCGACAGTACTTTATATGTAGGAGTGTAACTGCTCCGATGTACAAATACATCGTCAGGACAGTCGATACAACAGTTATATACCATAACGTGGTCAGTTGACCTGCCAGCCAGCCAGTCATCCGTGGAGCTTATTTATATATCTTCGCCCTTTCAGCCACACTTGTCAAACATGAAACCTTACCACTTTGCAACAAACAAACTGCATATTTGGGCGTAAATGAGATAACTACGAGATAAAAAGTTTCGATACTGCACCTGACTAGTTGTTGCAGCTGTTGCTGCTTGTGGTGCAAGGTGCACCGCTCTTGCACTCTTGTGAAAGGTACCCTCCCAAACACCCTGCTCGCCATCATGTAGAACACGTATGTTAACAAGCCTTCTAACCTTACAAAAATCTAGAGTAATCTCCCTTTCTCACTGAAGCTAGTGTGCTAAAACTTAAAGAAGCGTCATACAATATTGATGAACAATATCACACACAGTAGAGGGGCTTATGTCTGACTGACTGAGTTTAGTTTTACGCCGCTTTTAGCAATATTCCAGCAATATCAGGGCGGGGGACACCAGAAATGGGCTTAACACATTGTGCCCATGTGGGGAATCGAACCCGGGCCTTCGGCGTGACGAGCCAACGCTTTAACCACTAGGCTACCCCACCGCCCAGAGGGGCTTATGTAATTCCGTGGGAATTAATGTTAATTGTTTGAACCAATAATAATTGTAATCACTATTGTGTATGGATTCAGAAAAAAACATGGTTCCATTTTTTCTGTTTGCTATAAGTGTCATTGTGGGATGATTGAATATGAGTTCCCAAAATTGCTTGCGACACCATTTCGATACAAATACATTTTCATAAACATATCACAACATAGTCATGTAGCATATCAAACGGTAGCTTATGATGCATGGTTGAGGAATAACCAATAATATGCTTCTAATTTCAGTTTGGTGACATAAAATTTGACATAATCATATAAATTAATCAAATATTGTCTTTCCTTCATCGGACACCAACATTGTAAATATTGGCCTATATTAATGGAGACCATTTATTCAATTAATGTATTCTCCCATTTCATAATATATACTACCATGACACACTAGTAATAATAGTACCCAGGTAAGGTTAATGTGACTATCATGTAGCACTGGCGGAGTGTGTGTGTGCGTGCGTGCGTGCGTATGTGTGTGTGTGTGTTTGTTTCAAGGGGTTCGAACCCTCAGAGATTGGGAAAGGTAGGGGCCATTGGCCATTTTGCACATTAGAATAGAAAATGGCCCATTAAAATTTTGTATATTACTATTGATACAAGGGCAGTGGCCCATTCTAAATTCAGAAAATGGCCAATTATCTTGAAAATGGCCCATTGTCAAAGTTCCCTATCCCAATCCCTGAAACCCCTCCCTTTTGAAAATGACTAAAGACCACATGTACAGATCAGAAAGACCGCGAGTCACCACACCAGCCCAACACCGCTACATCCGTGACTGCCATCGTTCCGCCCTCTCGTCAGCTATGACAGGGTTTACTTTAGAATGTGTAAAGCCCTGAATTTGACATATAATCAGGTTTACAAAGTTGTAAACAAATCAGTTACCTCAGGGGTCGTGTCAAAATCAAAACCAGGTAGGAAACACAAACTGGATAGCTTTGATAAGGGTGTCATACGCCGTGCAGTTTATAAACTGTATGAACGCAAAATCCCACCGACGTGTGCAAAAATACAAAATGAGATCAAAGATACAATAAATGTCTCGAAAACAACACTTATTGTAGCTCTGGTAGAAATGGGGTTCAGGTACACCAAAAGGGGAGATGACAGCTGTGTTTAGAGAAAAGTACTCAATCCTGTCCATGCGATCAGCTTATCTCAGAACAGTTGAAGAATACCGCAATTTGGGTTTTCAAATGATATACCTTGATGAAACCTGGTGTAATAAAAATCACTCAACCGATCGGATGTGGCTTCCATCAGATTGTTCTAAGGCACCAGTGTTACCATCAGGCAAAGGTAGACGCTTGATCATCTTGCATGCTGGTACCCGTTGCAAGGGACTGATTGGGGGTTGTGACTTTATTTTTGAGGTCAAGATATCTGATGGTGATAGCAAAATGAATGGGCATTGGGCAGCTATTTTTGGATTGGTTCGAACATCAGCTTTTACCGCAGCTGGACGAACCAAGCGTTATCATTTTGGATAACGCCAGTTACCATAACCTGCGTGTCCCTGGTACCATCACACCCACCACGAGCAATCTCAAGGCTCAGTTGCAGGATTTTCTCACTTCCTGTGACGTGCCTTACAGGCAATCAGGAACAAAGCCCCAGCTCATAGAAAAAATCCGGCAGCACAAAATGCCAATCCAGTACATCACTGACAAACTAGCTGCAAAACAAGGCGTACACCACTAGGGCACTGTGAGCTCAATCCCATCGAGCTGATATGGGGTAACTCTAAGAATTTTATTGCTCGCAATAATACCACATTCAAGTTCTCAGACGTTAAAGAGCTTGTGTATGCTTCTTTTGCGAGAATTACCCCAGAAGTGTGGCAAAAGGCAGAAGACCGTGTTCCTCAAAATCGAGGACGAATACCGTCTTAGGGACGGCGTTAACGTCAGCCGAGTTGCACCTGTTGTAATTCCGCTAGAGTCCTCGACCAGCAGTGATACTGATACTTGGTATTTTGAGACGGTCCCTGACATGTACTGCCCGTAGGTTACATGAACGCTGTCACCCTATCTGCCTGCCAGGTGGGTCACAGTATAGTTTGTTTCGATGAAGTTTTTCGATGTTTTACGAGTAATCATTATGATTAGGGAATGGTACATCGTGACTACTCATATGCCATATTAGGTCGAGGTGGTATGAATGATTGTATATGATTTTGAATCTGAAATATCAACCATTATCAAATAATTGCCTCAGTAAAAACCAATTGCGTACCTTACCCATCTCCCTACCACTGAGACTGTAGTTAGGCCGAACTTAGTTTAACAAATATGTCACACTTTCAAATATCAACTACAGTAATTGTCGATATAATTTTTTCCGACAGTACTTTTTTTAATAAGGGGCAAACAAATGTCTCCAGTATCCCATATTAGCCGTTATGTGAAGAGCAATGGCAGTTTCTGTGTTACATTGTTTCCGTTAAGTGAGTGAGTTTAGATTTACGCCGCACCCAGCAATATTCCAGCTATATGGCGGCGGTTTGTAAATAGTCTGGACCAGACAATCCAGTGATCAACAGCATGAGCATCTATTTACGCAACTGGGATACGATGACCAACTCAACGAGCCTGATCCTGTTAGTCACCTCTTACGACAAGCATGGGTTGCTGAAGATCAATTCTAACCCGCATCTTCTCAGTTTCCGTTGAGACTCACTATAGAGGGCAGTGGTGAGTTAATATATTTACACCTGTCAAGACCTGTTGGGAAGCGTCTGGAGCACCCGGGATAACCGAGCGTAGTCACCCCCGGCTGGTTTCAGGATGGTCAAGAAGGAAACTGCTTGTACACATATATACAGGTGATGTTATCCCACACTGCGGAGTGATCAGCTTTCACCACCTTCCGGCTCTTGTACACATATATACAGGTGCTGTTATCACACACTGCGGGATGATCAGCTTTCACTACCTTCCGGGTATTGTACACATATATACAGGTGCTGTTATCACACACTGCGGGATGATCAGCTTTCACCACCTTCAGGCTCTTGTACACATATATACTGGTGATGTTATCCCACACTGCGGGGTGATCAGCTTTCACCACCTTCCGGCTTTGTACACATATATACAGGTGATGTTATCACACACTGCGGGATGATCAGCTTTCTCCACCTTCCGGCTCTTGTACACATATATACAGGTGATGTTATCCCACACTGTCGGATGATCAGCTTTCACCACCTTCTGGCTCTTGTACACATATATACAGGTGATGTTATCACACACTGAGGGATGATCAGCTTTCACCACCTTCCGGCTCTTGTACACGTATATACAGGTGATGTTATCCCACACTGTGTGGTGATCAGCTTTCATCACCTTCCGGCTCTTGTACACATATATACTGGTGATGTTATCCCACACTGTAGGATGATCAGCTTTCACCACCTTCAGGCTCTTGTACACATATATACAGGTGATGTTATCCCACACTGTCGGATGATCAGCTTTCACCACCTTCCGGCTCTTGTACACATATATACAGGTGCTGTTATCACACACTGCGGGATGATCAGCTTTCACCACCTTCCGGCTCTTGTACACGTATATACAGGTGATGTTATCCCACACTGTGTGGTGATCAGCTTTCATCACCTTCCGGCTCTTGTACACATATATACTGGTGATGTTATCCCACACTGTGGGATGATCAGCTTTCACCACCTTCAGGCTCTTGTACACATATATACTGGTGATGTTATCCCACACTGCGGGATGATCAGCTTTCACCACCTTCCGGCTCTTGTACACATATATACTGGTGATGTTATCCCACACTGCGGGGTGATCAGCTTTCACCACCTTCAGGCTCTTGTACACATATATACTAGTGCTGTTATCACACACTGCGGGATGATCAGCTTTCACCACCTTCCGGCTCTTGTACACATATATACAGGTGCTGTTATCCCACACTGCGGGATGATCAGCTTTCACCACCTTCCGGCTCTTGTACACATATATACAGGTGCTGTTATCACACACTGCGGGATGATCAGCTTTCACCACCTTCAGGCTCTTGTACACATATATACAGGTGCTGTTATCACACACTGCGGGATGATCAGCTTTCACCACCTTCCGGCTCTTGTACACATATATACAGGTGATGTTATCCCACACTGCGGGGTGATCAGCTTTCACCACCTTCCGGCTCTTGTACACATATATACTGGTGATGTTATCCAACACTGCGGGATGATCAGCTTTCACCACCTTCCGGCTCTTGTACACATATATACAGGTGATGTTATCACACACTGCGGGATGATCAGCTTTCACCACCTTCCGGCTATTGTACACATATATACTGGTGATGTTATCCCACACTGCGGGGTGATCAGCTTTCACCACCTTCAGGCTCTTGTACACATATATACAGGTGATGTTATCCCACACTGCGGAGTGATCAGCTTTCACCACCTTCCGGCTCTTGTACACATATATACAGGTGATGTTATCACACACTGCGGGGTGATCAGCTTTCACCACCTTCCGGCTCTTGTACACATATATACAGGTGCTGTTATCCAAAACTGCGGGGTGATCAGCTTTCACCACCTTCCGGCTCTTGTACACATATATACAGGTGATGTTATCCCACACTGCGGGGTGATCAGCTTTCACCACCTTCAGGCTCTTGTACACATATATACAGGTGCTGTTATCCAAAACTGCGGGGTGATCAGCTTTCACCACCTTCCGGCTCTTGTACACATATATACTGGTGCTGTTATCACACACTGCGGGGTGATCAGCTTTCACCACCTTCAGGCTCTTGTACACATATATAAAGGTGATGTTATCCAACACTGCGGGATGATCAGCTTTCACCACCTTCCGGCTCTTGTACACATATATACAGGTGCTGTTATCACACACTGCGGGATGATCAGCTTTCACCACCTTCCGGCTCTTGTACACATATATACAGGTGCTGTTATCACACACTGCGGGATGATCAGCTTTCACCACCTTCCGGCTCTTGTACACATATATACAGGTGCTGTTATCCCACACTGCGGGATGATCAGCTTTCACCACCTTCCGGCTCTTGTACACGTATATACAGGTGATGTTATCCCACACTGTGTGGTGATCAGCTTTCATCACCTTCCGGCTCTTGTACACATATATACAGGTGCTGTTATCACACACTTGCGGGATGATCAGCTTTCACCACCTTCCGGCTCTTGTACACATATATACAGGTGATGTTATCCCCACACTGCGGGGTGATCAGCTTTCACCACCTTCCGGCTCTTGTACACATATATACTGGTGATGTTATCCAACACTGCGGGATGATCAGCTTTCACCACCTTCCGGCTCTTGTACACATATATACAGGTGATGTTATCACACACTGCGGGATGATCAGCTTTCACCACCTTCCGGCTATTGTACACATATATACTGGTGATGTTATCCCACACTGCGGGGTGATCAGCTTTCACCACCTTCAGGCTCTTGTACACATATATACAGGTGATGTTATCCCACACTGCGGGTGATCAGCTTTCACCACCTTCCGGCTCTTGTACACATATATTCAGGTGATGTTATCACACACTGCGGGGTGATCAGCTTTCACCACCTTCCGGCTCTTGTACACATATATACAGGTGCTGTTATCCAAAACTGCGGGGTGATCAGCTTTCACCACCTTCCGGCTCTTGTACACATATATACAGGTGATGTTATCCCACACTGCGGGGTGATCAGCTTTCACCACCTTCAGGCTCTTGTACACATATATACAGGTGCTGTTATCCAAAACTGCGGGGTGATCAGCTTTCACCACCTTCCGGCTCTTGTACACATATATACTGGTGCTGTTATCACACACTGCGGGGTGATCAGCTTTCACCACCTTCAGGCTCTTGTACACATATATAAAGGTGATGTTATCCAACACTGCGGGATGATCAGCTTTCACCACCTTCCGGCTCTTGTACACATATATACAGGTGCTGTTATCACACACTGCGGGATGATCAGCTTTCACCACCTTCCGGCTCTTGTACACATATATACAGGTGCTGTTATCACACACTGCGGGATGATCAGCTTTCACCACCTTCCGGCTCTTGTACACATATATACAGGTGCTGTTATCCCCACTGCGGGATGATCAGCTTTCACCACCTTCCGGCTCTTGTACACGTATATACAGGTGATGTTATCCCACACTGTGTGGTGATCAGCTTTCATCACCTTCCGGCTCTTGTACACATATATACTGGTGATGTTATCCCACACTGTAGGATGATCAGCTTTCACCACCTTCAGGCTCTTGTACACATATATACAGGTGATGTTATCCCACACTGTCGGATGATCAGCTTTCACCACCTTCCGGCTCTTGTACACATATATACAGGTGCTGTTATCACACACTGCGGGATGATCAGCTTTCACCACCTTCCGGCTCTTGTACACGTATATACAGGTGATGTTATCCCACACTGTGTGGTGATCAGCTTTCATCACCTTCCGGCTCTTGTACACATATATACTGGTGATGTTATCCCACACTGTGGGATGATCAGCTTTTCACCACCTTCAGGCTCTTGTACACATATATACTGGTGATGTTATCCCACACTGCGGGATGATCAGCTTTCACCACCTTCCGGCTCTTGTACACATATATACTGGTGATGTTATCCCACACTGCGGGGTGATCAGCTTTCACCACCTTCAGGCTCTTGTACACATATATACTAGTGCTGTTATCACACACTGCGGGATGATCAGCTTTCACCACCTTCCGGCTCTTGTACACATATATACAGGTGCTGTTATCCCACACTGCGGGATGATCAGCTTTCACCACCTTCCGGCTCTTGTACACATATATACAGGTGCTGTTATCACACACTGCGGGATGATCAGCTTTCACCACCTTCAGGCTCTTGTACACATATATACAGGTGCTGTTATCACACACTGCGGGATGATCAGCTTTCACCACCTTCCGGCTCTTGTACACATATATACAGGTGATGTTATCCCACACTGCGGGGTGATCAGCTTTCACCACCTTCCGGCTCTTGTACACATATATACTGGTGATGTTATCCAACACTGCGGGATGATCAGCTTTCACCACCTTCCGGCTCTTGTACACATATATACAGGTGATGTTATCACACACTGCGGGATGATCAGCTTTCACCACCTTCCGGCTCTTGTACACATATATACTGGTGATGTTATCCCACACTGCGGGTGATCAGCTTTCACCACCTTCCGGCTCTTGTACACATATATACAGGTGATGTTATCCCACACTGCGGGGTGATCAGCTTTCACCACCTTCCGGCTCTTGTACACATATATACTGGTGATGTTATCCGACACTGCGGGGTGATCAGCTTTCACCACCTTCAGGCTCTTGTACACATATATACAGTGCTGTTATCACACACTGCGGGATGATCAGCTTTCACCACCTTCCGGCTCTTGTACACATATATACAGGTGCTGTTATCCCACACTGCGGGATGATCAGCTTTCACCACCTTCCGGCTCTTGTACACATATATACAGGTGCTGTTATCACACACTGCGGGATGATCAGCTTTCACCACCTTCCGGCTCTTGTACACATATATACAGGTGATGTTATCACACACTGCGGGATGATCAGCTTTCACCACCTTCCGGCTATTGTACACATATATACAGGTGCTGTTATCCCACACTGCGGGATGATCAGCTTTCACCACCTTCCGGCTCTTGTACACATATATACAGGTGATGTTATCCCACACTGTGTGGTGATCAGCTTTCACCACCTTCCGGCTCTTGTACACATATATACAGGTGATGTTATCACACACTGCGGGATGATCAGCTTTCACCACCTTCCGGCTCTTGTACACATATATACAGGTGATGTTATCCCCACACTGCGGGGTGATCAGCTTTCACCACCTTCCGGCTCTTGTACACATATATACTGGTGATGTTATCCAACACTGCGGGATGATCAGCTTTCACCACCTTCCGGCTCTTGTACACATATATACAGGTGATGTTATCACACACTGCGGGATGATCAGCTTTCACCACCTTCCGGCTATTGTACACATATATACTGGTGATGTTATCCCACACTGCGGGGTGATCAGCTTTCACCACCTTCAGGCTCTTGTACACATATATACAGGTGATGTTATCCCACACTGCGGAGTGATCAGCTTTCACCACCTTCCGGCTCTTGTACACATATATTCAGGTGATGTTATCACACACTGCAGGGGGTGATCAGCTTTCACCACCTTCCGGCTCTTGTACACATATATACAGGTGCTGTTATCCAAAACTGCGGGGTGATCAGCTTTCACCACCTTCCGGCTCTTGTACACATATATACAGGTGATGTTATCCCACACTGCGGGGTGATCAGCTTTCACCACCTTCAGGCTCTTGTACACATATATACAGGTGCTGTTATCCAAAACTGCGGGGTGATCAGCTTTCACCACCTTCCGGCTCTTGTACACATATATACTGGTGCTGTTATCACACACTGCGGGGTGATCAGCTTTCACCACCTTCAGGCTCTTGTACACATATATAAAGGTGATGTTATCCAACACTGCGGGATGATCAGCTTTCACCACCTTCCGGCTCTTGTACACATATATACAGGTGCTGTTATCACACACTGCGGGATGATCAGCTTTCACCACCTTCCGGCTCTTGTACACATATATACAGGTGCTGTTATCACACACTGCGGGATGATCAGCTTTCACCACCTTCCGGCTCTTGTACACATATATACAGGTGATGTTATCCCACACTGCGGGATGATCAGCTTTCACCACCTTCCGGCTCTTGTACACGTATATACAGGTGATGTTATCCCACACTGTGTGGTGATCAGCTTTCATCACCTTCCGGCTCTTGTACACATATATACTGGTGATGTTATCCCACACTGTAGGATGATCAGCTTTCACCACCTTCCGGCTCTTGTACACATATATACAGGTGATGTTATCCCACACTGTCGGATGATCAGCTTTCACCACCTTCCGGCTCTTGTACACATATATACAGGTGCTGTTATCACACACTGCGGGATGATCAGCTTTCACCACCTTCCGGCTCTTGTACACATATATACTGGTGCTGTTATCACACACTGTGTGGTGATCAGCTATCACCACCTTCCGGCTCTTGTACACATATATACTGGTGATGTTATCCCACACTGCGGGATGATCAGCTTTCACCACCTTCCGGCTCTTGTACACATATATACTGGTGATGTTATCCCACACTGCGGGATGATCAGCTTTCACCACCTTCCGGCTCTTGTACACATATATACTGGTGATGTTATCCCACACTGCGGGGTGATCAGCTTTCACCACCTTCAGGCTCTTGTACACATATATACTGGTGCTGTTATCACACACTGCGGGATGATCAGCTTTCACCACCTTCCGGCTCTTGTACACATATATACAGGTGCTGTTATCCCACACTGCGGGATGATCAGCTTTCACCACCTTCCGGCTCTTGTACACATATATACAGGTGCTGTTATCACACACTGCGGGATGATCAGCTTTCACCACCTTCAGGCTCTTGTACACATATATACAGGTGCTGTTATCACACACTGCGGGATGATCAGCTTTCACCACCTTCCGGCTCTTGTACACATATATACAGGTGATGTTATCCCACACTGCGGGGTGATCAGCTTTCACCACCTTCCGGCTCTTGTACACATATATACTGGTGATGTTATCCAACACTGCGGGATGATCAGCTTTCACCACCTTCCGGCTCTTGTACACATATATACAGGTGATGTTATCACACACTGCGGGATGATCAGCTTTCACCACCTTCCGGCTCTTGTACACATATATACTGGTGATGTTATCCCACACTGCGGGGTGATCAGCTTTCACCACCTTCCGGCTCTTGTACACATATATACAGGTGATGTTATCCCACACTGCGGGGTGATCAGCTTTCACCACCTTCCGGCTCTTGTACACATATATACTGGTGATGTTATCCCACACTGCGGGGTGATCAGCTTTCACCACCTTCCGGCTCTTGTACACATATATACAGGTGCTGTTATCCCACACTGCGGGATGATCAGCTTTCACCACCTTCCGGCTCTTGTACACATATATACAGGTGATGTTATCCCACACTGCGGGATGATCAGCTTTCACCACCTTCCGGCTCTTGTACACATATATACAGGTGATGTTATCACACACTGCGGGATGATCAGCTTTCACCACCTTCCGGCTCTTGTACACATATATACAGGTGATGTTATCACACACTGCGGGATGATCAGCTTTCACCACCTTCCGGCTATTGTACACATATATACAGGTGATGTTATCCAAAACTGCGGGGTGATCAGCTTTCACCACCTTCCGGCTCTTGTACACATATATACAGGTGATGTTATCCCACACTGCGGGGTGATCAGCTTTCACCACCTTCCGGCTCTTGTACACATATATACAGGTGATGTTATCCCACACTGCGGGATGATCAGCTTTCACCACCTTCCGGCTCTTGTACACATATATACAGGTGCTGTTATCACACACTGCGGGATGATCAGCTTTCACCACCTTCCGGCTCTTGTACACATATATACAGGTGATGTTATCCCACACTGCGGGATGATCAGCTTTCACCACCTTCCGGCTCTTGTACACATATATACAGGTGATGTTATCCCACACTGCGGGATGATCAGCTTTCACCACCTTCCGGCTCTTGTACACATATATACAGGTGCTGTTATCACACACTGCGGGATGATCAGCTTTCACCACCTTCCGGCTCTTGTACACATATATACAGGTGCTGTTATCACACACTGCGGGATGATCAGCTTTCACCACCTTCCGGCTCTTGTACACATATATACAGGTGCTGTTATCACACACTGCGGGGTGATCAGCTTTCACCACCTTCCGGCTCTTGTACACATATATACAGGTGCTGTTATCACACACTGCGGGATGATCAGCTTTCACCACCTTCCGGCTCTTGTACACATATATACAGGTGCTGTTATCACACACTGCGGGGTGATCAGCTTTCTCATCCTTCCGGCTCTTGTACACATATATACAGGTGCTGTTATCACACACTGCGGGATGATCAGCTTTCTCCCCCGTCCGGCAATGTGGATGTTATCACCACTGTCCTTAATGCGACAATCAATGGTTTAATATAATGTAGTCATTGTATTTGTACTGCAATTAAATTTGAATTTGTATTTTCTTCTTTGGTCCCCTTATTTTTCATGATATTGTTATTGTAACAGCCATGAATGTGTTTCTGTGAAGATATCACAATGCACAGGCTCGGGTGTGAGGTCCTTTTATTTATTTCTGATACAAACTTGTGAGTTGCAAACTGACACCCCTGTGAATCCCACGGGTGTGTTGTGGTCCACACAGTTGACAATGTGACAATGTCATATCAATCCCTTCAGTCTCCGATCCTGTGTCTGTATCCCAGTGTAGAGTGTTGTGTCGTGAGAAAAATGCAGATGTGAAAACGAAGGGCTTAAAAGTAGGACACTCTGTTCAAAACAAGCCAGTCAATAAAACATCTAGGCTTATACGTTGATTGATAGCTGATCTACCTTACACTGAAGTGGACTTACCCAATAAAATACACTTAACAAAAGAAAAGAGGTTTTCTGATATTACTTTACTTACAACTGTTTAAATATCCTATGCAGCCTGAAATGAGAGATTTGATTATTCATAAATCAGTGAAAATGACTGCTCTATACATCTGAAATAAAACCAATAAATAGGTATTAGTTACTGTTTTTACTGAAATATACAAATGCCATTGTTTAAACATGTTAAAGTAAAACAGCTGAATGATAAAACCTGATCACTATGTACAGACTTAAACTCTACCACATTATTATCAACGTTTACACTTTTTAGCCTCAGTTTGATTTTACACGTGGATGAAGATCATGACTAAGGGACAGTATGTTATTTCCTCGAGGTTTTCGGAATATTCCAGCGTATTCTGACGCAGAGAGTAAGGAAAAGTTCAAGAACGTAAACTTTTGGTTGTGTTATTTATATGTAATTCAGTTTATAGATAACATAATTTCCAGTCCTTACCAAGTCTAAATATAAACTGGCGGGCTAAAGAAACGCTATCATAGATTAGAAACCGTACTGTGAAATAACCACAAAAGATAGATCCATAAAACAAAATGAACAGAGAGAAGCGGCTTTCATTCGAGAATAGCACCCTCTGCCACTCACGTCGCTGCCAACGTCGAACCATCTGGGCTCATCTAAGTCTCCGTCGACGATGTTCGGCTGTCATCTGCTGTCTCCGGAAAGATCTGTAAGCCCGGATTCCATAGGACCTCAGTCGTCTGTCTACTGTGTATCGGCTTATACGGTGACCCAAGACATGCGCCCCTGATGACGTCACCGCCAGGAAGCAGTTTCTCAGATGCAGCGTGCGCAGACACTGGTCCTCATGGGACGTTGTTGACTCGAGGTTGTGTGCCTGTCTGAGGTCAGTCCTGTCTGACGGTATCGCTGCACGAGTCTGGTGACGGTGAAGTGATGACAGCCAAGGTCTTGCAACGTGTTTGAGAGGCTCCCATTTCGATACTTCCAATCGCCCGTTCTCGTTGTCGCAAAGTTGATCGAGCCATTGTTTTGGTGTTTTCGTCAATAGAATGAATGTCTGACAGCCCGTTTGCAGTGGTTCTATACACGTTTGGCATTGAGTTTTTTCGCTTTGCGTGAAAAACATGCAAACCATATTTGGACAAAATGGCGAAAAAGCATGCATTGCATGCCTCATTTCCAAGTGGAAAACTCATTGTTGCGTTTGGACGATGTGTTTTCATGTGATGGTGATTGCAGCTGAATTTGGAATTGTTGGTAATTTCAATTTCAAAGTGGTAACATTTCTTTAGCCCGTCAGTTTATTTACTAAATATAGTGAAATATAGTAATGTATGGATGTCTGCACTGTCCATCTGTATGTCTACTTCTGTAGACCAGCAAATGTATGAAGATCACTGCCCATCCTGGATTCTCAGCCCAGGCCTAATCTTGAGGCTTGACCACTGTTACAGTTATGTTATCCTCCCTGTCTTATTGCTGTAATCACTGCTTTCATATTTTGATATTGTACTGCCATTTGTTGATATTTGTAAACTTAAATACATTTAGAATACAATTGTTTATTATTTCGCATTTGATTATTCACTGTTAGTTTCATACCGAACTAATGGTTTCGAGAACCCCTGGTGTCATCACTATCATCATATTGTCTGAACTACATCGTCTCTGAGAGTAACAGAGATGTCTTATGGATGTGGAAAGGGTTTTGTCACTTTTATGTACATACTGATTTCCAGTTAACCTTTTCTTTCAACACGGGAATCAACAGTAGCAGTGTGGTTATTTGAAAACAGATTGGCGAGACATCAGTAAACTGTCTGTCTGTGTCACAAATTAAGAGCACACCTGAAGGACAGGCAGCACGTATTACTACGAATGAAAAGGCGACCTTAGGGATAATCACATCAATTACAGACGATAGCCTTGCTCCACATACCTTTAAATGAAACAATGACGTTCCACATTAGAGAAAGAACATTAGAAGTATATCCTTGTTGCTGATCAGAACCAATGATCTCACATCAACATTTCACATATCAGGACGAAGGTCAACAGCACACAACTGAACACTGAATGTCGATCCATAATGGAAACAGTCCAAGGCTGAAGTCTTCAAGACAATTTATAACTGTTTTTGTTTTACATACTCCCGTCGTCCAGAATGGTGTAGGGCTGTACTACATTCAGCGATGAACTCTTGAGTAGGCAATCAGAAGTAGGAGCATTACCCCCCAAGCAGAATGCCTTCTCCTGAGGTAGGTCTCCCATGACAGTATAAACATCAACTGTGTTTACATCAACAAGACAACATTATATAGCAGATGTAGAGAGGCATAATGCATGTGTCCCACCTGTGTAAAATGGTGTGTCCTGGAGATATAATCCCGTTTAAAGATGACATCAACCAAATACACCCAAAATAACTATGATGAAAGAGCATAAAACGTGGCGGTCTGTCGGTTTCGCTGCCGACACCTTCCATCCGGGGAGAACAAAGTGAGAACAGTTTGATTGAGTGTCGATGCAATGAGCTGTATGCTTCTCTCGGGGGTAATACGGTCTGATACGATCATTTTATTCTATTTTGAAGATCGCTAAGCCCTGTACCGATTATATTAACACGGAAAAATTGGACAAAGTTTTACCAATATTTTATAACGATATGACTTTTTGAAAACTGGGAATATTACAGACTAATTGACCACGTTCCTCAATCTTAAACCTGTCAAGGGTCACATTGATAACGAGCATCGGACATAATCCGGGACCAGTATCTCTAAAGCTTATAGAACCAAGGTGCATTACGTTTATCTGTCTTTACGGCTGTTTGTATTCCATGTTGGTCAAATCACGTGCGTGTCACATATACCTTCGTGGCATACTCGCGACTGGCCATCGATGCTTCGGTCCAACTAAATGACATAATCTCACGTTCACAATAACAACGTTATCGTAAGTTATATCTGTAAACGCGATTCTTTGCGATAGCTAGAATAGATATATATTACAGATGACAGTCACAAATCAGGGGGTGTCTGTCTAGTAAATTCACTCAGGTATGTAACTCTACTTTCTTCAAGTTCGATAAATCTTGACCATTGCTATGCTATGTTAACTTTAATCTAGTGGACATCTCTTTACTATGTGTTACCCTCGGCACAACCGTCTATGTGGAACGTGGCGTCGCTTAATATATCTCACAATTACTCTGTATTACAGTTTAGGATTGTTTTTTTAATACTGATTGACACTACACTTTTTTTTCGACTATTATAGAATGTATAGAGTGTGTGGGATATTTTAACTATTGCATTACGTTGTGAATACTATGCTGTTTAGGACCGTTACAGAATGTAGATTGTATGAACCCCCACTGGGGTGATGTGTAGTGTACTGAACTATTGTTGTGTACATTGGAATATGTATCGCGATTAATGTAGTATGTGTCGTGTATAACGAATCTACATGTGATGTTTATGTATCAGTTTATGTATCAGATTGATATCTGATTGCATTGTGAACATGTTCTAATAATTAATTGTAAACTATGCTATTATTGACTGATTATGTAAGATGGTTCAGTGACTGCTGTGTAATAAACTCCTTGTTTATTTACTCAGGTGTTGTGTTGTGTGTGGGTTGGTATGGGCAGACCTCTTGCCAAGCGAGCTGATTCCCCAAAGCTCGCGTTTAAATAACTATATAACATGTAAGATAATGTTGCATGTCTGATGCTAAGTTTATTATGACGGTGTAGCCTTTGACAACGTGTGAACTTGGAGTTACATGACCTGACACAGATTGTTACAATGTATCCATGTATAGGTCACTGACTTTTTAAGGCTGCCAAACAACAGCTGAGCTGCACCTTTTTTTAAAGTGGTCCAGGAATGCGATAAGATAATTTGTGTTTTATAAACTGACGAGCAAACTTTATCTTGTCACTTGAGAATTCACAGACCATCAACTCTCAGAGTCTTGAGCTAAGCACCATGTCCCTTCTGAAAGTGCTGGTCTTCTTGTGTACGGTGCTCGGGGCCGCCGTCGGAGAATGTCCGTCTGGCTATTTACGGCATGAGGAATCATGTTATGCACTTATTCTCATCAAGGCAAGCTGGGCAGAGGCTGCTGTGTATTGCCAAGCTGTGGGCGCTCACCTGGCGTATGTGGAAACAGCAGCAGAACAGACCTTCCTCGAGGGCTTGCTGGGCAGATCTTCATCCAATCTGAGCACTGGGTACGTGTGGCTGGGGGCCATTGGATACCTTGTGAGAGGGGAGTGGCAGTGGGGATTCAAGGGAGGAAAGGTTGGCCAGACGTGGTGGTCTCCTGGGTCACCAGGGTACAGCAGCCACAATGGCGAACGACAGGCATGTCTGACCATGACCCGAAGTCTCGGCTTCAAGTGGAACGACGAATTCTGTGATGTGCGTCACAATTTCATCTGTGAGACAGACGCTGCTGGATCTGGAAGTCTTGTCGGATAAATGTTCGTCAAAGGTGACATTCAATGTCATGCCATGTATGGACTTTCTTGACTCGAGATTAAATTAGATTAAATGGTTAATAATTGATCACTTTGGTCATATATATAATAAATCAAGAGATTTACGTATAACTGATTCTTCTGACACATTGTGAAGGTAGGCTGGTGGGGGGTTTGGGTGGGTCTACTGCGTGGTACCCCTTGTGATACTCCGTGTGACACCCTAGAGTCATACCCATATGTGATACTCCTGTGCGATAGCCCTGTGCCATACCCACATGGGATATCATGTGATACCACTATGTAATACTAGTGGGGTACCCATGTTGGACTGGTACCGCGGTTCGCCAGAACAACAACACCAGCATACGTCCATGCACGGCTCTTTATGTGTAAACATATTTAGAACCCGACTTTACCCCCGCTTTCTCATTACATCCCCCCTTACCATATCGTCACAACACGTGGAGACCCATCGATACAGAGCGCAAAGGGGTAGTTTCTTCTCCCGAGACACTTGGGTTTGCCAGGAGTGAGTGAGTATGGTTTTACGCCGCTTTTAGCAATATTCCAGCAATATCACGTCGGGGTACACAGGAATGAGCTTCACTCATTGTATCCATGTTGGGAAACTATCCCGGGCGAAGGCTTTAACCACTAGGTTGCCCGCAGTGTGCTATGGGATTCATTAAAGAGGTCAGTACTACATAACAACGATATTGCAGTTTCACAATCTGATACAGACACCTCACAAATTGTTGTGTCAGTGGATATTTAAAGCATAGGAAAATGAGAAGCAATCATTTTCTAGAACTGACGTTTACATCATTTCCCGAGTTAGCAAAGGACACAGACAGTCGCATACCTGTCAACTCTCACGCATTTGGCGTGAGTCTCACGCTTTATTGACAAATGTCACGCTCTCACGCCTCCAAATAATAATCTCACGCATATCTGGTAGCCAAAAATAATTTCAAAATTAATACGCATTTTCGTTCGTTTTTGCGTAAAGTTGAACATTGAAAGAACGCCTGAATGAACGAAGTACTACAATGATGTTTATGCGAATGATTCGGCTTATTATTTTTTCTTAGCATGCATCTTTTAGTGTCAAGATAATGCCACCAGAAGGCTCCAAATGCTCCTGAAAATCACTAAACTTCATTTTCGGGGGCGGGGGGCTTCGCCCCCCAAAGACCCCCAACCAGGGCGTCGCCCTCGACATGACCCCGGCTGGACCCCGGCTTATTTTTTTCAGTCTCACTCCAAACCATCTTTAGGGGTTGACAGCTCTGCAGTCGGTTCTCACTCTCTAAAACAGCACAATGAATGCAAAGAAAATCACATGCGACAAAACAAACACATCAACATTGTATCATCACCACGGTACATTAACGACGTTTGGATATAAAGCTCACCCACTGTTGTACGTAATGCATGCTGGATATACCGTGTTTACCAGCTGTTATAATACGCCGTTACAAAGACCATGGTATAAGGCCCATATTCACCACATATATCAGGGTGTGCAGGCGACTACCTGCATGGATGGGAGGTGACAGGCACAACTGTAACAACAGCCAGATTCTACAAGGTGGAATCGATGAGGAGGCAGGAGGTGGATACCAAAATACGTGTACAGTCCTGATCTGCATTCTTACTGCTTTCACAATGTAACTGGATTTTAAGCAACGATTTAGAGTTAGATTGAATTATAGATTTCGTTTAGACTTAATGAGAAGATTTAACGATTTAAAGGATAAATTATCCCAAATACACATTTGGTTGATCACCTCAAGATATATAGATATTTCTATACTAATTATGAAATGCAAGTTTATAATTTAAATTAATTTGAAAGTTAACCTAGAGATATACAAAATAATGTTTCAATGCATTACCTAACTGTATCTATTTAATAAAACAATATACGCAGATGTATCTACAAGATACATAGATATGAAGCAAACATAAACAAACCTTTTATAGAATCCTGGGACCTGGATCCTGGGACCTGGATCCTTGGACCTGGATCCTTGGACCTGGATCTTGCTGCAGAGGGAGGAGACCTGCCCATAGTCAAGCCACAGATGATCTACCACTTACCACAAGTCACCCGTGGGTATCTCTCACGGGAGTTGAGAATATTCTGATGGGAGTTGAGAATGTTCTGATGGGAGTTGAGAATGTTCTGATGGGAGTTGAGAATGTTCTGATGGGAGTTGAGAATGTTCTGATGGGAGTTGAGAATGTTCTGATGAATGAACAGGGCGTGGATTCTTAACCATGGGTGTTTGGGTCACTATAGACTAACGCTTAGTCTCTGAATATACGGTGTTGTCCATTTGAGATTTCTTGATGGTTAACGTTATTTAGAATCATTTGGAAGTTGGGGCAGTAAGGAAGGAGAACAATATATGGGTGTACAAGCAAGCGATGCTTGATAACGGTGTTAGAACCTACACCGAAACGTCGCTCTCGCTCTCAAGGAAGGAGAACAAATATCGCTGGGTGAACAAGCAAGCGATGCTTGATAACGGTGTTAGAACCTACACCGAAACGTCGCTCTCGCTCTCAAGGAAGGAGAACAATATATGGGTGAACAAGCAAGCGATGCTTGATAACGGTGTTAGAACCTACACCGAAACGTCGCTCTCGCTCTCAAGGAAGGAGAACAATATATGGGTGAACAAGCAAGCGATGCTTGATAACGGTGTTAGAACCTACAGCGAAACGTCGCTCTCGCTCTCAAGGAAGGAGAACAATATATGGGTGAACAAGCCAGCGATGCTTGACAACGGTGTTAGAACCTACACAGAAACGTCGCTCTCGCTCTCAAGGAAGGAGAACAATATATGGGTGAACAAGCCAGCGATGCTTGACAACGGTGTAAGAACCTACAGCGAAAGGTTGCTCTCGCTCTCAAGGAAGGAGAACAATATATGGGTGAACAAGCCAGCGATGCTTGACAACGGTGAATGTTCTGATGGGAGTTGAGAATGTTCTGATGGGAGTTGAGAATGTTCTGATGAATGAACAGGGCGTGGATTCTTAACCATGGGTGTTTGGGTCACTATAGACTAACGCTTAGTCTCTGAATATACGGTGTTGTCCATTTGAGATTTCTTGATGGTTAACGTTATTTAGAATCATTTGGAAGTTGGGGCAGTAAGGAAGGAGAACAATATATGGGTGAACAAGCCAGCGATGCTTGACAACGGTGTTAGAACCTACAGCGAAACGTCGCTCTCGCTCTCAAGGAAGGAGAACAATATATGGGTGAACAAGCCAGCGATGCTTGATAACAGTGTTAGAACCTACACCGAAACGTCGCTCTCGCTCTCAAGGAAGGAGGAACAATATATGGGTGAACAAGCCAGCGATGCTTGATAACGGTGTTAGAGCCTACACCGATGTTAGAAACGTCGCTCTCGCTCTCAAGGAAGGAGAACAATATATGGGTGAACAAGCCAGCGATGCTTGACAACGGTGTTAGAACCTACAGCGAAACGTCGCTCTCGCTCTCAAGGAAGGAGAACAATATATGGGTGAACAAGCCAGCGATGCTTGATAACGGTGTTAGAACCTACACCGAAACGTCGCTCTCGCTCTCAAGGAAGGAGAACAATATATGGGTGAACATGCCAGTGATGCTTGACAACGGTGTTAGAACCTACACCGAAACGTCGCTCTCGCTCTCAAGGAAGGAGAACAATATATGGGTGAACAAGCTAGCGATGCTTGACAACGGTGTTAGAACCTACAGCGAAACGTCGCTCTCGCTTTAATATGGAAGTTGTTCATCCATATATTGTTATCCTTCCTTCTTGATGGTTGATACTCTTGAATCCCAGGCTGAAATAAATAATGAACAAATCTGTTGAAACACACAGGATTAGTTTGACAATCGCAGGGCGACACAGTGGTTGAATCGTGTAACAGCAGCAATACTGTATAGGCCTATGAACCATTTCTATAATCCAACTCGACCTCTGTTAAAAGGTGAGTCCGCGATATAGACTGTATCAAGTCTGTGAGTGACTATCAAATACTGGTAATATAAGGTGGTTGGTAAACATGAGCACATCCTGCCAAACCCTCGGCCCTCGTCAAAAAACACATTCCAAGAAAAGTCAATATTTCAGGCAAAAAACACAAAAGACTACAACTAAACCTTTTGAATGTCGATACGAGTTTATATATCATACATCACAAACAGCGTATGTATCCTCAGTATCATATAGAGCTTATATATCATATACCACATAGATCTTTTATAACATATAGAGCTTTTGTATCATATATCATATAGAGCTTATGCATCATATATCATATATAGCTGATATACCCTATAGAGCTTAATTACCACATTTCATATATAGCTTCTATACCATATATCACATAGAGCTTATATATCATATACCATATAGAGCCTATATACCATATATCACATAGAGTGTATGTATCTTATATCACGTAGAGCTTATATACCATATATCATATACAGCTTACGTAGCATATACCATATAGAGCTTACGTAGCATATACCATATAGAGCTTATGTACTATATAGAGCTTATGTATCATATATCATATATAGCTCACATACCATATATAGCTTACATATCATATATACCATATATAGCTTAAATATCATAAATCACATAGAGCTTATTTATCATATACCATATAGAGCTTATAAACCATACATGATATATACCTTACATACCACATGGAGCTTATGTATCATATATCACCGTTATCAGCACCAGTATTTAACCTTGTCATAGTAGTTTCTTATTTGGTCTCCTTCAGTTGTTTTTCAGGATCTGTAGTGTCACCGTGAACAATGTATAACAGTTGAAACGTATAAAACTGCATATCGTATAACACTGACTCATAACACGCCATGCTTGTTATTATCAACGTTTACACTTTTTAGCCTCAGTTTGATTTTACACGTGAATGAAGATTATGACTAAGGGACAGTACGTTATTTCCTCGGGTTTTCGGAATATTCCAGCGTATTCTGACTCAATGAGTAAGAGAAAGTTTAATATCGTAAACCTCTGGAAGTGTTATTTATATGTAATTCAGTTTATAGATAACATAATGTGCAGTTCTAATCCAGTCTAAATATAATTGACTGGCTAAAGAAACGTTATCAAAGGCGCCGACAGTAGTTTATCAGGCGATAATGTACACTTTTTGCATGACGTCACACTGTATTGTGACATTCTCGCTTGCCCCCTCGTTATCAACCGTACCCTTGGTAACCGACGTCACCATGCATGTCAGTTGTCATCGCCTCGTACAACCTCCCAACAGTAAACTACGCCGCAGAACACCGTTTCTTGCTTTGCAGTTGCTTCACTCGGCTAACATCACTGCTGGAAACAATACGTTTATATGTTTCGACGGATAAAATGTCTCAGCTCGACTCACAATTAAACAGCGACACGGCAACGTTGGCAATGTTTACATTCCCACAATGCATCCGTTGAATGTCGCGTGACAAGTCAGCTTCATCTGGATGTATGGTTTCTAAACTTACGTTGATAGAAGAAATGCGACGTTCATATTGCCCCATATGGTTAACGTTAATCATAGATGCAATTGAAATAATTCAAAGAAGATATTTAACACAAACGTAAACCGCCATCAAACTCTTTATCATTTGTTTTTCTGGTAATAACGTAGGGGTGCAGACACGTCAATAGAACAGCAAATCAGTTGGCCCTAAGCGAGGATTGTTAACTTAGGTTACCGACACCGTCGTTTTGCTGACCTTCGGGGCAGAACAGAGTGAGAACAGTTTGGTTGAATGTCGATACTGTACCAAGTGTGATGCTGATATTATTCAGACGATGTAGCCTTGGGCAAAGTGTCGACTTGGGTTGGCATGACCTGACACAGATTGTCCCACCTGTCACATCTCAGGTAGAAAGTCTGGAACTATGACGTAACAATCATTACTTTGTTTAAGATAACAATTGCATATTTGCAGTGTATGATATAAGCCCAAAACCCAGCCAGACATCAGGGCTGGTAACTTCAAAATGTTACCAGCCCAAAATGGATATCACCAGACCAAATATGGTAATTTTACTTAGATATATGAAACATCTACAATTTTTACCAGACCATCGGGCTGGCTAGCTGTAAATTTAGACCGTCCGTCAGAAATCTAGACCGTCTCGGGCTGTTGGACGGGCCTTATTACATACACTGATATTCATCAGAAATGTTTTATAGATAATGTCCTCCACTGAACATACGTTTCGGTTATACGTGTCTAGTTACAATGGAAACGTTGCTTAGTTCACTGAGTTTATTAGACTTTTTGAGCGAGTTTAACAACAGGTGCTGAGCTGCACCACTCTAAAGTGGTCCAGGAATGCGATAAGATACGTCTATAAACTGACGAGCAAACTTTATCTTGTCACTTGATTGTTCACAGACCATCAACTCTCAGAGTCTTGCGCTAAGCACCATGTTCCTTCTGAAAGTGCTGGTCTTCTTGTGTACGGTGCTCGGGGCCGTCGTTGGAGAATGTCCGTCTGGCTATTTACGGCATGACGAATCATGTTATGCACTTATTTTCATCAAGGCAAGCTGGACAGAGGCTGCTGTGTATTGCCAAGCTGTGGGCGCTCACCTGGCGTAGGTGGAAACAGCAGCAGAACAGACCTTCCTCGAGGGCTTGCTGGGCAGATCTTCATCCAGTCTGAGCACTGGGTACGTGTGGCTGGGGGCCATAGGATACCTCGTGAGGGGGGGGGGGAGTGGCAGTGGGGATTCAAGGGAGGAAAGGTTGGTCAGACGTGGTGGAATCCTGGATCACCAGGGTACAGCAGCCACAATGGCGAACGACAGGCATGTCTGACCTTGACCCGAAGTCTCGGCTTCAAGTGGAACGACGAATTCTGTGATGTGCGTCACAATTTCATCTGTGAGACAGAGGCTGCTGGATCTGGAAGTCTTGTCGGATAAATGTTCGTCAAAGGTGACATTCAATGTCGTGCCATGTATGGACTTTCTTGACTCGAGATTAAATTAGATTAAATGGTTTATAATTGATTACTTTGGTCATATATATAACAAATCAAGAGATTTACGTATAACTGATTCTTCTGACACATTGTGAAGGTAGGTTGTTCAACCGGGTGGGGGGTTTAGGTGGGTCTACTGCGTGGTACCCCTTGTGATACTCCGTGTGATACCCTTGAGTCATACCCATATGTGATACTCCTGTGCGATAGCCCTGTGCAATACCTACATGGGATATCATGTGATACCACTATGTGATACGTCTGTGTGATAGCCCTGTGCCATACCCACATGGAATATCATGTGATACCACTGTGTGATACTTCTGTGTGATAGCCCTGTGCCATACCCACATGGGATATCATGTGATACCACTATGTGATACCAGTGGGGTACCCATTTTGGACTGGTACCGCGGTTAGCAAGAACTACAACACCAGCATAGGTTATCTCCCATTTGACAGACACCCAGTCAGTTGGCAGACACCCAGTTGGCAGACACTGAGCAAGAAGGTTAATTAGGGTAACACCTATGGGTATAATGGAACAGTCCACAGTCTAGTGAGTGGAGGAGGCTGAGGTTCGTTATTGAGAAGCTTGCTTTGGTTGAGTGTAAATAAAACTTTGTTGTGAGTAAATGATAATCTGTTTTTTCTTCTCGAAGTTGTTCTTACTATCAATTACTATCGAATAGAGGTTTGTCACTGTGTTTACACAGAACATGGTCGCCGATTAATGATAATCTCTCTTCTCTCCTCACTTTGTTTTTAGTATCAATTGATCTTTGTATGAGGAAAGATCTTAAGAGAGTTTTACATCTGTTTTTAAAAACAAGGATTAATTAATTAATTTTATCAATAGACTAATTTTAAATTTGACTCAACAAATATATAAAATGGTGAAAAGCATATCTGTTCGATATCAATATGGCTGGAGTGCGGAGAGTGGAGTATCTGATGTCACAGAGAGGGGGCCCTCAAATTGTTCTGGATGGTTATGTTTACACCAGAAATAAGGTCAGACAGACCTGCACCCACTGGAGATGCATCGTCAAGACCTGCACGGGGAGGTGTTCAACTGTCGGAGACTTCCTTCGAACACAGACAGAGCACAACCATGCACCAGATGACTGCCCCAAGCAAAGATTTGTCAGTGAACTGCGCAAGCGAGCTAGAGAGGAGACAACTCAGATGCAGACCTTGTACACAGAGCAGCTGTCAGTAGAGGAGGAAGACAACCTACACGTTCTTCCATCTTTCACCAGCGTCAGCAGTTCTCTGTACAGACACCGCCGCAAGACCATGCCAGCGTTACCTACCACCCTCCGACGAGAAGTGCATTTGGAAGACAGTTGGACAGAGACAAGTAATGGACGTCGTTTCCTTCTTCTTTCTGATGGAGAACAAGACAAGATCCTAGTGTTCTCTACCACTGAACAGCTCCAGGTGCTGCAGACCGCCGATACCATCTACATGGATGGAACTTTCACTGCCTGCCCTGGGCTTTGGGATCAGGTTTACATAATTCATGCCCGTTGCAACTCGGTGTCATACCCCTTAGTCTTTGCCCTTCTGCCTGATCGTCAAACCACCACCTACGTTAGACTGTTCCGCCTCCTCAAGGAGAAGGTGTTGGAGGAACTGAATCGTCCCCTGGCCCCAGCAAAAATACAGACAGATTTTGAGCTTGCAACCATCCGAGCCATCGAGATGGAATTTCCAAATGCAGAGACCAAGGGATGCTTCTTCCACTTCTCCCAAGCCCTGTGGAGGAAGACACAAGATCTAGGTCTCACAGTTGCATACAAGGAGGATCCAGCAGTAAAAAGAGTTCATCAGGAGCAGCTGCCCTTGCCTTATTGCCACAAAGATCAGGTTCAAGACACCTGGATTGATGCCATGGACTCCTCCCAGCCTCTGACCGCATTGAGGACTTCAAGGATTACATGGTCGTCACATGGGTGGACTATGACGCCCGATTCCACTGTCACTTTGGAACCATCCCACAACACTGTAGGACCAAGGACCAACAACAACTTGGAAGGTTTCCACAGTCGGATGAACAGATCTCTTCCACACCGCCACCCCAACATATTTCGCTTTGTGGAAGTAATTCGGAGGATCGAGATGGCTGACAGAGCCAAGCTGAGACAATTCGACTTTGGGGCTGCTCCTCCAAGTCGCAAGCGAGTCTACAGAGAGATCGACAACAGGATCCTGAGGCTCAAAGACACACTGAGTCGCGGCGAGAAAACTCCTCTTCAGTTCCTAGATGCGGTGGCAAACCTCATAAAACTTGGCTAACAAGACATGAACTTTACTGGACTTGCTATAACTAAGCTTTAATTAGATCTATAAATACAGAAAAATATTGCTATGTCAAAGATATATCTACTTAAAGCTACTGTGCTACTACACTCTCTCAAAAAAGAAACGCAACCCCTATCTAAATATCTGACATCATTTCTAGAATAAAGATGGTGAATGTAAATTAGAATTTTCTTCAAAATACTGTTAATACGTTCCCATTTGATCAGTATAAGCTCCCAAACGGAACCATTTTCACACATGATGACCTTTGTATCCGTGTTATTTGAGAAAGTGCGAAATTGTCATGTACAAAATGCTAAAAGCCTGTTGCACGTGCAAATCGTTGAAAACACAGTTCATGTAGAGGGTTTTAAAAGCACGCGTAGTTTGTAATTTTCTCTCATAATTTGCTCTGCAAAGCAAGTTCGAAAATGCCCCGTTTGAGTACAGCAAATCGAAATATTGCCATTGGTCGCATTGAGGCCGGGGAAAGCTTTGGAACAGTTGCCCGTCATCTAAACGTACACAAAACAATAATCTCACGACTTTGGAATCGTTACACACAGTTCCATGCAATTGAAGATCGTCCCAGGAGCGGTAGACCCTAGGATCACCACGCACCGGCTCAGGATCGCTTTATTCGACTCAGCCACCTACGTAATCGGCATGCCACACCCACCATCACTGCAACACAGGTGCCAGGTTTGAGAGAGTATCGGCCCAAACCATCAGGAACCGTTTACATGAGGCAAATTTACGTGCAAAGAAGACCAGTTGTTGGGCCCGTCTTGAAACGCCAACATCGACGCCAACGTCTCAGGTGGTGTACTAACGTAAGGAGATGGACCCTAAGAAACTGGAGAAGAGTCTGGTTTAGTGACGAGTCTCGTTTTCTTCTTCAACGACGTGACGGTGAACAACGTGTCTATAGACGAGCAAATGAACGTTTTGCACCGAACTGCGTTCGACAGGTCGACAGATTTGGAGAGTCAGCATCATGGGTATGGGGAGCCATGTCTTACAACCAACGGTCAGACTTGGTCATCATTCGTGGCAATTTGACGGCACAACGGTACATTGATGACGTCTTACAGCCACATCTTCTGCCGATAATCGACCCACAGAGGGAGTTGTTTCAACATGACAATGCCCGCCCTCATACAGCTCGTGCAACAGTGGCATTCCTACAGAATTCAAACGTCAACGTGATGCCGTGGCCCTCCAGATCGCCAGACATCAATCCTATCGAACATCTGTGGGACCAGCTGGATCGTCGTGTTCGTGCACGTACACCACAACCGCACACGTTGGTTGAACTGGCCGCAGCACTCCAGGAAGAGTGGAGAGCAATCCCCCAGGAAAACATCCGCCGTCTGATTCGTTCTGTTCCGAGGAGGTGCACTGCTGTGATTAGAGCTCGTGGCTCTACAACGAGATACTGAAGACAACGCCCCCTAGCGTAAATTGAGAGTTCGATACTGACCTGCATAAACTGTTACCTTATACCGTGCTGACCTAAGGTTCACCATGTCAAATTATCTTTAAAAATACCAATGTAATAACCAGTTAAAATTGATATAAACATTACCAAAAAAACAGGGGTTGCGTTTCTTTTTTGAGAGAGTGTATTATGCATTGTTAAATTGAAAAATATTGTATTCTTGTGATCAAATAAATATTAGATTTTTTTTTTGTGTTTTTATTTGGACTATTCCATTATACTGTGTAGGTAACAGGTAGTTGCTCATCTGTTCATTGAACCGTAAATGATGTTGTTTTAAGGTGTCTGCGAACTGGCTGTCTGCGTAATGGGAGGACACCCCAGCATACATCCATGCATGGCACTTTATGTGTAAACATATTTAGAACCCGACTTTACCCCGCTTTCTCATTACATCCCTCCTGACCAAATCGTCACAACACGTGGAGACCCATTGATACAGAGCGCAAAGGGGTAGTTTCTTCTCCCGAGACACTTGGGTTTGCCAGGAGTGAGTGAGTGTGGTTTTACGCCACTTTTAGCAATATTCCAGCAATATCACGTCGGGGTACACAGGAATGAGCTTCACTCATTGTATCCATGTTGAGAAACTATCCCGGGCGAAGGCTTTAACCACTAGGTTTCCCGCAGTGTGCTATGGGATTCATTAAAGAGGTCAGTACTACATAACAACGATATTGCAGTTTCACAATCTGATACAGACACCTCACAAATTGTTGTGTCAGTGGATATTTATAGCATAGGAAAATGAGAAGCAATTATTTAGAGTTAGATTGAATTATAGATTTCGTTTAGACTTAATGAGAAGATTTAACGAATTAAAGGATAAATTATCCCAAATACACATTTGGTTGATCACCTCAAGATGTATAGATATTTCTATACTAATTATGGAATGCAAGTTTTTAATTTAAATCAATTTGAAAGTTAACCTAGAGATATACAAAATAATGTTTCAATGCATTACCTAACTGTATCTATTTAATAAAACTATATACGCAGATGTATCTACAGGATACATAGATATGAAGCAAACATAAACAAACCTTTCATAGAATCCTGGGACCTGGATCCTGGGACCTGGATCTTGCTGCAGAGTGAGGAGACCTGCCCATAGTCAAGTCACAGATGATCTACCACTTACCACAAGTCACCCGTGGGTATCTCTCATGGGAGTTGAGAATGTTCTGATGAATGAACAGGGCGTGGATTCTTAACCATGGGTGTTTGGGTCACTATAGACTAACGCTTAGTCTCTGAATATACGGTGTTGTCCATTTGAGATTTCTTGATGGTTAACGTTTTTTAGAATCATTTGGAAGTTGGGGCAGTAAGGAAGGAGAACAATATATGGGTGTACAAACCAGCAATGCTTGATAACGGTGTTAGAACCTACAGCGAAACGTCGCTCTCGCTCTCAAGGAAGGAGAACAATATATGGGTGAACAAGCCAGCGATGCTTGATAACGGTGTTAGAACCTACACCGAAACGTCGCTCTCGCTCTCAAGGAAGGAGAACAATATATGGGTGAACAAGCCAGCGATGCTTGATAACGGTGTTAGAACCTACACCGAAACGTCGCTCTCGCTCTCTAAGGAAGGAGAACAATATATGGGTGAACAAGCAAGCGATGCTTGATAACGGTGTTAGAACCTACAGCGAAACGTCGCTCTCGCTGTAATAAAGAAGTTGTTCATCCATATATAGTTATCCTTCCTTCTTGACGGTTGATACTCTTGAATCCCAGGCTGAAATAAATAATGAACAAATCTGTTGAAACACACAGGATTAGTTTGACAATCGCAGGGCGACACAGTGGTTGAATCGTGTAACAGCAGCAATACTGTATAGGCCTATGAACCATTTCTATAATCCAACTCGACCTCTGTTAAAAGGTGAGTCCACGATATAGACTGTATCAAGTCTGTGAGTGACTATCAAATACTGGTAATATAAGGTGGTTGGTAAACATGAGCACATCCTGCCAAACCCTCGGCCCTCGTCAAAAAACACATTCCAAGAAAAGTCAATATTTCAGGCAAAAAACACAAAAGACTACAACTAAACCTTTTGAATGTCGATACGAGTTTATATATCATACATCACAAACAGCGTATGTATCCTCAGTATCATATAGAGCTTATATATCATATACCACATAGATCTTTTATAACATATAGAGCTTTTGTATCATATATCATATAGAGCTTATGCATCATATATCATATATAGCTGATATACCCTATAGAGCTTAATTACCACATTTCATATATAGCTTCTATACCATATATCACATAGAGCTTATATATCATATACCATATAGAGCCTATATACCATATATCACATAGTGATCTGTTTGATTGGCATTTAGAAGTTGGTGACTAATAAGAAAGTAAGAAAGTTTATGGATAACAACTTCTTTATTATATATGATGCGACGTTTCGGTATGGATTCTTATACCGTTGTCAAGCAAGAGTGAAGTACTACAGCACAGAACAGACTTATATACATGAACAGGGATTAAGTAATAACAACATGTAGGACTGAAAGGGGGATTAACAATAACAACAAGGCACGGTGGCAATAATGTAGTGACAATAGGAAGCCAATGGTGGTTGATGTAAAAACAAAATATACATGCTGATGAGATTAATTAACAATGATGGCTGAGGTGCTCTAATCTGTTGTTTTATGAGATCATTGTATGCAGAAGGGATGAGATATCCCTGGTCTCTGTTGATTGAGGGCTTGTGTCTCCGGATTTGAACTGCTTCTGCAAGTTTCCTTTTGGTGAAGTCCTGGTGGTTTTTGGATAATATGTCCACATTGTCCCAAATTATGTTGTGATTGGGGCAGTTGATGATGTGGTCTGATATTGCCGATTTTCTATCAGATTTAGTGGTAGATGATAAGTGTTCTTTGATTCCGGATATTTATGGGCCGGGAGGTTTCGCCTACATAGGCCTCGCCACAGTCACAGTTGATTTTATAGACAACACCTTTGGGTTGATGTTGTCGTTTAGAGGTGTTCCTGCCATTCGCTTTCAGTAGGGTTTTTAGTGGTGTAGAGCTGGTAAAGTAGGTTTCGATGCCTGCTTCTCGCTTGAGGAGACGGCTGATGTGGTGAGAGGTTTTCCTATGCCAGAGGGATAAAAATCCACGAATAGGTGCTGGTTCAGACTTGTTGTGTGCTCCAGAGACACTTGTTGGGTACAGTGTGGTGCTCCTAACGGAAATCGACTAGGTTCGACAGCGGATGGTTGAATCTCTGGTGAAAACGGATTTCTGTAACAAACTCCTCAAAATAACTGAAGCAGACCAGATCCTGAGTTACGATGTTGTGGACCTCTTCACAAGTGTCCCCATAGAAGAAACTCTCCAAATCCTCCGCCAACGCATCTCTGAATTAGAAACCCCCTTGACACCAACCTCACCACTGGCTCCATCATTGCCCTCACCTCTGCCTGCATCACCTCCACTTACTTCACCTGGGAGACGACTACTATGAACAAATCCACGGCCTGCCCATGGGCTCCCCTCTGTCCCCAATACTCACAGAAATCTACATGACCTCCTTCGAACAGCAAGCACTCAGCACCTCAACCATCAAACCAACCTGCTGGTACAGGAAGGTCGATGACACGTTTGTCATCCTTCGGCAAGACCAAGACCCAGCAGCCCTCCTGCAACACCTCAACCAACAGCACCCCGGGTCCAATTCACCTTAGAAACAGAATCCAGTGGTCAACTTCCTTTCTAGATGTCCTTGTAACCAGAACACCAGCCAACAAGATCCGTACCAGTGTCTATAGAAAGCCAACCCACTCCGACCAATACATTCATTTTGACTCCAACCACCCTTTGAGAACCAAAACTGGCATTATCTCCACCCTCACCAGACGAGCCATCAACCTTTCCTCCACCAGTCCCACTACAGAAATACAGCACCTCCGCCATGTTTTCACCAAGTTCAACCACTACCCGTCGAAACTAGTCGATAAAATTATCAGCACCACACTCCACCCAACAAGAAAACCGGCCTCCAACAAACCTGAACCAGCACCTATTCGTATCTCCTCTCCCTTCATAGGGAAAACCTCTCACCACATCAGCCGTCTCCTCAAGCGAGAAGCAGGCATCGAAACCTACTTTACCAGCTCTACACCACTAAAAACCCTACTGAAAGCGAATGGCAGGAACACCTCTAAACGACAACATCAACCCAAAGGTGTTGTCTATAAAATCAACTGTGACTGTGGCGAGGCCTATGTAGGCGAAACCTCCCGGCCCATAAATATTAGAATCAAAGAACACTTATCATCTACCACTAAATCTGATAGAAAATCGGCAATATCAGACCACATCATCAACTGCCCCAATCACAACATAATTTGGGACAATGTGGACATATTATCCAAAAACCACCAGGACTTCACCAAAGGAAACTTGCAGAAGCAGTTCAAATCCGGAGACACAAGCCCTCAATCAACAGAGACCAGGGATATCTCATCCCTTCTGCATACAATGATCTCATAAAAACAACAGATTAGAGCACCTCAGCCATCATTGTTAATTAATCTCATCAGCATGTATATTTTGTTTTTTACCTCCACCACCATTGGCTTCCTATTGTCACTACATTATTGCCACCGTGCCTTGTTGTTATTGTTAATCCCCTCATTCAGTCCTACATGTTGTTATTACTTAATCCCTGTTCATGTATATAAGTCTGTTCTGTGCTGTAGTACTTCACTCTTGCTTGACAACGGTATAAGAATCCATACCGAAACGTCGCATCATATATAATAAAGAAGTTGTTATCCATAAACTATTCTTACTTTCTTAATCGTAATTTCTTTCGAGTCAATTAATCTATCTGGCAATTCACCTTCGTCACAGATATTAGCAGGAGAAAGGTAACTGAATTTTGTTGTTTGGGTTTATAATTTTATAAAACTCGGGAAACACAACCACATGTTCATGTTGCAGATCGTTTCGGTATCTATAAATAGATTATCAACACTGCGCGGGGCGCCTTACTTATCCGTTGGCGTTGTTCAAATTTAGTTCAATAATCTGAAAACATGGGTTTCTATCTTTTAATGAATGAAGAGAATGGTAAATAAAAGCAAAAATATTTCCCGTCTACTACTTCATGCATCTTATTTGTCTGTATATTATTAATGTAAACAAATCAATCACATCATAACCTATTTGATCTTTTGGAAATCTGGAAAAGATAATTGGGCTTGTAAACAGTATGTTTCCATGGACGTGTCTGGACATACCCAGAAGTAAATATTCAACAGCTGATCTGCAGCAACTCTCAGTAAAGTTTTCTCTCTTCAAAATCTTTACACCATGATAAAATGACACTGAATATAAGGAAATCATATTTGTAATCATCATTTCCATTTTATTTTTCTATATGTACTTTGTTGTGGAATCCTAATTTACATAGAAACTTCCACAATACTAGACTTCATGAACTGCCATCGTTTATGTACAGGTATGTCGCAGCACCAGAACACAAAGAAGATCCAAGATACAGTCTGCACCTGTACACTAGCTAAGCCATCTTCCAGAAATAGGAAACATGTGATGCAAAATCTTGGAACAGAGGATCGATCCATAGTTATCCGAACAATTAACTAGCATTGAAATAGAATGTTACCCAAATGTAGATCTATTGTTTCTTCATCAGAGATGTTTAACTGCTAACTACCAGTGTAAATAAGGTGCAAAGAAACTATCCTATGTTCAAAGCTTTTTGTCAATACAATTACATATTGACATTATTGCTTCTTAAACAATGATAATCTTTGTTTCATTAGATCTGAGACCATATCCCTAGACATAACACTGATTTTGATCTATTTCCTTTTCTGAGATACTTACTGGTGCCATAAAATTATAGTAAAGTTGATTCAAAATTTGGTAAAAGTCATAACAAAGGTTTAGGAAAACAGACATGAAAATGTCCTGAAGCCTTCACCTCCTACAAACCAGTGTGCAATTTAATATGAAGCTCATCTTCCAAATAACCATCAACAAACCTTGAACAATTTGTCCAAATCCATCATCTTAATAAACACTAACATTTGCTAAGAATCAAATATTAGTAACCTCCTAAAACACTGATGATTTATCAGAAGAATTACATCAAATATGGGTTAAATATATGTTTCAATATTTATTCCCTTACATGAAAAGTCAACTGAGACTTTTGTAAGTTATTCTGTACCAGGACTGGATAATGCCTGACCAGGATGTGACCAAAACGTAGCCTTTTCTTTTTCAAATTCTCTGGATGTTGAAAAAACTTTAATGAGTTATGATACTAGCAATCACTTTCAGAATTATCTTCTTAGGTAAATGTAGTATTTAAAAAACCCATCTAAAAGCAGGAGCCAAGAAACTAAATTAATACCAAGTGATTGTCCTGCCATGATATGTATGGTGTTTGTTTGCCTAGTTCTGTCTTAAAATCATAAGAATATGTCAATCAATTAAATAATTATTTATTATTGATTAGATTTTTATTAATTTTATTACCCTTCCACGTTTACTAAAAAAGCAAGATGTTAAAACATACCTTGCTATCACTTCCAGTGAATTTATCAAAATTACAGTTGTAATATTACTCCTAAAATGTACCAATATATGTGAATAATTTATGTGGTACCAAAACTTCAAATAATGTTCTCATATTTAAGATATACACTTTTTTTCACTCCGTCCAATACTCCAGAAAGTCACTGTTCTTCTCACATAGTTTTCGTATTCGATCAACCTGGAGGAAGGTTATTCAGTTCAAAGTCCCATGCAACTCTTTATAAAAAATCTGAAATATTTAAGGCATGGTTTTATAGGCACTCATATGAATTAATTTTGATACTTGGATATGGCATGATAGGCAACTGCTGACACTGACAATATTTCCGTTTGAATATAAAATATTACTCCTCGAATATTTCGCTCTGTTAACAAGATACTGTAGGCCTTCGGATTGTGCTTATGAAACTTAAAAACATCCTAAAATGTGTGACAAATTGAAGAATATCTAAGAGCGAACGGGACAATATCCGCCACATTGTTCTTTCATGTAACAAGTTTGATATTTCGGTTGACCCTAACCGAAATGAGGATTTATTTACATTGTGTCACGGCTTTCTCGCCTGTCTCATTTGAGCCTTATGGCGTACCAACTCAATGCCTAGTAGTGACTAAAAACGTTAAGCAAAAACATTTTTGTAGTTACAAGAATTGTCCGTGTTTATAACACTTGCAAAGTCTTAAACTGCTATTTGTTGTCATCAATTGGTAATGATTTTGACCATGTGCAAAAGTGTGGAAATTCGTGCAAATTCTCATCAGCAGGCAGACGTAGGTTTCCTGAACGATGGTGCAGACATTTAACTGATCGTCAGGCCTATCGCGTTTCTTGATCCGCCTCCATTTTTTGTTGTCTTGACCGTAATGGTTTGGTTAAGGTACACATCAAATCGCAGCAATATGTAATAAATATAGCGAGTGTAAGTGGCATAATTCGAAGCACATCGCTTCGGATGCATCGTTTGACCCCGGAAATAAGTCTGACAAATCCACACAGCGCGCCCGGCCTGCTGATTGGCCAAAATTGACGCATGCGCCAGTTTTGATTGACAGACTGGATCGGTCTATTGACTGGCTAAAGAAACGTTATCAAAGGCGCCGACAGTAGTTTATCAGGCGATAATGTACACTTTTTGCATGACGTCACACTGTATTGTGACATTCTCGCTTGCCCCCTCGTTATCAACCGTACCCTTGGTAACCGACGTCACCATGCATGTCAGTTGTCATCGCCTCGTACAACCTCCAACAGTAAACTACACCGAAGCACACCGTTTCTTGCTTTGCAGTTGCTTCACTCGGCTAACATCACTGCTGGAAACAATACGTTTATATGTTTCGACGGATAAAATGTCTCAGCTCGACTCACAATTAAACAGCGACACGGCAACGTTGGCAATGTTTACATTCCCACAATGCATCCGTTGAATGTCGCGTGACAAGTCAGCTTCATCTGGATGTATGGTTTCTAAACTTACGTTGATAGAAGAAATGCGACGTTCATATTGCCCCATATGGTTAACGTTAATCATAGATGCAATTGAAATAATTCAAAGAAGATATTTAACACAAACGTAAACCGCCATCAAACTCTTTATCATTTGTTTTTCTGGTAATAACGTAGGGGTGCAGACACGTCAATAGAACAGCAAATCAGTTGGCCCTAAGCGAGGATTGTTAACTTAGGTTACCGACACCGTCGTTTTGCTGACCTTCGGGGCAGAACAGAGTGAGAACAGTTTGGTTGAATGTCGATACTGTTCCAAGTGTGAAGCTGATATTATTCAGACGATGTAGCCTTGGGCAAAGTGTCGACTTGGGTTGGCATGACCTGACACAGATTGTCCCACCTGTCACATCTCAGGTAGAAAGTCTGGAACTATGACGTAACAATCGTTACTTTGTTTAAGATAACAATTGCATGTTTGCAGTGTATGAAATAAGCCAAAAACCCAGCCAGACATCAGGGCTGGTAACTTCAAAATGTTACCAGCCCAAAATGGATATCACCAGACCAAATATGGTAATTTTACTTAGATATATGGAACATCTACAATTTTTACCAGACCATCGGGCTGGCTAGCTGTAAATTTAGACCGTCCGTCAGAAATCTAGACCGTCTCGGGCTGTTGGACGGGCCTTATTTCATACACTGATATTCATCAGAAATGTTTTATAGATAATGTCCTCCACTGAACATACGTTTCGGTTATACGTGTCTAGTTACAATGGAAACGTTGCTTAGTTCACTGAGTTTATTAGACTTTTTGAACGAGTTTAACAACAGGTGCTGAGCTGCACCTCTCTAAAGTGGTCCAGGAATGCGATAAGATACGTTTATAAACTGACGAGCAAACTTTATCTTGTTACTTAATTGTTCACAGACCATCAACTCTCAGAGTCTTGCGCTAAGCACCATGTTCCTTCTGAAAGTGCTGGTCTTCTTGTGTACGGTGCTCGGGGCCGTCGTCGGAGAATGTCCGTCTGGCTATTTACGGCATGACGAATCATGTTATGCACTTATTCTCATCAAGGCAAGCTGGGCAGAGGCTGCTGTGTATTGCCAAGCTGTGGGCGCTCACCTGGCGTATGTGGAAACAGCAGCAGAACAGACCTTCCTCGAGGCAGATCTTCATCCAGTCTGAGCACTGGGTACGTGTGGCTGGGGGCCATTGAATACCTCGTGAGGGGGGAGTGGCAGTGGGGATTCAAGGGAGGAAAGGTTGGTCAGACGTGGTGGAATCCTGGGTCACCAGAGTACATTAGCAATAATGGCGAACGACAGGCATGTCTGACCTTGACCCGAAGTCTCGGCTTCAAGTGGAACGACGAATTCTGTGATTTGCGTCACAATTTCATCTGTGAGACAGATGCTGTTGAATCTGGAAGTCTTGTCGGATAACTGTTCGTCAGAGGTGACATTCAATGTCGTGCCATGTATGGACTTTATCTATTCGAGATTAAATTAGATTAAATAGCTTAAGCGATGTATAATTGATTACGTTTGACATATTTATAGTGTTACCTGGGGTTTCAGGGTGTTCTACCATTCCTCCCTAGGCAATCTGTCTAGCCACTCTGGTTCTGGGGATGATGTAGCTAAGATGAATAGTGAAGGTTAAGTCCGGTATGGTGTTCAAGTCCATTTATTTTAGCATGAATCCTTTCACAAAGGTCCTCAGAAACTACCTAGCTTTCCTAGTTTACATGCAACACAGATTCACAAATCTCCTGGAAGAACTTGTTGGTTTCTTGTACAACTCCTAAAGTTACAATTTCATCTGAGCCATTCTCTCAATATACGGAGAGAACCTCTCAAGTCAACGGAGGGGCCTAGAGTCCCCCGCTCTCCCTCAGTCAGCTAAGTTTTGGTTCTCTTCACAATTTTTGCCTCCTCCCCCCGAAATGATGTCCTACCTCCTACAGAAATAACTCATATCCAATCTTGATAATTAGTTACTTTCATTAGTCCCTTCCGGAGACTTTATTTGGTACCATCAATTTCTTCCAGTGATAAAATGACATTGCTAGTTATCCTTAAGCCATACATCAACCAAACCATGACATATCTAACTAATATCTCAGATTGGTAGGCGCTAGAAAATACTTTATCAAATCATTTCAGATCCTATGCGTGCCCCTTTATTGACAAACTGACCAAACTGACCATCTGTATCCCAAATGTCCATCCACCCAATTTGTGTAGAAACACCAGTTTGAACGTTTCACCCTCATTTATGTCAATTCAGAGAATTTGTTATTCCCCCAAGAAAAGTGAATCAATAACAGTTCGGTTAGCTTGGTCAATGCACTTTCCCAGTACATTCACCCTTCTTAACTTGACTTCAAATTTTCCTTAAATATTTATAAAATATATATAATGTTTTCAACTCTAAATATCCTGGTTATAATAGTCAAGAGATTTACATGTAACTGATTCACCTTCTTACACATTGTGAATGTAGGCTGGTAAACCGGGTGGGCGGCGGCTGGGGTACCGTATGATAACCCGTGTGATACCCTGTGCATGGGCGTTTGTTGTGCCCTTAAACGCACAAGGCACAACAGGCGTTCGACCCCTCTGAACCCCCCATTGGCTCCACCAACGCAAACAAAAATCTTCAACGTGGACTTAAGTTATTTTCAAAGGGGAGTTCGAACCCCCCCCTCCCCCCTCCTCTCTGGATCCGCCAATGCTGTGTTATATGAGAGACCAAAAGAACTAAAGAACTTAGTGTCGAATACACAGTTGACATTAATTGTTAAACGAACCCCAATACATACCCCACATAGACAAGACTGTGGATTGCCTCTAGTGAGCTACACAAACCAGCCTCATATAACCCTGCTCTTATCATAGAAGTACAGAGCAATAGGACTGCTCAAACAGCATGAACTGAACCAACCATAAACAACACACATGATACGTATATAGAAATAGAACCTTCAGCTGATACTTGTTTCACTTTCACATTTTACAAAACACGAACATATTTTTGTTCCAATTTGACGACCATCAATTGATTAAGATAATTGAAGACTGTGAAATATCGAGTCTGGACCATCCTCAGCTTCGATCTACGCAACTGCGATACGATGACATTGCATTACATATGTCCACCAACACAGCGAGCCTGTCCACCCGTCAACCAACACAGCGAGCCTGTCCACCCGTCAACCAACACAGCGAGCCTGTCCACCCGTCAACCAACACAGCGAGCCTGTCCACCCGTTCCCGTTAATAGCCTCTTGCGACTGGCATAGGTTGCCGAAAGCCAATTCTGACCCGGATCTTGAGGGGGCGCACCGAATAGTAGATAGACAGACACAGATACCCGAAGTTAAACGCCGTGAGGAACAGGGAAGACTGAGGCCGTCGTATCTGTGTGACGTATATATCAGCCACTTGATACCACAGTGGACAGTGGACACCGACAATCTGCATCTTAGATAGCGTAATACACATGACATATTCAACATGGCGTTGCTGGTTTGGGGAGTAACGCTACTGCTTCTGTCGTCCTCTCTCGCCGTGTTCGAGCCTGGATGCAGCTTCATGAACAACCAATGTGTCTACAACGTCAAACTGGGACACGAGGGTCAGTGTGATACCCAGAGAACAGCGACCACTACCGGAGGGTTCGGACAACTGCTGCAATGCCGTACAGGTGGGGTTTCTTGTCTAGACTAAACATTCTGACGTGGGACAGTCGGTTTTAAAGGTTTTGTTAAAGAGAATTTCGGGTAATCATTTGTCCCTTTTAAGCGGCATGGGATAAAGACCTACACTTTACAGTCGATACCATGTCGTCCGCTACGGTATCGACCCAAGGGAGGTTACTCCCCTTCATGTACCTGCTCTGCTGTACACGCCATATATGGAGCAGTAGTAGCTGGAGGTGTTACTTACAACCAACCTCATAAAGATCAGATCAAAGTTCTCGCTATCGCTAAGCATCCCAGGACATCCCATTACCGACCACGTCAGAACGACCGTTCACTTCACCAATCAGAGTATCTTTTACGAGTTCGGGAAAATGAGAGTCGGAATGTGATTTCTAATCATGTGACATCGAACTGGTTAACACGGGGCATTCCGACAGACGGTTACGGCCCGTTCGACTAATTCCGTCAACATCGTTCTCTCTGAGGTGTATGTTTTAGTTATATACAGAAGGTACACTGGGGGCGTCTGATTGACTCTGAGACTTTCATTCCAGGGCAACATGAACAATCTACAGGGCGTGGTGGACGACCTCGTGAAGCAGATGCATGGAGTTCAGCAGAAACTAGGAATGAACCAATCAGCGTCCGTCTTACTGAACAAAACAACCAATGAGAGGGACCAGTTACTGCAAGAGCTGACTGCCAAGGCGGCAGCACTGAACACGTCACAGACCAACCTGGCACAACTTGTACAGCAGTCGGCCAATGCCATTCAGAAATATAAGGAGGAAATCGCCAACCTGACGCGAGACCTCAACAACTGTAAAGGCGTTCTTGGTCTGCGAACAAGCAATGTCAGCCAGTCCACAGGTCGCTCTATACTCTTCCCTATTGTAGTACTTAATAAACTTCATGAAAACATGGTTGTAAAACTTCAGGTCAGACAAGATAAAACACTGCTACACAGAACTTAGTCAGCTATAGTCTGCCGTAAGGTAGTAAAAGTGTATCTTGACGACAAAGCTGAATACAGTATGCAGCTGTGTCCATAGTGATACCAGTCTCAATTAACCAAATAGTCTCCAACAGAAATATACTCGGCTTTAAAACGTATATTTTTAAAAAGTAATCAGTTATAAACTTAGTTAAATACGTACACGTATTACGTACTGTATTTCAGCTTCAGATGACTACACGGTGTCATTGTGCACATTCGAGAATACCAATTGCGGATACACTGATCTTAGTTCTGTGAACAAGTGGAAGATTGGGCATGGTATAGAGAACCGTTATATCGGCCCTCAAGAAGACCACACAACTGGCGCACCAAAGGGTAAGGTTATACCACATATACGATTGTAGAAGTCATGCTGGGAAGAGTTAAGGGCTCAGGTGGAAACTTTATAGGCTTCAAGGGTGGTCTGCAGCATCCCAGAGTTGTCGTAAGAGGATCGATGCATATCATCGTCCCCCAGATGCCCCGAAAGTCAGTCACTAGATTGTTTGGCACAGATTAGTGACAGACCGCCGCCATACAGATGAAACATCGTGTGAGCGGCGTAAAACAACAATAAAACTCATCTGTGTCAAGGCGCCTCTACTTGTCGCCATACAGCTGAAACTCATCTGTGTCAAGGCGCCTTTACTTGTCACCATACAGCTGAAACTCATCGGTGTCAAGGCGCCTCTACTTGTCTGTCGCCATACAGCTGAAACTCATCTGTGTCAAGGCGCCTCTACTTGTCGCCATACAGCTGAAACTCATCTGTGTCAAGGCGCCCTCTAGGCGCCTCTTGTCGCCATACAGCTGAAACTCATCTGGTGTCAAGGCGCCTCTACTTGTCGCCATACAGCTGAAACTCATCTGTGCCAAGGCGCCTCTACTTGTCGCCATACAGCTGAAACTCATTGGTGTCAAGGCGCCTCTACTTGTCAGGCGCCTCTGCTTGTCGCCATACAGCTGAAACTCATCTGTGTCAAGGCGCCTCTACTTGTCGCCATACAGCTGAAACTTATCTGTGTCAAGGCGCCTCTACTTGTCGCCATACAGCTGAAACTCATCTGTGTCGCCAAGGCGCCTCTACTTGTCGCCATACAGCTGAAACTCATCTGTGTCAAGGCGCCTATACTTGTCGCCATACAGCTGAAACTCATCTGTGTCAAGGGCGCCTCTACTTGTCGCCATACAGCTGAAACTCATCTGTGTCAAGGCGCCTCTACTTGTCACCATACAGCTAAGAAACTCATTGGTGGTGTCAAAGGCGCCTCTACTTGTCTGTCGCCATACAGCTGAAACTCATCTGTGTCAAGGCGCCTCTACTTGTCTGTCGCCATACAGCTGAAATTCATTGGTGTCAAGGCGCCTCTATTTGTCGCCATATATACAATGGACAAAACAACCACTCTTGGAAAAAGGTTCCCATATTTCAGTTATATTGATATCTCAAGTTCCAAAGAAATGTTAGAGATCCACCCATGCATAGCCTACTCGGAAATTATCCATAACCCTCATTGATAACATGGCACATGGGTTTTGTTTGGGATTGCACTTAAAAGTACAGATTCTAGTAGTTTTAGGTTGAGTCCCATCCAAGATTCGAACCCTCGCTGTCAGATTCAGGCACATAATTGCCAGCGTACAAAGTTTTACCCACTCGGCCACAGCGGCTTCTAAATGACATTGTGTACCGCTGTTATCGGTTTTCATCAAAATCAGATTGACTGACATGCAACACATATCGAGGATAGGAGGGGTGACATAAATATATGTTAAAGTATGGGCGTTACAATCGTCTTAGCACGACAATCGTTTTGTGAATGCATTGCAGGAACCTACATGTACATTGATCCGACATCAGGAGATTACGACTACCATAGGACCAACAGAACCTTCTACCTCGCCTCCCCCGACTTCCAACCCGCCCCTGCCTACTGTGTCAGGTTCTGGTACAACTTGGACGGTGCAGATGCCAGATCTCTTCTGGTGTACGCCAAGGTTGGTACAACATGGACGGTGCAGATGCCAGATCTCTTCTGGTGTACGCCAAGGTAGGTACAACATGGACGGTGCAGATGCCAGATCTCTCCTGGTGTACGCCAAGGTAGGTACAACATGGACGGTGCAGATGCCAGATCTCTCCTGGTGTACGTCAAGGTTGGTACAACGTTGGCGGTGCAGATGCCAGATCTCTCCTGGTGTACGCCAAGGTAGGTACAACATGGACGGTGCAGATGCCAGATCTCTCCTGGTGTACGCCAAGGTAGGTACAACGTTGGCGGTGCAGATGCCAGATCTCTCCTGGTGTACGCCAAGGTTGGTACAACATGGACGGTGCAGATGCCAGATCTCTCCTGGTGTACGTCAAGGTTGGTACAACGTTGGCGGTGCAGATGTCAGATCTCTCCTGGTGTACGCCAAGGTTGGTACAACATGGACGGTGCAGATGCCAGATCTCTCCTGGTGTACGTGTGAAGGTTGGTACAACGTTGGCGGGGCAGATGCCAGATCTCTCCTGGTGTACGCCAAGGTAGGTACAACATGGACGGTGCAGATGCCAGATCTCTCCTGGTGTACGCCAAGGTTGGTACAACATGGACGGTGCAGATGCCAGATCTCTCCTGGTGTACGCCAAGGTAGGTACAACATGGACGGTGCAGATGCCAGATCTCTCCTGGTGTACGCCAAGGTAGGTACAACATGGACGGTGCAGATGCCAGATCTCTCCTGGTGTACGCCAAGGTAGGTACAACATGGACGGTGCAGATGCCAGATCTCTCCTGGTGTACGCCAAGGTTGGTACAACGTTGACGGTGCAGAAGCCAGATCTCTCCTGGTGTACGCCAAGGTAGGTACAACATGGACGGTGCAGATGCCAGATGTCTCCTGGTGTACGCCAAGGTAGGTACAACATGGACGGTGCAGATGCCAGATCTCTCCTGGTGTACGCCAAGGTAGGTACAACATGGACGGTGCAGATGCCAGATCTCTCCTGGTGTACGCCATGGTAGGTACAACGTTGACGGTGCAGTAGCCAGATCTCTCCTGGTGTACGCCAAGGTTGGTACAACATGACGGTGCAGATGCCAGATCTCTCCTGGTGTACGCCAAGGTTAGGTACAACATGGACGGTGCAGATGCCAGATCTCTCCTGGTGTACGCCAAGGTAGGTACAACATGGACGGTGCAGAAGCCAGATCTCTCCTGGTGTACGCCAAGGTAGGTACAACATGGACGGTGCAGATGCCAGATCTCTCCTGGTGTACGCCAAGGTAGGTACAACATGGACGGTGCAGTAGCCAGATCTCTCCTGGTGTACGCCAAGGTTGGTACAACATGTGACAGATGCCAGATCCCTCCTGGTGTACGCCAAGGTTGGTACAACGTTGACGGTGCAGAAGCCAGATCTCTCCTGATGTACGCCAAGGTTGGTACAACATGTGACAGATGCCAGATCCCTTCTGGTGTACGCCAAGCTTGGTACAACATGTGACAGATGCCAGATCCCTCCTGGTGTACGCCAAGGTTGGTACAACGTTGACGGTGCAGAAGCCAGATCTCTCCTGATGTACGCCAAGGTTGGTACAACATGTGACAGATGCCAGATCCCTCCTGGTGTACGCCAAGGTTGGTACAACGTTGACGGTGCAGAAGCCAGATCTCTCCTGATGTACGCCAAGGTAGGTACAACATGGACGGTGCAGATGCCAAATCTCTCCTGGTGTACGTCAAGGTTGGTACAACGTTGACGGTGCAGATGCCAGATCTCTCCTGGTGTACGCCAAGGTAGGTACAACATGGACGGTGCAGATGCCAGATCTCTCCTGGTGTACGCGCAAGGTAGGTACAACATGGACGGTGCAGATGCCAGATCTCTCCTGGTGTACGCCAAGGTAGGTACAACATGGACGGTGCAGATGCCAGATCTCTCCTGGTGTACGCCAAGGTAGGTACAACATGGACGGTGCAGATGCCAGATCTCTCCTGGTGTACGCCAAGGTAGGTACAACATGGACGGTGCAGATGCCAGATCTCTCTGGTGTACGCCAAGGTAGGTACAACATGGACGGTGCAGATGCCAGATCTCTCCTGGTGTACGCCAAGGTTGGTACAACGTTGACGGTGCAGATGCCAGATCTCTCCTGGTGTACGCCAAGGTTGGTACAACATGGACGGTGCAGATGCCAGATCTCTCCTGGTGTACGCCAAGGTAGGTACAACATGGAAGGTGCAGAAGCCAGATCTCTCCTGGTGTACGCCAAGGTAGGTACAACATGGACGGTGCAGATGCCAGATCTCTCCTGGTGTACGCCAAGGTAGGTACAACATGGACGGTGCAGATGCCAGATCTCTCCTGGTGTACGCCAAGGTAGGTACAACATGGACGGTGCAGATGCCAGATCTCTCCTGGTGTACGCCAAGGTAGGTACAACATGGACGGTGCAGATGCCAGATCTCTCCTGGTGTACGCCATGGTAGGTACAACATGGACGGTGCAGATGCCAGATCTCTCCTGGTGTACGCCAAGGTTGGTACAACATGGACGGTGCAGATGCCAGATCTCTCCTGGTGTACGCCAAGGTAGGTACAACATGGACGGTGCAGATGCCAGATCTCTCCTGGTGTACGCCAAGGTTGGTACAACGTTGACGGTGCAGAAGCCAGATCTCTCCTGATGTACGCCAAGGTTGGTACAACATGTGACAGATGCCAGATCCCTCCTGGTGTACGCCAAGGTAGGTACAACGTTGACGGTGCAGATGCCAGATCTCTCCTGGTGTACGCCAAGGTAGGTACAACATGGACGGTGCAGATGCCAGATCTCTCCTGGTGTACGCCAAGGTAGGTACAACATGGACGGTGCAGATGCCAGATCTCTCCTGGTGTACGCCAAGGTAGGTACAACATGGACGGTGCAGATGCCAGATCTCTCCTGGTGTACGCCAAGGTAGGTACAACATGGACGGTGCAGATGCCAGATCCCTCCTGGTGTACGCCAAGGCTGGTACAACGTTGACGGTGCACAAGCCAGATCTCTCCTGGTGTACGCCAAGGTTGGTACAACATGGACGGTGCAGATGCCAGATCTCTCCTGGTGTACGCCAAGGTAGGTACAACATGGACGGTGCAGAAGCCAGATCTCTCCTGGTGTACGCCAAGGTAGGTACAACATGGACGGTGCAGATGCCAGATCTCTCCTGGTGTACGCCAAGGTAGGTACAACATGGACGGTGCAGATGCCAGATCTCTCCTGGTGTACGCCAAGGTGGTACAACGTTGACGGTGCAGATGCCAGATCTCTCCTGGTGTACGCCAAGGTAGGTACAACATGGACGGTGCAGATGCCAGATCTCTCCTGGTGTACGCCATGGTAGGTACAACATGCACGGTGCAGATGCCAGATCTCTCCTGGTGTACGCCAAGGTTGGTACAACATGGACGGTGCAGATGCCAGATCTCTCCTGGTGTACGCCAAGGTAGGTACAACATGGACGGTGCAGATGCCAGATCTCTCCTGGTGTACGCCAAGGTAGGTACAACATGGACGGTGCAGATGCCAGATCTCCTGGTGTACGCCAAGGTAGGTACAACATGGACGGTGCAGAAGCCAGATCTCTCCTGGTGTACGCCAAGGTGTAGGTACAACATGGACGGTGCAGATGCCAGATCTTTCCTGGTGTACGCCATGGTAGGTACAACATGGACGGTGCAGATGCCAGATCTCTCCTGGTGTACGCCAAGGTTGGTACAACATGGACGGTGCAGATGCCAGATCTCTCCTGGTGTACGCCAAGGTAGGTACAACATGGACGGTGCAGATGCCAGATCTCTCCTGGTGTACGCCAAGGTTGGTACAACGTTGACGGTGCAGAAGCCAGATCTCTCTGATGTACGCCAAGGTTGGTACAACATGGACGGTGCAGATGCCAGATCCCTCCTGGTGTACGCCAAGGTTGGTACAACGTTGACGGTGCAGAAGCCAGATCTCTCCTGGTGTACGCCAAGGTTGGTACAACATGGACGGTGCAGATGCCAGATCTCTCCTGGTGTACGCCAAGGTAGGTACAACATGGACGGTGCAGATGCCAGATCTCTCCTGGTGTACGCCAAGGTTGGTACAACATGGACGGTGCAGATGCCAGATCTCTCCTGGTGTACGCCAAGGTTGGTACAACATGGACGGTGCAGATGCCAGATCTCTCCTGGTGTACGCCAAGGTTGGTACAACGTTGACGGTGCAGAAGCCAGATCTCTCCTGGTGTACGCCAAGGTTGGTACAACATGGACGGTTGCAGATGCCAGATCTCTCCTGGTGTACGCATAAGGTTGGTACAACATGGACGGTGCAGAAGCCAGATCTCTCCTGGTGTACGCCAAGGTTGGTACAACATGGACGGTGCAGATGCCAGATCTCTCCTGGGTGTACGCCAAGGTAGGTACAACATGGACGGTGCAGATGCCAGATCTCTCCTGGTGTACGCCAAGGTTGGTACAACGTTGACGGTGCAGATGCCAGATCTCTCCTGGTGTGTGCCAAGGTTGGGTACAACGTTGACGGTGCAGTAGCCAGATCTCTCCTGGTGTACGCCAAGGTAGGTACAACATGGACGGTGCAGATGCCAGATCTCTCCTGGTGTACGCCAAGGTTGGTACAACATGGACGGTGCAGATGCCAGATCTCTCCTGGTGTACGCCAAGGTAGGTACAACATGGACGGTGCAGATGCCAGATCTCTCCTGGTGTACGCCATGGTAGGTACAACGTTGGCGGTGCAGTAGCCAGATCTCTCCTGATGTACGCCAAGGCTGGTACAACATGTGACAGATGCCAGATCCCTTCTGGTGTACGCCAAGCTTGGTACAACATGTGACAGATGCCAGATCCCTCCTGGTGTACGCCAAGGTTGGTACAACGTTGACGGTGCAGAAGCCAGATCTCTCCTGATGTACGCCAAGGTTGGTACAACATGTGACAGATGCCAGATCCCTCCTGGTGTACGCCAAGGTAGGTACAACGTTGACGGTGCAGAAGCCAGATCTCTCCTGGTGTACGCCAAGGTTGGTACAACATGGACGGTGCAGATGCCAGATCTCTCCTGGTGTACGCCAAGGTAGGTACAACATGGACGGTGCAGATGCCAGATCTCTCCTGGTGTACGCCAAGGTTGGTACAACGTTGACGGTGCAGATGCCAGATCTCTCCTGGTGTACGCCAAAGGTAGGTACAACGTTGACGGTGCAGATGCCAGATCTCTCCTGGTGTACGCCAAGGTTGGTACAACGTTGACGGTGCAGAATGCCAGATCTCTCCTGGTGTACGCCAAGGTTGGTACAACGTTGACGGTGCAGAAGCCAGATCTCTCCTGGTGTACGCCAAGGTAGGTACAACATGGACGGTGCAGATGCCAGATCTCTCCTGGTGTACGCCAAGGTTGGTACAACATGGACGGTGCAGAAGCCAGATCTCTCCTGGTGTACGCCAAGGTTGGTACAACGTTGACGGTGCAGAAGCCAGATCTCTCCTGGTGTACGCCAAGGTCGGTACAACGTTGGACGGTGCAGATGCCAGATCTCTCCTGGTGTACGCCAAGGTTGGTACAACATGGACGGTGCAGATGCCAGATCTCTCCTGGTGTACGCCAAGGTTGGTACAACATGGTGTGCAGATGCCAGATCTCTCCTGGTGTACGCCAAGGTTGGTACTGTATGCGCCAACATGGACGGTGCAGATGCCAGATCTCTCCTGGTGTACGCCAAGGTTGGTACAACATGGACGGTGCAGATGCCAGATCTCTCCTGGTGTACGCCAAGGTAGGTACAACGTTGACGGTGCAGATAACCAGATCTCTCCTGATGTACGCCAAGGTTGGTACAACGTTGACGGTGCAGTAGCCAGATCTCTCCTGATGTACGCCAAGGTTGGTACAACGTTGACGGTGACAGTAGCCAGATCTCTTCTGGTGTACGCCAAGGTTGGTACAACGTTGACGGTGCAGATCCAGATCTCCTGGTGTACGCCAAGGAGTTAGGTACAACGTTGACGGTGCAGAAAGCCAGATCTCTCCTGGTGTACGCCAAGGTTGGTACAACATGGACGGTGCAGATGCCAGATCTCTCCTGGTGTACGCCAAGGTTGGTACAACGTTGACGGTGCAGAAGCCAGATCTCTCCTGGTGTACGCCAAGGTAGGTACAACATGGACGGTGCACAACATACGGTGCAGATCTCTCCTGGTGTACAACGTTGCCGCCAAGGTTGGTACAACATGGACGGTGCAGATGCCAGATCTCTCCTGGTGTACGCCAAGGTTGGTACAACGTTGACGGTGCAGATGCCAGATCTCTCCTGGTGTACGCCAAGGTTGGTACAACATGGATGATTGCAGATGCCAGATCTCTCCTGGTGTACGCCAAGGTTGGTACAACATGCTCGGTGCAGATGCCAGATCTCTCCTGGTGTACGCCAAGGTTGGTACAACATGGACGGTGCAGAAGCCAGATCTCTCCTGGTGTACGCCAAGGTTGGTACAACATGGACGGTGCAGATGCCAGATCTCTCCTGGTGTACGCCATGGTAGGTACAACGTTGCCGGTGCAGTAGCCAGATCTCTCTCCTGATGTACGCCAAGGCTGGTACAACATGACGACAGTGATGCCAGATCTCCTGGTGTACGCCAAGGTTGGTACAACATGTGACGGTGATGCCAGATCTCTCCTGGTGTACGCCAAGGTTGGTACAACGTTGACGGTGCAGAAGCCAGATCTCTCCTGATGTACGCCAAGGTTGGTACAACATGTGACAGATGCCAGATCCCTCCTGGTGTACGCCAAGGTTGGTACAACGTTGACGGTGCAGAAGCCAGATCTCTCCTGGTGTACGCCAAGGTAGGTACAACATGGACGGTGCAGATGCCAGATCTCTCCTGGTTGTGTACGCCAAGGTAGGTACAACATGGACGATTGCAGATGCCAGATCTCTCCTGATGTACGCCAAGGGTGGGGTACAACGTGGACGGTGCAGATGCCAGATCTCTCCTGGTGTACGCCAAGGTTGGTACAACATGGACGGTGCAGATGCCAGATCTCTCCTGGTGTACGCCAAGGTTGGTACAACATGGACGGTGCAGATGCCAGATCTCTCCTGGTGTACGCCAAGGTAGGTACAACATGGACGGTGCAGAAGCCAGATCTCTCCTGGTGTACGCCAAGGTAGGTACAACATGGACGGTGCAGATGCCAGATCTCTCCTGGTGTACGCCAAGGTAGGTACAACATGGACGGTGCAGTAGCCAGATCTCTCCTGGTGTACGCCAAGGTTGGTACAACGTTGTCGGTGCAGAAGCCAGATCTCTCCTGGTGTACGCCAAGGTCGGTACAACATGGACGGTGCAGATGCCAGATCTCTCCTGGTGTACGCCAAGGTTGGTACAACATGGACGGTGCAGATGCCAGATCTCTCCTGGTGTGTACGCCAAAGGTGGGTACAACGTTGACGGTGCAGATGCCAGATCTCTCCTGGTGTACGCCATGGTTAGGTACAACGTGGACGGTGCAGATGCCAGATCTCTCCTGGTGTACGCCAAGGTTGGTACAACATGGACGGTGCAGATGCCAGATCTCTCCTGGTGTACGCCATGGTAGGTACAACATGGACGGTGCAGATGTCAGATCTCTCCTGGTGTACGCCATGGTAGGTACAACGTTGACGGTGCAGTAGCCAGATCTCTCCTGATGTACGCCAAGGTTGGTACAACATGTGACAGATGCCAGATCCCTTCTGGTGTACGCCAAGCTTGGTACAACATGTGACAGATGCCAGATCCCTCCTGGTGTACGCCAAGGTTGGTACAACGTTGACGGTGCAGAAGCCAGATCTCTCCTGGTGTACGCCAAGGTTGGTACAACATGGACGGTGCAGATGCCAGATCTCTCCTGGTGTACGCCAAGGTTGGTACAACATGGACGGTTGAAGCCAGATCTCTCTGGTGTACGCCAAGGTAGGTACAACATGGACGGTGCAGATGCCAGATCTCTCCTGGTGTACGCCAAGGTAGGTACAACATGGACGGTGCAGTAGCCAGATCTCTCCTGGTGTACGCCAAGGTTGGTACAACGTTGACGGTGCAGAAGCCAGATCTCTCCTGGTGTACGCCAAGGTTGGTACAACGTTGGACGGTGCAGATGCCAGATCTCTCCTGGTGTACGCCAAGGTTGGTACAACGTGGACGGTGCAGATGCCAGATCTCTCCTGGTGTACGCCAAGGTAGGTACAACATGGACGGTGCAGATGCCAGATCTCTCCTGGTGTACGCCAAGGTTGGTACAACGTTGACGGTGCAGTAGCCAGATCTCTCCTGGTGTACGCCAAGGTTGGTACAACGTTGACGGTGCAGAAGCCAGATCTCCTTGTGTACGCCAAGGTTGGTACAACGTTGACGGTGCAGTAGCCAGATCTCTCCTGGTGTACGCCAAGGTTGGTACAACGTTGACGGTGCAGAAGCCAGATCTCTCCTGGTGTACACCAAGGTTGGTACAACATGTGACAGATGCCAGATCTCTCGTGGTCTGCACAAAGGTTAGTACAGCTGGTATGTCACAGATTCCAGATGTTTTCTGGTCTGAACTTTTTCAAATGGTCTATTAAAACCATATGATGACACATTGGTTTTCCGAATATGTCTACCCGTAATGAACGTTGTTAGGTGGTGGTTAAGAGATTATAGCAATAAGTACATTGAAGGTAATATTCACCTTAACAACTGTAATCCAACTCGTAACTATAGGGCAAGGCTGAGTACCATGATGATCACACAGAGTGATGGTCTTTTGGAAACTTGAGATGAATGTGTGATGAGAGGCACAGCTAGCTCCCTTACATACACAGAATAAGATGCAAGACAACTCCTCACTAAGAGCGCAAGTCTAAAATATAGCCAACCAGTGTTCCCTACAGAATCTACAGGCACAACGAATAGCAGTTAAAAACAATGTTTCACAACACTCCCACAGAGCAACGCGTCAAGTGCCATTTCTTCTAATTAAAACACCACTGCCAGCAATATTGTCGTGCATTCTTCACATGATATGGCACAACTGTTAGCGTCTATTAATTTCAATGTTTTCAAACTTTTGAGCAAGTGTTCTTTTTATGCTTGCTACAGGTTGGCTCAGGTCTTGGTTATCCCATTTGGCGAAGCTATGGAAACCATGGGCAAACATGGCATCTTGCTGAGATTAACGTGGACTCTGAATTTACAAGTCAACCGTTCAAGGTGATTTGGAGTTTCTGGCGTGTTGATGGGGTTGTCTTATTTAAAGAGTAAATGCTGTTGTATTGTGAATGTTAGTGTACTGTGAATGTTGGTGTATTGTGAATGTTGGTGTACTGTGAATGTTGGTGTATTGTGAATGTTGTTGTATTGTGAATGTTGGTTGTATTGTGAATGTTAGTGTACTGTGAATGTTGGTGTATTGTGAATTTTGTTGTATTGTGAATGTTGTTGTATAGTGAATGTTGGTGTATTGTGAATGTTGATTTATTGTGAATGTTAATGTATAGTGAATGTTGTTGTATAGTGAATGTTGGTTTATTGTGAATGTTGGTGTATTGTGAATGTGAATGTTAATGTATTGTGAGAATGTTGTTGTATTGTTAATATTGATGTATTGTGAATGTTGTTGTATTGTGAATGGTGTTGTATAGTGAATGTAGTTGTATTGTTAATGTTGATGTATTGTGAATTTTATTTGTATTGTGAATGTTGTTGTATAGTGAATGTTGTGTATTGTGAATGTTGATGTGTAGTAAATGTTGGTGTACGGTGAATGTTGGTTTGTTGTGAATGTTGGTGTATTGTGAATGTGAATGTTGATGTATTGTGAATGTTGTTGTATTGTTAATGTTGATGTATTGTGAATGGAGTTGTATGTGAATGTTGTTGTATAGTGAATGTTGTTGTATTGTTAATGTTGATGCATTGTGAATTTTGTTGTATTGCGAATGTTGGTGTATTGTGAATGTTGATGTATAGCAAATGTTGGTGTACGGCGAATGTTGGTTTATTGTGAATGTTGGTGTATTGTGAATGTGAATGTTGATGTATGGTGAATGTCGTATTGTGAACGTCGATATATCGTGAACGTCGATGTATTGTGAATGTTGATGCTTTGTGAATGTTGTTGTATTGTGAATGTTGGTGTTTTGTGAATGTTGGTCTACGATGAATGTTGGTGTATTGTGATTGTTGTTGTATTGTGAATGTTGATGCATTGTGAATGTTGGTGTACTGTGAATGTTGTTGTATTGTGAACGTTGCTGTATTGTGAATGTTGTTGTATTGTGAATGTGAATGTTGATGTATTGTGAATGTCGTATAGTGAACGTCGATGTATTGTGAATGTTGATGCATTGTGATTGTTGTTGTATTGTGAATGTTGATGTATAGTAAATGTTGGTCTACGGTGAATGTTGGTTTATTGTGAATGTTGGTGTATTGTGAATGTGAATGTTGATGTATTGTGAATGTCGTATTGTGAACGTCGATGTATTGTGAATGTTGATGCTTTGTGAATGTTGTTGTATTGTGAATGTTGGTGTTTTGTGAATGTTGGTCTACGATGAATGTTGGTTGATTGTGAATGTTGTTGTATTGTGAATGTGAATGTTTATGTATTGTGAATGTCGTATTGTGAACGTCGATGTATTGTGAATGTTGATGCATTGTGAATGTTGTTGTATTGTGAATGTTGTTGTATTGTGAACGTCGATGTATTGTGAATGTTGATGCATTGTGAATGTTGTTGTATTGTGAATGTTGTTGTATTGTGAATGTTGTTGTATTGTGAATGTTGGTGTATTGTGAATGTTGTTGTATTGTGAATGTTGGTGTATTGTGTATGTTGCCAACAAGGAAACGAAGGTTCTACTTGTAATCACGGCCATGCCCTCTCACAGCAACAAGTTACTCCCATTCCATTTCTAATTAACAAGGTATTGACGTTCCCTTTCTAAGGAACAAGGTATTGACGTTCCCTTTCTAAGGAACAAGGTACTGACATTCCCTTTCTAAGGAACAAGGTATTAACGTTCCCTTTTTAAGGAACAAGGTAATGATGTTCCCTTTCTAAGGAACAAGGTATTAACGTTCCCTTTTTAAGGAACAAGGTACTGACATTTCCTTTCTAAGGAAGAAGGTACTGACGTTCCCTTTCTAAGGAACAAGGTATTGACGTTCCCTTTCTAAGGAAGAAGGTTATAACGTTCCCTTTCTAAGGAAGAAGGTAATCACGTTCCCTTTATAAAGATGAAGGTATTGACGTTCCCTTTCTAAGGAACAAGATACTGACATTCCCTTTTTAAGGAACAAGGTATTGACGTTCCCTTTCTAAGGAACAAGGTATTAACGTTCCCTTTTTGAGGAACAGTGTATTGACGTTCCCTTTCTAAGGAACAAGGTATTAACGTTCCCTTTTTAAGGAACAAGGTATTGACATTCCCTTTCTATGGAACAAGAAATTGACGTTCCCTTTCTAAGGAACAAAGCACTCGCGTTCCGTTTCTGAGGAACAAGGTATTGACGTTCCCTTTCTAAGGAACAAGGTACTGACATTCCCTTTCTAAGGAACAAGGTATTGACGTTCCCTTTCTAAGGAACAAGGTATTGACGTTCCCTTTCTAAGGAACAAGGTACTGACGTTCCCTTTCTAAGGAACAAGGTATTAACGTTCCCTTTCTAAGGAACAAGGTACTGACGTTCCTTTCTAAGAACAACAAGGTATTAACGTTCCCTTTTAAGGAACAAGGTACTGACGTTCCCTTTCTAAGGAACAAGGTATTGACGTTCCCTTTCTAAGGAACAAGGTATTGACGTTTCCTTTTTAAGAAACAAGGTATTGACGTTCCCTTACTAATGAACAAGATATCATTGCATAGCAGACAAGGAACTGACGTTTTTTTCTAATGGACTACGCTGTATCGTCCTTGCTCAAAAATAGGTTATTGACGTTGCCAACTCGATACTTACGAAGTTGAAACGTACTGAAGATTGCAAATTATACACGGTGCTGACGTTCCCATAAAAAGTAACAGCGTACTGACGTTGCCTTGCACTGCAACAGCGTACTGACGTTACCTGCAATACAACAACGTACTGACGTTACCTTGCACTGCAACAGCGTACTGACGTTACCTTCCACTGCAACAGCGTACTGACGTTACCTTCCACTGCAACAGCGTACTGACGTTACCTTGCACTGCAACAACGTACTGACGTTACCTTGCACTGACACAGGGTCCTGACGTAACCTTGCACTGCGACAGCGTACTGACGTTACCTTTGCACTGTAACAGCGTACTGACGTTACCTTGCACTGCAACAGCGTACTGACGTTACCTTGCACTGCATGCAAAACGGTGGGTGATGTTACCAAGCACTGCAACAAGATGCGGACGTCACCCTGAACACGTGTGTTTCATGTTTCCGACAGTTTGTGCAGTTGCTGTTTGTTTTCTGTGATGTTCCAGGTGGTGTTGGCTGCAGTCACAGATGCCTACAAGGTCCGCCTAAGGTTTCGCACCATACTACCGGGACGAAAACGAAAGGATATCGCACCCCCGTCACTGAAACACGCTATATTCACTGTCCACAGGTCACTCACTACATTCACTACCCCGTCACTGAAACACGCTATACTCACTGTCCACAGGTCATGCTCTACATTCACTACCCCGTCACTGAAACACGCTATACTCACTGTCCACAGGTCATCACTACATTCACTACCCCGTCACTGAAACACGCTATACTCACTGTCCACAGGTCAACTCACTACATTCATTACCCCCGTCACTGAAACACGCTATACTCACTGTCCACAGGTCATGCTCTACATTCACTACCCCGTCACTGAAACACGCTATACTCACTGTCCACAGGTCATGCTCTACATTCACTACCCCCGTCACTGAAACACGCTATACTCACTGTCCACAGGTCATGCACTACATTCACTACCCCGTCACTGAAACACGCTATACTCACTGTCCACAGGTCATGCCTCTACATTCACTACCCCCGTCACTGAAACACGCTATACTCACTGTCCACAGGTCATGCTCTACTACATTCACTACCCCGTCACTGAAACACGCTATACTCACTGTCCACAGGTCATGCCTCTACATTCACTACCCCGTCACTGAAACACGCTATACTCACTGTCCACAGGTCATTCACATTCACTACCCTCACTGAAACACGTCTATACTCACTCGTCCACAGGTCACTGTCCACACTCTACATTCACAATCCCAGTCACTGAAACACGCTATACTCACTGTCCACAGGTCATGATACCCCCTACATTCACCGTCCCCAGTCACTGAAACACCTTTATATTCACTGTCCACAGGTCATGCCCCTACATTCACCATCCCCAGTCGCTGAAACACGCTATATATTCACCGTCCCCAGGTCATGACACACTCTACATTCACTACCCCAGTCACTGATACGCTATACATTCACCGTCCACAGGTCATGGCACGCTCTACATTCACCGTCCCCAGTCACTGAAACTCGCATTCATCCCCAGTCACTGACGTCCATTCACCGTCCCCTTTCACTGATACCCCCTCACATTACACCGTCCCCAGTCACTGAAACCCTTTATATTCACCGTCCCAGGTCACTGATACCTCTACATTCACCGTCCCCAGTCACTGACACACTCGCATTCACTCACTGTCCACAGGTAACTCACTACATTCATTACCCTTATACTGTCACTGAAACACGCTCATACTCACTGTCCACTGTCCACAGGTCATGCTCTACATTCACTACCCCCGTCACTGAAACACGCTATACTCACTGTCCACAGGTCACACTCTACATTCACAACCCCAGTCACTGAAACACGCTACATTCACCATCCCCAGTCGCTGACACATGCTCTACAGTCACTGTCCCCAGTCACTGACACACTCTCCATTCACCGTCCCCAGTCACTGACATACTCTCCATTCACCGTTCCCTTTCACTGATACCCCCTACATTCACCGTCCCCAGTCACTGACACACTCTACATTCACCATCCCCAATCACTGATACCCCCTACATTCACCGTCTCCAGTCACTGACACACTCTACATTCACCGTTCCCAGTCACTGATACCCCCTACATTCACCGTCCCCAGTCACTGACACACTCTACATTCACCATCCCCAATCACTGATACCCCCTACATTCACCGTCCCAGTCACTGACACACTCTACATTCACCGTTCCCAGTCACTGATACCCCTACATTCACCGTCCCCAGTCACTGATACCCCTATACTACCTACCACTGTCCTCCAGTCACTGTCACACTCTACATTCACCGTTCCCAGTCACTGATACCCCTACATTCACCGTCCCCAGTCACTGACACATTCTCTACATTCACCATCCCCAGTCACTGATACCCCTACATTCACCGTCCTCCAGTCACTGACACACTCTACATTCACCGTTCCCCAGTCACTGATACCCCCTACATTCACCGTCCCCAGTCACTGACCCCCTTTACATTCACCGTCCCCAGTCACTTCTACATTCACCGTCTCCAGTCACTGACACACTCTACATTCACCGTTCCCAGTCACTGATACTCCCTACATTCACCGTCCCCAGTCACTGACACCCTTCTACATTCACCGTCCCCAGTCACTGACACCCCTACATTCACCGTCCCCAGTCACTGACACACTCTACATTCACCGTCCTCAGTCACTGATACCCTTTACATTCACCGTCCCCAGTCACTGACACACTCTACATTCACCATCCCCAATCACTGATATCCCCTACATTCACCGTCTCCAGTCACTGACACACTCTACATTCACCGTTCCCAGTCACTGATACCCCCTACATTCACCGTCCCCAGTCACTGATACCCCCTACATTCACCGTCTCCAGTCACTGACACCCTCTACATTCACCGTTCCCAGTCATTGATACCCCCTACATTCACCGTCCCCAGTCACTGACACACTCTACATTCACCATCCCCAATCACTGATACCCCCTACATTCACCGTCTCCAGTCACTGACACACTCTACATTCACCGTTCCCAGTCACTGATACCCCCTACATTCACCGTCCCCAGTCACTGACACCCTTTACATTCACCGTCCCCAGTCACTGACACACTCTACATTCACCGTCCCCAGTCACTGATACCCTTTACATTCACCGTCCTCAGTCACTGATACCCTTTACATTCACCGTCCCCAGTCACTGACACACTCTACATTCACCGTCCCCACTCACTGACGCTCTCTTCATCTACCGTCCCCAGTCGCTGACACACTCTTCATCTACCGTCCCAAGTCACTGACACACTCTTCATCTACCGTCCCCAGTCACTGACACACTCTTCATCTACCGTCCCCAGTCACTGACACACTCTTCATTTACCGTCCCCAGTTCACCGTCCCCAGTCACTGATACCCCCTACATTCACCGTCCCGAGTCACTGACACACTCTACATTTACCATCCCCTGTCACTGATACCCCCTACATTCACCGTCCCGAGTGTGCTGCAAGTGGCGTTCCCGTATGAACCCTGTCATATGTTTTCTGTGTTCACACTAAAGTTACATATGTATCAGTTTTATGTTTAAGTGTAACAAAAACGGTTCTTACAATATAAGTAAATAAATGAAGATATCTGTAATTTATTCGCGATTTCCAAAGTAATGGTAATTTCGTGTTAAAAAGAATAATTCGTGATATCTCAAAATGTGTTTTGACATGAATAAAACACTTTACGGAAACTAGCGAACACTTTAATCGCCTTGTTTTTACAACCGGCCTTTCTGCGGTGAGGGATTTGGACATACAACTGAAGCAAACATGAGATTGTAGTTAGATGGGTGTTTCAAGCACCGGTCTAAGCAGAATAACGCCTGATTTCTTTCCCTCTCTTGTCAAGATATCCCAGATAGACTGGTGTTCCATCTACCGATCTTGCAGACTAATGCCTGGTTTCTTTCCCTCTCTTGTCAAGATATCCCAGATAGACTGGTGTTCCATTTATCGATCTTGCAGACTAACGCCTTTCCCTCTCTTGTCAAGATATCCCAGATAGACTGGTGTTCCATCTATCGATTGTGCAGACTAACGCCTGGTTTCTTTTCCCTCTCTTATCAAGATATCCCAGATAGACTGGTGTTCCATTTACCGATCTTGCAGACTAACGCCTGGTATCTTTCCCTCTCTTGTCAAGATATCCTAGATAGACTGGTGTTCCATTTACCGATCTTGCAGACTAACGCCTGGTATCTTTCCCTCTCTTGTCAAGATATCCTAGATAGACCGGTGTTCCATTTACAGATCTTGCAGACTAACGCCTGGTTTCTTTCCCCCTCTTGTCAAGATATCCCAGATAGACTGGTGTTCCATCTACCGATCTTGCAGACTAATGCCTGGTTTCTTTCCCTCTCTTATCAAGATATCCCAGATAGACTGGTGTTCCATTTATCGATCTTGCAGACTAACGCCTGGTTTCTTTCCTTCTCTTGTCAAGATATCCCAAGCTGCCCACCTGGAGCCATAACACGCAAGGGAAGTAACTCCTCCTCCTGCTACACGTTCCACACGACTCCTACAGCCTGGTACCAGAGCGCCGAGGCCTGCCGCCAAGAGGGCGCCACCTCGCACCTGGTGACGATCACATCTAAAGAAGAGCAGGACTTCCTTGTCAGCACTATCAAGCAAAGTGCTGGTACGTTCACACTTAATGTAATTATAGTGACAGAAAGAGAGAATGGTAGTATAGAGAAAATGGTAGTGATGCAGAGAGAATTGTAGCGACACAAAGAGAGAGAAAATTGTAGTGACAGAAAGAGAGAATGGTAGTATAGAGAAATGGTAGTGACAGAGAATTGAAGTGACAGAGAGAGAATGGTAGTGGCAGAGAGAGAATGCTAGTGACAGAGAAAGAATTGTATTGACAAAACGAGAGAATGGTAGTGACAGAGAGAATGGCAGTGGCAGAGAGAGGATGGTAGTGAAAGAGAGAGAATGGTAGTGACCGAAAGAGAGGATGGTAGTGACAGAGAGAGAATGGTAGTGACAGAGAAAATGGTAGTCACAGAGAAAGAGACAAACCGAAACACGAGTCTCATTAACCTATTCAGACAATGACCTACTTTTCGGCCGATCAGAATTTTCTCGTGTGAAAGTGAAAAGAGACACCACAAACCACTATGGTTACACTGAATTCCAATTCCTTGTTTGATAAGAAAAATGGTATTTGCAAGTTATTTGTATGGTAGTGACAGCGAAATGGTAGTGACAGAGAAAGAGAGAATGGTACTGACAGAGAGAGAGAGAAGGGTAGTGACAGAGAGAGAGAATGGTAGTGACAGAGAAAGATAATGATAGAGAGAGAGAGAACTGTAGTGACAGAGAGAGAGAATTGTAGTGACAGAGAGATAATGGTAGTGCCGGAAAGAGAGAATGGTAGTGGCAGGAGAGAATGGTAGTGGCAGATAAGGAATGGTAGTGCCATAGAGAGAATGGTAGTAAAAGTGGTATTGACTAAGAGAGAATGGTAGCGGCAATGGGAGAATGGTAGTGACGGATCGAGAATTGTAGTGAGAGAGAAAATGGTAGTGGCAGAGAGAGAATGGTAGTGACTGAGAGAGAATGGTAGTGACAGAGAGAGAGAATGGTAGTGACTGAGAGAGAATGGTAGTGACAGAGAGAGAGAATGGTAGTGACTGAGAGAGAATGGTAGTGACTGAGAGAGAATGGTAGTGACTGAGAGAGAATGGTAGTGACAGAGAGAGAGAGAATGGTAGTGACTGAGAGAGAATGGTAGTGACAGAGAGAGAATGGTAGTGACTGAGAGAGAGAATGGTAGTGACAGAGAGAGAGAGAGAGAATGGTAGTGACTGAGAGAGAATGGTAGTGACAGAGAGAGAATGGTAGTGACAGAGAGAGAATGGTAGTGACTGAGAGAGAATGGTAGTGACTGGGAGAGAATTGTAGTGACTGAGAGAGAATGGTAGTGACTGAGGGAGAGAATGGTAGTGACAGAGAGAGAGAATGGTAGTGACAGAGAGAGAATGGTAGTGACAGAGAGAGAATGGTAGTGACAGAGAGAGAATGGTAGTGACTGAGAGAGAATCAGAAGACTGAGAGAGAATGGTAGTGACAGAGAGAGAGAATGGTAGTGACAGAGAGAGAATGGTAGTGACAGAGAGAGAATGGTAGTGACTGAGAGAGAATGGTAGTGACAGAGAGAGAATGGTAGTGACAGAGAGAATGGTAGTGACAGAGAGAGAGAATGGTAGTGACAGAGAGAGAATGGTAGTGACAGAGAGAGAATGGTAGTGACTGAGAGAGAATGGTAGTGACTGAGAGAGAATGGTAGTGACTGAGAGAGAATGGTAGTGACAGAGAGAGAGATGGTAGTGACTGAGAGAGAACAGTAGGACTGAGAGAGAATGGTAGTGACAGAGAGAGAGTGACTGAGAGAAGGTAGAGACAGAGAGAGAGAGAGAATGGTAGTGACAGAGAGAGAATGGTGAGTGACAGAGAGAGAAATGGTAGTGACAGAGAGAGAATGGTAGTGATAGAGAGAGAGAATGGTAGTGACAGAGAGAGAATGGTAGTGACTAGAGAGAGAGAGAATGACAGAGAGAGAATGGCAGTGACAGAGAGAATGGTAGTGACAGATAGAGAGTGTAGTGACTGAGAGAGAGAATGGTGGTGACAGAGAGAGAATGGTACTGACTGAGAGTGGTAGTGACAGAGAGAATGGTAGTGACTGAGAGAGAATTGTAGTGACAGAGAGAGAAAGGTAGTGACAGAGAGAGAATGGTAGTGACAGGGTATAGCACACTATTCTGGTGTGGAAGTTACCTACCAGGACACAGTATAATATATTCTACCTAATGTCTATCATGGCATCACGTGTTATTTGTATGGTGATGTAGTGTTTCGCCAACATTCTCTGTTTTCCTTAGTGTTGAATGCCGCTGGCGGCTATGGCTGGTACACAGGCGGAAATGACGAAAGGAGTGAGGGCATGTTTGATTGGACAGACACCGGCCTTCCATACCAGAGTGCGTACAGCGACTGGCACCAGGGACAGCCCAACAACGTTGCCAACGACCAGAACTGCCTGCTGCTTCAATACGCTAACGCCAACTATGAATGGGGAGACGTGGACTGCGACGAGGCACACCCGTACATCTGCGAAGTGGAACTGCCTGTGGTGTAACAAAACAGCGTTTATCTACACTGTACTCATCTGGATATAAGTATAATGTGACAACTACGTACATGAAACATTGCATCTCCAATGTAATACTAATAAATTAATGCATTTGAACCCACTTGTTGGAGCCTTTCTTCCTGCGTATAGTCTCACGTATTAGTCACGTGACCTCGTGTAACATTCCCCTTGTGGATTACTTCAGTGTCGGTACTACAATAAAGCGAAATGTTAGTTTAAAGGAAGGTGTTTCCTAGGGAAGCAGTGAGTTATGATTGAGTAGTGTTTTTCTTTCAGTGATATCAATTTGCATGAAAACATGTCAACGTCCACCACTGACTTGGATGAAAACATGTCAACGTCCATCACTGACTTGGTTGAAAGCATGTCAACGTCCACCACTGACTTGGATGAAAGCATGTGAACGTCCATCACTGACTTGGTTGAAAGCATGTGAACGTCCATCACTGACTTGGTTGAAAACATGTCAACGTCCACCACTGACTTGGATGAAAACATGTCAACGTCCATCACTGACTTGGTTGAAAGCATGTCAACGTCCATCACTAACTTGGTTGAAATCATGTCAACGTCCATCACTGCCTTGGGTGAATACAGAGCGTGGTGATACAGCTAAAATATACTGCTGACTACCGGGTTAATCCAGATTAAGCCTAGATCTTAGTGAATGTGTTTCACGGGTGTCGTGTCTTGGCCACCAAAACCCAGCTAAGACAAAGCACTCACCTAGTGACATAGTTCACTTTATATATTTGTTTGAGTGGGATTCAAGAAGTTGGTGGTATAGAGATGACAATACATGATACTTTATGGAGGATCATAGTGAAAATAAAGAAGTTGATCATCCATAAAGCTTTGTCATCACTTTCAGTGTGTCATATGTCGTTACATTTTCTTGACATACCTTTGATCGGATCATATTCTAAGGTAATTTGACATTTTACATGTACACCAGGTCCACGGCTCCCTGCAGCAACACACGTGCTATCGGCAGGAAATACCACTTCCACTATAAACATTTTTGGTAATTTTCTACACAAATTAATAAAACACCAAGAAATTATACTATTCAAAAAAGAAACGCATAACCCAGAAATCTGTTGCGAAAATGTAGTTTGAAACATGTATAACTCGTCCACAAATAGAGTTTAGTACATGATTTTATACATCAGTTTAGAAGAAGGTAATGTCTATACAAACAGCCAAGTGGATAATTTTAGTTAACGGAGACGCTGAGCGCGATGGTGACGACGTAGCACGGTCGCGACCTCGGATCTCCTGGCTCTCAGTCCAATCTCTCGAAACCTGTTCCGTACAGTTTGACCGGATATCCTCCGATGTCCAGGCACCCTGGCAGCTGTGCCCTCACCCGTGGCAGTACGATCACGCAATTGTAGTACCGGGATGTACTGATCTTGGGCTGCAGTGGTGACTCGATGTCTGCCTGTACGGGGACGGTCATTTGTTATACCTGTTTGGTTGTAACGAACTGCAATCCGTGATATTGTGCTCAGACTAACATTCAGACGCCTGGCAACAGAAGATTGATAATCTCTAGCGTGCATTCTTTCAATGGCGATGTTCCGTGTCGCAGCGTCAAGACATGGCGTAGTGATCTGACCTTGAACTTTCTTCAAAACGAATGTCGATTTCCGAGTGTAATCTGGATTTTATAGCCAGATAGTGCATGCTCTTTTGCTGCACAAGTTCAACTGAAAGCTGATTTTTGCATATGATATAGATAATAATAACAATAATGTGTCCATTTATATCGCGCCAAACTCCACACTAGGTATGCTCATAGCGCTAACAATCAAGGCCATTATTACCCCGGATAACCCAAGCTGCCTGTTAGGCGCTAGAAGGTTATAGTCATATGACTTTTTTCCACCGGGTACCCATTTTCCTGCTGGGTGAACAGAGACAATTTTGAACAAACTCACTTGCCTAAGGTGAGACCACATGTGTCACATGTGCTTCGTTGTGGGGCAGGACTCAAGTCCTAGAAACTCTCAGGAGTCAAGCTGCCAAAAACGGTCACCCATCCAAGGACTCTCCGAGCTCGACGCTGCTTAAATTCACCGATTTGTGACCTGAGCTTTAAGCACAGGACCACGCGCCAGCACACACCAACGTAGTTTTAGTGCACATGCTGTGTAAGAGAACAGTTCTAATGCGCTGAAGTACATGATACAGAAAAATCCTGACATCTTTTATGATACAGTCATTATGTGTTTTCATAATGTTAATAAAATTGGCATTTGGATCAAAATCAGTCAAATATTTCTGAATATATCTTAACCTTAAATCAGAAGAACGTTCACACTTACGGAGTACATCTTCAATAACATTTTTGTCATCCAATTTAAAAAATAAACATAATCTCTCATTGTAATTAACTTTATTGTATCTTCCAGTTTCAACAGCTAAATTAAAATTACCACATCTAAATTTAGAGAGTGCAGATCTGAGATGTAAAGGAATATCAGAATATAAATACCTTTCCACATTTAAAAATGTCTTAAACTGGGAGTAATAAGAACATTTATTAGAATTTTGAATTGAAGCGAACCAACATTGTTTAAGATTATCCGAAAGTCTCTGCTTAAACAAGGGTGTGAGTTCGAATCCCGGAAGGGGCTCAACTCAAAAAGTACTAGAATTTGTACTTTACTAAGAAAGTGTAATCCCAAAATATAACACATGTTACATTTGACCACTTTCTAAATGGCATTGTGTAATCATACCACTTCGTTTGTTTTATACCACGTATGTAACATCTTATGACAAGTTTATAATCACTGTATTGGATAAAAAGTGGTGTCACAGATTTGTTGAGTGCTGCTTTTACATGGCTGGGTAACCAACGAAAGACGATGTCGTACTGGCCAGTAACAAGAACATTGAATAATTCAATAATTTCAATTAAAAGTGGATGTTTAGAAGACATGTTTTTAGTAGCCTGAAGGCAGGAAAGCGAGTCTGAAAATCTGATATATTGTTTATACTTGTTACGTTTCTTTCTATATTTAAGAGCTGTACAAGTTAATATGGCGAGTCCCTCGGCTGTGAAAATTAAGATGTTAGCGGGCAGTCAAGAATTCGAAGATATTGTTCTTGATTGATTGACAGTGGCACAAGCAACTGCGCCACCATCCTTGGATCCATCTGTAAATAAAGATCTGTATCTATTATACTTATTTCTTAATTGATTAAATTCCTGTCTGTATTGTAATTAACTGGTTTCTGACTTTTGTTAATATGGTCAATGTAAGGTCGACCTGTGTTCTTACTAACTGCCAAAGAGGAAAAGAAAGCAGGTGGAAAAGAGATATATTTTCCAGCTCAATGTTAGCAGCAGAAATGAATGATTTGATTCTTACCCCAAGAGGTGAAACAAGTGAGAGTTTTTTATTATACAGATCCAGATAAAAGAGGATTAAGAACACATTTGTATGCAATTTTGGATTCATTAGAATAAAGGTTTGTGATAATATTATATTGTAAAGATAATTTTATACGGCTATATTTTAAAGATGGCTCATCGGCCTCAATGTAGACCGTCAATACGAGAGCTTCTGAAAGATCGAAGACAAAGTCAAAGAACTTGATGGTGGGCAGAATCAAGAAGGTTAAGGTTGATTTTGCAGGCTCCACCATAGGGACATAATGGAGCTTTTCGAACGGATCAGTGCCCTGTACAGTGGGAAGAGGGTCTTCTGCTCCCCATTTCAACTTTCAATATGTCTTGTGCCAATATATCTTATTTTTCAAACATTTTATATGTGTCTGAAAGGTGAAATCTTGATCGAAAATCAGACCCAGAAACTTGACCTCTTACATTTTTAATAGGTGCGCCGTCTAAAACTAATTCTGAGTCCTTGTGTATTATTTACTTTCGGCCAAACTGGATACAATTTGTTCGTGATTTTGGAAATTTGAATCTGTTTTCTAAACACCATATATTAATCTTATTCAAACACAATTGCAATTGCCTTTCAATAGTATGCATATTTTTTGCCACGACAGGAAATATTAAACTCATCCACAAATAACGATAAAATGAGTTAAAACCTTTGATAAACTATCAATTTTTATACTAAATAGTGTGACAGACAAAACACTGCCTTGTGGGACACCCTGGTCCTGAGTGTAGTGGTCAGACAGGGTTGAACCCACGCGGACTTAAAATAGTCTGTCATTCAAAAAGTTGGATATAAATTCAGGCAAACGGCCAAGTAATCCAAAATCTTGTAAATCTCTTGAAATACCATGTTTCCATGTATTTATCATAGTGTCCTATGATTTTTCTATATCGAAAACGATCGACACTGCATGTTGCTCATTAATCATGGCATTTTTGACAAAAGATTCCAAACGCACTAAATGATCAATGGTACTTCTGTTTTTAAGGAAACAACACTGTATATCAGAAGATATTTGGTTTCCAAGTACCAAACGTGTCGATTATTGATCATGCGTTCCACGGTTTTGCAAAGGCAGCTAGTTAGTGAAATCGGTCGATAACTTGAAGGATCGGTATGATCGGGACAGGGACAATTATAGCATCACCCCATGAAGAAGGACATTTTCCAGACGCCCAAATGTCATCAAAAATATGTAAGAGCGTCTCTAAGCATGGCTCTGGTAAGTGCTTCAGGAGTTGATAATGTATGTTATCAACTCCCGTACTAGTATCGTGAGCTTATTCAAGGGCAGTATGGAGCTCATGAATCGAAAATATTTCGTTGTAATCTTCCCCATTATCTCAAGTGAAATTGATATATTTCTTTTCTTGCTGTTTTTGATACTTTTGAAACTGAAGAATATAATTAGATGGGGACGAATGCTTGGCCAACGTCTCATCAAGTATTTTTGCAATTTCTGATTTATTATCAACAAGAAGACAAAGTCATCAATATCCCCCGCAATGGCAAAATACTGTTCATGATTATGTCTATGAGTTATGATTATGTCAAATATTTAGGTGTGTATATAGAAAAGTGGAAGGAGAGTATTGAAAGGTTTCAAAAGTTCTGCTCCAGAAAGGAGCACTATCACCAATTTCAGTCTATGTCAAACTTGTTGCCATGGAATGCCAAAAATATTTTATTCAGAATTCCAAAACTACTAAAAAGGAACCAGTACACCACCAGACCTATCTATGTATCAAGTTTGGTGAAGAAATAGTGAACGGCTTTAGAGTTCAGCTCCGGAAAAGAGCACTACCACCAATTTCAGGCTAAGTCAAACTTGTTGCCATGGAAACGCCAAAAATATTTTATTCAGAATTCCAAAACTACCAAAAGGCACCAGTACACCGCCAGATCTATCTATGTGCCAAGTTTGGTGAAGAAACAGAGAACGGTTTTAGAGTTCTGCTCCGGAAAAGAGCACTACCACTAATTTCATTCTAAAGTCGAACTTGTTGCCATGGAAACGCCAAAAATATATTTTATTCAGAATTCCAAAACTACCAAAAGGCACCAGTACACCACCAGATCTATCTATGTGCCAAGTTTGGTGAAGAAACATAGAACGGTTTTAGAGTTCAGCTCCGCAAAACGTGTTGCGGGGGATAATAATTGGTTCCCAACTTTCAAATGGTGAAAGCTAGATTTAGAGCCCTTACCTGGATCATGTTCCATTCATTTGAAATCAGTGTACGTGAATTTATCTTTGATACATAATTCGCCAAGATTACTTTCTTTAAAAGTATTCCGTGTTTTAGCGCTTAAAATTTTGAATTTGTTCAAATTGTGGACCATAGGATGGCGACAGAAATAACGTTCAGCCTTTTCCTGTACCCTTCCAGCTAGTTTGGAATCCTTGTTACACAATGGTTGTGGTATATGTGGAATTGCAGAAGACGCTGGAATACACTCATCAGCTATGTTGCTCAGTTCCCCAGAAAAACATTTCATGGCATCAGGAACGTCAACAAAAAGTTCACGTTTAAGTCTGTAATAACACAATGTTTCATATAAAGGCCAGTTAGCTTTTCCCCCATCGTCATCTTGGTTTTAGTAGTGTTGGGAAATGATCACTACAACAGAGGTCATCGTGGACTTTTCAATTTCATTCAGACCGTTTGAGTCTGTAACTGACATATCAAGAGCTGAATATGTTCCTGTGCCAGGATGTAAATAGATGCTTGAGCCATCAATATAATTGCATAAATCACTGTTCAAAATGTAGCTGAACCACCTCAGAGTGGGTTGTGGCCATTTAGATCACCCATAATGATACAGGGTTTGGGAAGTTGATAAAAAAGAGCTTGCGTCTACCCCGCACCTCATCATCTCAGCTCCCCACCCATCATGGCGTATCATGAAGACAATGCTAAAAACAAGCGAGAAAAGCGGACAAACTAAAAATTAATTTCCCCACCAGATTGGCCCATGAGCCACCAGCTGCATAGTTGTAGCACAGGGCATGGCGTTACCAGCCGATTGATAGCACCAGGCCCATTCTACCACCGCCTAGGTGAAGTAAGTGTCGAAGTGGTGTATTGGCCAAAGGAACACTATTCCTGGAACCAGTGCCCTCAAACACCAGAATACCGTCCTCACCGACACAGGGGCGCAACCCACGACAAATAGGTTGCAAATTTGGTCGCCTCTTACCACAAACAGTGGAGTGCTGTGGTCACATTTTAGTCCAGGTCAATACGGGAGCAGAGCTATTAGCGATACCCAGCACTCACAACGAGGTTGCTCTTCACAAGTGCCCGAATATCCACAAACCTGGCTTTCAGAAAAAGCAGAGACAGGGAACATCGCCAAGGGTGTTGTGTTATGATTTCAGAGGAGCCCCAGTTGGACCCACTGTAATGACCTGTCGAAGGTCGTGAGATCGGCAACGTGAGGCAACAGACGCATTCGGGGGTGGCTCTGTGATGACATCTGGCGAAATCACCTCAACCAGCAGAACGTCGCTCAATATCCTCCACGGATGGAGGTGAGGTGAGGTGAAATTGGGTTTTACGTCGTGCTTGAGAATATTTCGCTCATATGACGACGTCCACGGATGGATCAGTGGAGTGTACTACCAAGACAACATTCTGGAACCAATACTTGTGCAGTTTCTGCTGTGTCATGATCGTCCACCTTTTGTCTTTCAAGACGCTAAGGGTTACAGTGCACAAATCCCCATGTAACGTGGTGGTGTAATAAATCGGGGAAAGGTGTTGTAATTGTTCTACATTGTTTTCTGGTGAGTCTCAGTAGAGGTCAGGGGTGTGCTAGTAACTAGATCGGGAAGCTTCTAGATCATCCGGAAGCCATCCACCAACGTAAAGGAACTTATGGAAGCTGTACACATTTAGCCCTTGACATAGCATTAATTAATGACCACTGAAAATCATGAAGCAGTTTCCATGCTTATCGGATGATGTTCAATTTACAGAACCTTAGTTTTGGGGACAACTCAGCTCAATGTCCTTCGTATGGGTTGGGTATGTGAGACCAAACCGAGACAGTGAGTGAGTGAGTTTAGTGTTACGCCCCACTCAGCAATATTCCAGCTATATGGCGGCAGTCTGTAAATAATCGAGTCTGGACCAGACAACCCAGTGATCAACAGCATGAGCATCGATCTGCGCAACTGGGTACTGATGACATGTGTCAACCAAGTCAGCGAGCCTGACCACCCAATCCTGTTTTTCACCTCTTACGACAAGCATGGGTTACTGAATGTTCATTCTAATCCGGACCTTCATGGGTTCAAACCGAGACAAGAGCCGTTGTACCCACAATGGCACAAGATGGTGTGCATGAGGCGTCATGCCCACAGTCCTTAGCTGTTCTCAAAGTTGTAAATGTATTTGACTAGTGCAATAATGAGGTCCTTCCTCACTCACAATTGAAGCAGATCAAAACAATTACTTATTGTTTAGAAAAAAACAATTTATTAACAGATTGCAAGTATATACCATTCAATATACAAGTTTCAAGTATAGTACACAGAAAGGTCAGAGTTCAACTGTACAAAAATACCGGCTTCATGTCTAACCAGCAGTATGAGAAAGAATACAAAAATATGGATAAATCTTTAGACACTTTACACTGCAACATTAGATCTAATTATAAACACTTAAGATAAAACCTGATTCTCATAACAATGATCTGAAAACCATAGTTAGAATTATAAAGTATTTCATAAGTCATGACAGTTTTCTATCCAATGTCATCATGGATTTGAAGGTACGAGAATGCTACTTTCTCAAGAAGCGTTGTAAAGAGTCAAAACAATAGTGAAGGAAACTGTCGATCGACCTACAGAAGAGTGGAAAGCAGAAACGTCAGAACATATTTCATTAATGTATCCCATTTGCATAAAGGAACCACTGTCACGTGACCCGTAATCACGTGATTCATGTACATCCAGTCAGTAACACATATCGAGTAGTGATCTTGCATACATTAATTACATACAAACACATAAATACATCTCTTGGCTATCAATAATTCAGCTGATAATGAAGGAAATGATATGCAAATGACATGCACAGATCACATGTCAGCGTGAACACCATTAGACGAGACTACCAGTGACAATGATATATTTCTGTAAAACCACTGAAATTTCACAACAATAAGTAAAGAAAGCCTTGAAACAAAATCAAAATTCAAATGCAAAATCTACCCCTGTCGTAAGTAATGTGAAAGTTAACATCAGAGATGATCTGCACTGCTGTGAGGGAAAAGACAGGCCTTCCAAAATGTATGTCACTAACACAAACAATAATATATCTAACGAATGCTAGTTCATGTGAATTTGGCGCAAGTGTACCTTGTTTTTAAACAAATAATATATATTTTTGGGGGGAATGTTGACAACAGGAGGCTGGAAGAGTAACAACTCGTCACTGAAGATTCAGTTGGTGCACATGGAACTCCAACAGCTGAATTAGAAGCAGAGCTCCCTGGAGTAGAGAATTTACGTTTATGCTGGTCATAACAGACACTCCGGTTGAGTGAATCTAGTACTTCAACTAACTTCAGTGGATACTCCATATATGGGATATGCCTCAATATTTTCTCCTTGTTTCATTTGCTCCAAAGTAAATATCTGAAGAGACATAATGGATATTGTAACATTGAAATATTTATGTTTGAAAATACATACAGAGAGTTGGTAGAACATTGACATGCACTGCCATGTATGGTAGTATCATATACATTTTACAAACGTTGAATAATGGCGGAATGCATAATTTTGACAGGGGAACATGTTCACTGGTATTACTCTTTTGGAAGCCTTCAACACAGAATTGCTATCAACTAAAACAAAAAAATACAGAAATACATTTCAATGAAACATTGAACTGTAAGTATAATATGCAATGGAAATATGGAACATCAAACAGCTGAATGGAGTCAGGTCCCATGTAAACAGCAGGGGAGCTCTGCATCACATCAAATACTTGCACTGTGTCATGGTGCCTTCGATATTGAAGGTAGACATCTTTGAAGAAAATAGTAAAAGCTTCCACTACATCTGACCCTGGTCAACAAATCCCAAAGTGTACAAGTCATCAGCCAGGATGCTGATACTGAATCATTGGTGCTCACATTGTCACAGATACAGCAGGCGTGTATTCTGTCACAAGTGACATATTCTTTGATTTCAAGGTTCTTCCCATCTATATAGTGGAAAAAGAAATGGATGCTACAATTTTGGATGATGACGAAAATCTACCCTGATTACGTGGTACAAGTTTCAAGTTTACTGTAAAATAACAACTCATGTTGCAGGTTCAGTGTTGACAACTTATTCATTATCCGTATTCAAAAAAGGAAATCTTTTGGGCAAATGTTTTCCTTTCAATCACAACATTTAGGCAAAACTATATTGATTTTCATGTGATTTAAGTCAACCACCCAAAAGAATTCAGAATTGAATGATTTGGGAATGTAGCTGAAGGAACGAGAGTTCTAGCTGACAACACCTCTACTGACATTACACACCCGGAACATAGTGTTAAAACTTTGGAAAGTGAAGGACAGTCTCACATCTAAAACTCTATTGCACACACAAGATCAATAAATAATTAAAAGTAAACATGCAGAAAGCTGTTATGGTCTGTGAGACAAACCAGACTAGACTGGTGCCACACATCCTTAATCCTCGGAGTGGTCAGCGTCCGGACGCAAGTCTTCCTTTGGGGGACAGCTGATGTTAAGTAGGTCCCCACTCTGTAACAAGCCTGCACGGACTCTGACGAGGGATTAAATTGGAAACCAGGTGAGAGCTGACACAAGAATGCTGATTAAGCTGAGGTTAACTTGTTGCGGATCATGTGACTTTCATCGACTTGTAAATAGTTGGCTGTTAGCTTTGTGGCCGGGTAAAAGAGATTTTGTCACAAGGAATATGGATGAGATTATCATTCATGTCTTCCCAAAAGCCCTGACAAACCTCTTCACTTCTTCAGTGGCAATGCTAAATATCCAACTGCTCTCATGACCTCAAGTAGCTAGCCATTAACTCAGAAGTGCTCACAATGTATTTAACCAAAACATATCTAGTGAACAGCATTAACCCATGACAGGCTGTCTACATTAAAAACTAAAAGACAAATATATCTATAAATAGATTAAAGGAGTGATCTTCCTAATTACAAAGATTCAACAAACATAATTGATTCAACATACATAATTGATTCAACATACATTATACATACAAATAATTTAACTGTTTCATGTGGAGCCAAAGATATGCACACATCTAGCTTCATCATCAGCCATACTGAATTTATACATATATACATGAACTGTCTCTTACAAGGAAAATGAGTAAATAAGAACCAAATACATATAGATGTACATTCAACAGAAGTTAATATGTCGATACACACAGAACTGTATAGTGTTCATAAAGCTTCTTGTTTAGATGTCTTCAAGTCCTCTCTGGGACCAGACCATCTTGGTAACCATTGGCAACCACGAGCCAGACAGAAGTGAGAACCGCTGCACGCACTGTCAGACCCCTCTAATTGGTCAGTAAGATTGTGGACAGCACCACCATGTGTGAAGCATGGGTATGTACACGACGAGAGCAGTATGTACAACAGTGGAACAACATGTACAACAACAAAACTGCGGAAACCAGCAGGCTGGTGTAACAACAACAACAAGGCTACAGAGTGAAGTCCTCCGACACGTACAACTGGAGTCTTAAATTTGCAAATTGCAGATACCACTCTTAAGCACAACTTAGCATTTCTGCCATAAATGATTACATACAAACAGCTGATAGTTCCTATTGGGTACAGGGGTCGTTGCTGAACAAACAACTGTTGCTGACGAGAAGGTGATTGCTGGGGAACAAGCTTGGCGTTTGTGGCTTTGAGAAGGTCGTTGCTATGGTAGGCTTGCACAAGGTTGTTGCTAGTAAGGATCCTGTTGCTAGGGAGAATGTCATCACTATGGGGTAGGCTTTTGTTCATAGGGAATCTGTTGCTAGGGAGAATGTCATTACGACGGGGTAGGCTATTGTTTATAGGGAGTCTGTTGCTAGGGAGAATGTCATCACTATTGGGTAGGCTATTGTTCATAGGGAGTCTGTTGCCAGGGAGAATGTCATCACTATGGGGTAGGTTATTGTTCATAAGGAGACTGTTGCTAGGGAGAATGTCATCACTATGGGGTAGGTTATTGTTCATAAGGAGACTGTTGCTAGGGAGAATGTCATCACTATGGGGTAGGCTATTGTTCATAGGGAATCTGTTGCTAGGGAGAATGTCATCACTATAGGGTAGGCTATTCTTCATAGGGAGTCTGTTGCTAGGGGGAATGCAATCACTATGGGGTAGGTTATTGTTCATAAGGAGACTGTTGCTAGGGAGAATGTCATCATTATGGGGTAGGTTATTGTTCATAAGGAGACTGTTGCTAGGGAGAATGTAATTACTATGGGGTAGGCTATTGTTCATAGGGAGTCTGTTGCTAGGGAGAATGTCATCACTATGGGGTAGGCTATTGTTCATAGGGAGTCTGTTGCTAGGGAGAATGTCATCACTATGGGGTAGGTTATTGTTCATAAGGAGTCTGTTGCTAGGGAGAATGTCATCACTATCGGGTAGGCTATTGTTCATAAGGATTATCAAGGCAAATTTCAATGTACACCATTAATGGATGCCATTCTGTGAGCACCAGAATATCACAGTTATCAAGCAGACCAACATGTAGTATCATTCCTCTACCATGTACCGATTCCTGGACTAGACACCAACATGTAGTTGTTGGTAAGGATGAAGATGGAGACACAAGCTACTTAAAACATGTAGTATCATTCCTCTACCATGTACCGATTCCTGGACTAGACACCAACATGTAGTATCATTCCTCTACCATGTACCGATTCCTGGACTAGACACCAACATGTAGTATCATTCCTCTACCATGTACCGATTCCTGGACTAGACACCAACATTAACATGGCACTCTCGGCACCATGCCTATCACATAAGTGGAAGCACATAAAGCATAGTTGTCACTGTGCCTGCAGCCCTCATACCAACTAGATAGTACATGTTTCCTGAAACAATGGATCATTCTGAGCTGTTTCTCCATGAGTAGTGGAAAAAAGCTTAATTTTTTTTCACTGAGCTGAATTCTCCCCAGTATGACACACAGAAGAAGTTTATAAATGAAGATTACAACTTTACGGATAACAACAGTGTAAGGATCCACAGAAATGTTGCTCTATGCAATAAACAAGAAGTTGTTATCCATTAAGTCGTAATCTTTGTTACTGACTCCCCAGCTTCAAGAATCCCAATCAAACAATCAGCTAGCTGCTTCTGCTTCCTGCTGTTGTCTGACACAGGTATATCGGCAGTGCATCACTCATTGTATGTCACAAGTAACATCATCACCACAACAACGCAACATCTGCAGTGATGCAGCCTGATTTATATTCCCTTTCTGTAACTGGTCACTCATCTCGGGAAGTTTAGCTGTAGACAGTTGATGCCAATTGTGCAAGTTCCTACACTTGGTATAGAAACCTTTCCCATAGCATCTCTCTCAGTAACAGACATCCAGGAAACTTTTGGCTGTTTTTAAGACAAGAACCAATAATTGTTGCCTTGGAAACGCATGTACACACATTTCCATCATTTTGGATAACATGAAATCACTTGGTGTTTAACACCATATTAAAGCTGCATCGTTCTCCATTACTGCACATTATCTTGTGTCTTCAGGTTGGTATGAATTACTAGAATACTACTGACAGGAAAACATTCATGGCTGAAAGACAAGGCATTACAAAGCTGATATCACACATTAACACTTGGGCTGATATTGGATTATTCATGGGACTCTGATCAATAGAATATATCACAAAATGTTCAGGCTGAAATAACCCAGGCACACCTTCATACCTGCTGTTCATCGATATTCACACAAGGAATGCTGACCAACAAATACCTTTCTCTTTCAGTGTGTCCTATGAAGCTATGAAGAAAACATACATCTTCACTAGTCCTCACTAACACCTGGTGTTCTTCATGTAACTTCTAAGTACACTTCTAGGAGTGTCATTCTTGAATTTCTCACATCTGTCCTAAACAGATGAGATGTTGAGAGAGATGAATACGAGTAGACCTACTGACAAGAAGTAAGTATGATCATCAACACAAGTAGAAGTATGTCAGTACAACCAGAAATTATTGAGAATTTAAGATTGTAATTTTAAAAAAAATTCACTCATTACTCACATATTAAATGTGAATATTAGCAGAACATAACTCCAGATTCAAAGACAGGTGAACAGTTAGTATTTTGCCAAGTCACCATGGGCAGCAATGCAGGCTTCAATGCGGCGGGGCATACTACTGATCAAAGAAGTTAGAAAGTCGTGGTCCATGCTGTCCCAATATCGGAACCACCTCTTCTTTCATTTCAGCAATATTTGTCAGATTTTTCTAATTGACACTTTCCTTCATAAGTCCCCAAACATTTTCTATTGGATTTAGGTCAGGGCTATAGCTTGGCCAATCTAATAATGTCATATTTTGGGTCCGAAACCAGGTCTGTGAATGCTTTGAACGATGTTTTGGGTCGTTGTCCTGCTGGAAAATCCAAAAAATTCCATAGAACACATGAGCAGATGGAAGTAAATGTCCCTCGAGAATATCTGTGTACCACTCACTGTTAATATTCCCTTTAAATAAACAGAAGGGCTTTGCCCCTAACACAGATATGCCACCCCACACGTTAAATTTCAGACTGTACTTTGGGAGCTGATACAAAGGATTTTCAGTTTTTTTGTCCAGAATTTCAGTGTACATGTATTAGGAAACAGCCACACAGAACTTTCATCTGAGAAAATCACATTGTCCCAGTTAAAATTTCTATGCTGTAAACACCAGTTCAACCTTGGTGCCTTTTGTTCAGGTTTCATGATCGGTGATGGAATTCCTCGCCTTTTCTGCCAACCCATTGCACGCAGCTCAGTTCTAATTGTCTCCTTACAGACAGACACAGTTCCTCTATCAATCATATCCAGCCTTAAGTTTTCTAAACTCCTTCGTTTGTTTTTAGAAACAAGAATACCAATCCGCCTCCTGTCACCGACAGTCAATTTTCTGGGACTACCTGCGCCTCCCTGGTGCTCAATGCCATATCCATTTGCAATATTTTTCAAAACATGATAAACAGTGGACAAAGGGATGCCTGTTCTACTTGAAATCGCTTTAGCTGATCTGATGTCCTTGTTATAATACTCTAAAATCAACTTCCTCTTCTCTAAATTATCCATACTGAGGATCACTGAAAATGTCGTCTGTTAGCAAGAGAAAAAAAGGGGGGATAACTCTTCACAAACTAATGAAAAAGGATTAACGGAGTTGTCTCTCTTGAATGAAACCGAGCACTTGATAGCTGGTCAAGGTTGTTTATACTAGAAATCCAATTACACATATTCCTAAAATTCTCAATAATTTCTGGTCATACTATATGATCTTTAACACAAGCAGAAGCAATTATGATGATTAACACAAGCGAATAGGAGAACCCCTATTGACAAGCAGACTTAAGTATCATCAAAATAAAATAAATTCATCTGAAGATCCAAGATGGCAGAAACCAAGTTGACCTTGGTCCAGCTCACTATAACCAGCTTCCAGTCCAGATTAAAGAAACAAATACATGTCTGTGTATGTAAATGCAAAGAATACATGTCTGTAAAGAAATGCAGGGTAGCTTGGATGTTTGCAAAACCTTTCACTTTATGTAAATCGGAAGAAAAAACACCAAACAAACAAAACAGGGTACACTGGGAATGAAAGTCAGATAGTCCGAAAGAAAGTACCCCGGACAATAAATGCAGTGAGTATCTGCTAAGAAGCTTTTGTTTTATTTCCTCCTTTCCGCAACATCTTGAAGAAAGATGTCTTCTTCCTCTTCTTTTTATCACAGTCCCCGGTAACAACATCCTTGTCTTCAGACGACTCACGTGAGGACTCATCAGAATTGATGGCCATCTTCTTTAAAGCCGACGTGGACAAGCTCTGAGTCATGCCGCTGATGTTTGATTCTGACTCGTAGGGGGAAATGTGATATGAATGTGAGTGAGGGATATTCGATGTGTACGCTCGCTCTTCAAACGATCGAGTTAGTGAGTTGATCTGCTCCGACACTGATCCCGTGGGAGACTCTGATATGGGGCTACTTGCTAGGTGATGTCCGTTGAGTCCTCCGTGATGAAGAAGATGAAGATGAGGCTGCGGATGGTGAGGATGGAGGTGGTGCTGGGAGCTGGAACACACAACCAAACTCAAACCTTCACTTCGGGTTTCCTGCTGAGAGTTAGAGCTTAATATCAATCTATTCAATCGGGCACATTGAAATGTATTTACACTTTTGATGAAATTTAAGATGAAATTGTTTGTTGGCATTGACATGAGAACTATATTACTGTATTTGAGAGACCACAAATATCTGGTGAACACCACGTGGGTGTTGTTGACAGCAGAAATACATTTATGTTGTGTCTACAGTGTTGACTGGTTGCTGTTAGGTTAGTGCAAGATGAAGACATATTAAACAGATCCACTCCATGAAATGAAAGCTGCTCTTAACTATGTTAGAACACAGAACTACCAAGCACGCAACCTACATGCATGCTCTGTTCACAGAATTGTTCTTCTTGAATTTGATTTGACATCTATTTTTTCTCATTCATTGAATAATGCAGCAGTCAACAATTGGTCATTGGAAAATGTAAGATCTGTTGACCTTTGCCACCTCATCACTCAGTACAAACACCTACCATATCTCCTGTGTTGCTCGGCAGACGTCAGTACTTACACCTGTCAGACATGCTACAATGAGTTATGAGAAACTGACATCTGGCAGCTGGACCTCTGTACATTGCGGACAGCTCTGCCTGAAGCATACTCATGGGGGATAGTGCGAACAACAGCACACAAGCAAAGGCAGGGAGCTCTACAGCAGTTAGTTACTTGACTTGGAGACAAGCGGCTGACAGTCTGACTGCCTGGATCTACATGCCACACAACAGACGCAGATGATGACAGCAACTTACATGCAGCAGTCTAATGTTGTCCCCTCGCCTCAAGCCCTGCCCCCTAAACCATGCAGAGAAGACAGACACCAGAACAGAGAGAGGTTAGTCACCAAGCAGAATCAACAACAACCAACCAAATAGTTTACATGAAGAAATACACGGGTTGTCTGGCAGAGATTTTGTAAAGTTGCACAGTGAAAATGTGTCTGTGTTGACCTTTGGTGGAGTGTGATGAAACGAGGGATTGTACAGTGTTGTCGAGGGAGAGATACAGTTATGAGGAGGACTGGCCAGGATAACTGGAGGATATTTAGCACCAGGGTACTTGGATGGGAGACGTATATGGACAGAGGTGCACCCTAGTACTGGGGTGGGAGACGTATGTGGACAGAGGTGCACCCTGGTACTGGGGTGGGAGACGTATGTGGACAGAGGTGCACCCTGGTACTGGGGTGGGAGACGTGTGTGGACAGAGGTGCACCCTGGTACTGGGGTGGGAGACGTATGTGGACAGAGGTGCACCCTGGTACTGGGGTGGGAGACGTGTGTGGACAGAGGTGCACCCTGGTACTGGGGTGGGAGACGTATGTGGACAGAGGTGCACCCTGGTACTGGGGTGGGAGACGTGTGTGGACAGAGGTGCACCCTGGTACTGGGGTGGGAGATGTGTGGACAGAGGTGCACCCAGGTACTGGGGTGGGAGACGATGTGGACAGAGGTGCACCCTGGTACTGGGATGGGGAGACGATATGGACAGAGGTGCACCCTGGTACTGGGGTGGGACAGTGTGGACAGAGGTGCACCCTGGTACTGGGATGGGAGACGATATGGACAGAGGTGCACCCTGGTACTTGGGTGGGAGACGATGTGGACAGAGGTGCACCCTGGTACTGGGGTGGGAGACGATGTGGACAGAGGTGCACCCTGGTACTGGGGTGGGAGATGTGTGGACAGAGGTGCACCCAGGTACTGGGGTGGGAGACGTATGTGGACAGAGGTGCACCCTGGTACTGGGGTGGGAGACGTGTGTGGACAGAGGTGCACCCTGGTACTGGGGTGGGAGACGTATGTGGACAGAGGTGCACCCTGGTACTGGGGTGGGAGACGCGTGTGTGGACAGAGGTGCACCCTGGTACTGGGGTGGGGAGACGATGTGGACAGAGGTGCACCCAGGTACTGGGGTGGGAGACGATGTGGACAGAGGTGCACCCTGGTACTGGGGTGGGAGACGTGTGTGGACAGAGGTGCACCCTGGTACTGGGGTGGGAGACGATGTGGACAGAGGTGCACCCAGGTACTGGGGTGGGAGAGACGATGTGGACAGAGGTGCACCCAGATACTGGGGTGGGAGACGATGTGTGGACAGAGGTGCACCCTGGTACTGGGGTGGGGAGGCGATGTGGACAGAGGTGCACCCAGGTACTGGGGTGGGGGTGGGGGGTGGGAGACGATGTGGACAGAGGTGCACCCAGGTACTGGGGTGGGAGACGTGTGTGGACAGATGTGCACCCAGATACTGGGGTGGGAGACGTATGTGGACAGAGGTGCACCCAGGTACTTGGGTGGGAGATGTGTGGACAGAGGTGCACCCAGGTACTGGGGTGGGATACGTATGTGGACAGAGGTGCACTCAGGTACTGGGGTGGGAGACGTATGTGGACAGAGGTGCTTGGCTCAGAAAACAACACTGGTCCCTCGTGTCGCCACGCAGCACCCGTTACAGGGAGGAATGGAAGAATTGATGAATCTGTAGTTGTAATCCTACATAACAGCAGCAAGGCAAAATAGACCTGTTTAAATAATGTTGTTACACCCTGGTACTGGGGTGGGAGATGTATGTGGACAGAGGTGCACCCAGGTACTTGGGTGGGAGATGTGTGGACAGAGGTGCACCCAGGTACTGGGGTGGGATACGTATGTGGACAGAGGTGCACTCAGGTACTGGGGTGGGAGACGTATGTGGACAGAGGTGCTTGGCTCAGAAAACAACACTGGTCCCTCGTGTCGCCATGCAGCACCCGTTACAGGGAGGAATGGAAGAATTGATGAATCTGAAGTTGTAATCCTACATAACAGCAGCAAGGCAAAATAATGTTGTTACTTATGAACAAAAACATATTTTGTTTTGTACTTGTATTTAATTTTTCATAAAAAAGGTTCATCTTTGATATTCAATTAATCTGACATCATAACATAATCATTTATTAATTTTGATAGATGTATAATACAGTAATGACATTCAGATTGACGAGTGAACACTTCAAGCTACAACTGTATTTGTCTTTAACGTCACGGTACTTTGTTTTTCAGGGAAAACATAATAAAAATGCAAGAACACACATTATAGACACTTTTTCTTGTCAGTAACAAGTTTCAATCATCTAATGAAATTTTCACTCCATGTAATCAGGTTTGTTGCAGTACCAGATGCAAGAAACATGCTATTTGTCAATAAACTAGGCTAGTATCCTCTGTATGTACCATGAATTAATATAATAGAAGCTTTAGTAATAAAACACCAGATTACAAACACTTCTAATGTTTACATGCGGACACAATATCTATGTTGCTGAACGACACACAGGGTTCTAAATGATTGCTCATACTCCACTGGAAAGATAAAGTTGACACAGAAAACATGCAGAAAAACATCCAACTTCCAACTCCCCAGTTTGTTACCAAGAGGCTGTCTAACACAGTTCATATTCCCCTTGTATCCGCTGATGGTACCTCCAGAAGAGACGTGCTCATTAAATACTCTATTCCATGTACTTACAGAGATGGATCTACCCCTTCCATATTCACTGATAGTACTGACAGAGACGATCTACCCCTTCCATATTCACTGATAGTACTGACAGAGACGATCTACCCCTTCCATATTCACTGATAGTACTTACAGAGACGATCTACCCCTTCCATATTCACTGATAGTACTTACAGAGACGATCTACCCCTTCCATATTCACTGATAGTACTTACAGAGACGATCTACCCCTTCCATATTCACTGATAGTACTTACAGAGACGATCTACCCCTTTCCATATTCCCTTTCATGCAACTTGACTGTACATACAGAGAAAAGCCTACTCCCTTCTATATACCTTGACTGTACTTACAGAGAAGTGCCTACACCTTTCTATATTCCTTGACTGTACTTACAGAGAAGTGCCTACACCATTCTATATTCCTTGACTGTACTTACAGAGAAGTGCCCACACCATTCTATATTCCTTGACTGTACTTACAGAGAAGTGCCTACACCTTTCTATATTCCTTGACTTTACAGAGAAGTGCCTACACCTTTCTATATTCCTTGACTGTACTTACAGAGAAGTGCCTACACCTTTCTATATTCCTTGACTGTACTTACAGAGAAGTGCCTACACCTTTCTATATTCCTTGACTGTACTTACAGAGAAGTGCCTACACCTTTCTATATTCCTTGACTGTACTTACAGAGAAGAGCCTAATGCAAAGTCTAATGAGTCCTTGGAAATTCCTACAGAGTTAATATAAGTCAGCAATTCTTCAGCGTGTTGCAGTGCTTTTTCAGGTTGCTGGTCTACAGGTGTTGATGCTACCCATTCATTAATGCCAGATACTATCTTCCACACCACTCCCATACCTGGGAGTCTGTTATTCACTGGCATTTGGTGAACAATTCTTTTTAATAGACTACTGTAGTGAAAACGTGCAGAATGACAGGAAGGTCAGAGGTCAAAGAGTAGGCTCAAATCTACACAAACAAAAACACTCATTGTCATTCCAGGAAATAATGAATTAATTAATTTACTTTTTTCTCGCAGCAAGAAGTCGTAAAGACAGTTGCCATCTCGACCTAGCGGCGGACATGGTTTCTCCATTTGGGTAGTCACTGTGAAAAAATGTCCTAGCAGCAATGAAACACAAGGTTTATGTTTTAAATACATGCATACTTGTTTCCATGGCGATAATGTTGCATAACGTATAAAAATGGTTAGTTTCCATAATCATGCATCTGTATATATGTCTGAAAGAACCAATGATTTCCCAGGGAACATCCTAACACCTAAAATAAACATTAAACATTGTAATACTGAGGCCCTATTATGTATACAGATGCATGATAACAGTTAATGTGGTCATGATAACATAGGAGGACAGTGTTCATCATCCTGGTTAGTACACGGACAGATCGACACAGATCCCTCTGATGCAGCAGTCAGCAGCCACACAGGGCAATGTGTTATTGTCAGTACGGGGAGGAGGAGGACTTAAGTCTCAAGCCTGGCTCGGGGTCAGCATGCATGCCAAATTAAATGAGGTCATTCCATTCCTGATTTCAGAGGACGTACCTTTGTAATCAGTTCCTGCAACAACATCAGAGGAGTTACCACAGAAACATGTCACGACTGATCCAGGTCCTACTCATGGGAACTCACTTTACTGAACCATTTTCTTGACAACTTTCCACATATAATGTTTGTAAATGTAACATAATTCACTTATTTGTGTAAGCTTTAACAGTTCATGTTGAAAAAAAGAATTTCAAATATATTAAAATCATCCATCATTTGTAAGCATTAAACAAAAAAGTAAAAATTGAATATATATTTTAAAGAATGATAAAAAAATATTCAAATATTGAAAAACAAGTAAATGTACAAAATACAACTTTTTATGACGGGGAAGAGATGTCAAAATTGAATCTCGTCAATATTGGAGAAAGCCAGGTAAATTTGATATGAAGCTGATCCTCAAACCTTGCTTGAAGGTAGGTCTACTGTAGGAGAGTAACATGCCACCTGCTGGGTTTTGCCACCTTCTGATCCTGCATACCTTCAGACCGACAGTAACATCAGGAGATTCAGCATCAGGCTGTTCCTTGCTGCTAAATGATTTGTTTGTCTGCTATTGATTGAAGTCTGTAAATACGCAAGTCTAAAGCACACAATCCAGTGACAGACATCGTCAGCACTGAAGCCACTACTTGAACATTGGAGGGTACGATGCACATCTGAACAGTTTCTTTTCCACCCATGTTACTGTGGGTTATTGAGGATCAGTCAGACTTTACTTGATGAACATACCAAATATATATACCATTTCCGTATTCAGGAGGCAACCATTTCACATCCTTGAATGATCAATAACTATTGAATAAATATTAAGTCAAACTGCTTCCTTGCTATGTAGTGAGAATAACAACAAATAGAAACTGGAAGAGGAACACTTTTTATGGATAGACATCTTCTTTATTGCACTAGATGCGATAGAGAAGTTGTCTATCCATACAAAGTGTACCTCTTCATCATATCAAAAAAGGAAACTTATTTGTCAATTTGAAAATTCAGCAAAAGGAAAATATAAAAATAAAGAATAGCTCCACAAGACACTAACCTCAACTTATCTAATACAACAGTATCCAGACACACCCAGCAAGTGGCACATCCCTGTTTTATTGTAACTAGTCATGCAAAGCTATTGGATTACGAGAATCCTAAAGAGGTATCTACTCACTTCTCTCCGAGGTGGAATGAGACCGGGCCGACAGACCCATGGTCTGAGGGACTTGGACTGTCTGACTGTCTGGAGCTACCGTTACTGAGTCCAACCCGACTCAAGGAACCAGTGCTGCCCGAACTTGCAGTAGTCCGTAGCCGAGTAACACTCGCTTTGGTTTGGGAGGCAGGGTTATACGCTGGAACAGAAGGGACTGGGTGATCATCATGGCCACCCTTGTGGGACAACAGACATGGCCTTCACACCCATGTGGGGAATCAAACTCGGGTCTTCGGTGTGATGAGCGAACACTTTAACCACTAGGCTACCCATCCGTCCCTTATGTATGTGTAATGGCGGAGGAAATGTTTACATGTTAAGATGCCGACGACTGACAAATGTTCAACAGCCATCATCTACAAAACACTATGTGTCTCAATCAGTAAAAGCCTGAGAACTCAAAAACATCTTGAAACATGTGAACATCTGTACACATAGGACATGAACAGATACACATACACTAAGACCACAATAGGGTGAACATCTAGTTTCTATTTGCTGTATATAATCTGTGCTAGGTTGGATCAACTCTCAATGTCTTCTCAACAAGCAGAACCCTACGACAACATCATAGTCTCAATCACACAAAGTTACAGAAGATTTAAAGTATGATCATGAGCACAAAATGCAACACAATACACAACCATGTATATGAAACAATAGACTGGTACTAGGGCCATAGAACAACATACACGTAAATCAACTATAACATCATGCCAGTATTGTATGTAGCATCAAGACAGAGTATTTCAGTAACTATCTATGTTTATAACAGGCTCAGTATGGGATGAGGTGCTTGTTAGTATGGGAAACTTATGGGCTAGTAGTCAAGATAAGATAAATCTATTGCCATTCAACAACAGACCCTGTCACCTCTTGGACTCTACCTTCTGACACTACAGTAAAACATGCTCAACTTTCATATCCTAAAATCATTTTCACTTGACAACATGCACGTACATTAATAATCTATTTGATCATCCACAGGATCCATTGCCATGACTGCCACAATCAACTGACACTACTCATGTCTGTCACTGAGGCGTGGTAGTCGGACCTTTCACACCAGACACTGAGAAGTTGCAAAAATCAATTTTGATAATGAATTTAATCTGACGTTTGTGTGTTTTGAAATAATCAATAGCTAATCAAGTTTGATATCAACAGATGCTTTTGTGAGATTTTCCATCAGAAAATAGCTTTACTTCATCGGGGTCCACAGCAAATGTGAGTGTGTGTTTGATGTGGTACATCAACTGTATGTCAGCTATATGATGGTGTGTGAGACTGGTGTGTGAGCCTGGTGTGTCAGCCCGGTGTGTGAGCCTGGTGTGTGAGCCTGAAGACTTGGACAACACAAGCTCGAGGCTACCACACACCAGCTTGGTATGGAAACACCACAACACCAAGGAAACAACACAAGACACAATATCTCAACAGATTCTTAACAACATTGTTCCCATATCAGAACAGCTGTTTCAAAAGTGAACAACATTTTTCACAAAGTCATGGCAGCTTTAACACATGGCAGGTGGGCAGCAACACAAATGGATAAGAAACTGCTGGCCCGTGTATCTCTGTCAAGTTTTGCCTCCATAAGTGCTATGATTCTGAGGAGAATTGTTTTTTAATCTAACATGGCTGCCCTGTCTACCATCTTGAATCATGGTCCAGAACAATGTACTGCCAAAGTGAGCCAACAGGACTAAACACAGGGTTGCTGCGGAGTCCACATCAACAACAATGATAAACTCACCAAGGGAGCAAAAAAAAGTGCAGTTAGAGTTTTATAAAAAATGGAAATCGGAATGGTCAATAAAAAGCTTTTTAACAGCAGAATATGGAATCAGTTTGCAAAATTATACTGATGTCCAGGAAGAAAGCATATATAATGACAACAGATATGTGATTCCAGGTTGCCGCAGTTCCAGACTCCCATGTCATAAGAAAGTGGCCTCAACAGCCAAGAAGAACACCTCACAACCAAGTTGATTAATGTGAAGGAAAAGATGAACCCACAATACAACTGGTAACCTGGACCTCCAGCTTGGTCGTGGGTCTTCAGTGAATACTGTTTGTGCAAGAATACAGCCCAGTGTTACTTAAACACACAGAACCTGTAGACAGAACCAGAAGATCACACTGCCACCAGTTTCCTGTATATGACTGTTAATCCCCCTCCCCTCCCACACTTTTATGAGGAACTATGAAATTGATACCTGATTATAAACTGAAGCAATGGCAAAGCCTGTTTGTTAAACCAGACTGAGATATGGGTGCTGTTACTGGCTGAAGCCACAGACAGTGCAACAGAGAGGACAGAGGTCAATACTGCAAGTACCTTTATTAAGAAAATCATATAGGCCTGAAAATAAACAGGAAAAAAGATTCATTAAACATTTGTTTGTTGAAGCATAAAACTTGCATATGTAAATGTATAAGCTTAAAGAATTGACACAAGAAATGTACATAAATATGAGAAACATGAATAAACACAGACTCTCATACATGGGCAACCGATTTGACTTGATCACTGACATGGTTAAATTCCCAGTGACGTTGAGCCATCACATCCCTCCTTACAATAATGCTACATGCTGTCCATCAACATCTACAATTCCCAGTGACGTTGAGCCATCACATCCCTCCTTACAATAATGCTACATGCTGTCCATCAACATCTACACTTCCCAGTGACGTTCAGCCATCACATCCCTCCTTACAATAATGCTACATGCTGTCCATCAACATCTACACTTCCCAGTGACGTTCAGCCATCACATCCCTCCTTACAATAATGCTACATGCTGTCCATCAACATCTACAATTCCCAGTGACGTTCAGCCATCACATCCCTCCTTACAATAATGCTACATGATGTCCATCAACATCTACAATCAGAGCATTTGTGACAACATTAATCATTTCACAACAGTGAGTTGGAATTTATGTCGCTTTTAGCAATATTCCAGTAATATCACGGCAGGGGGACACCAGAAATGGGCTTCACACATTGTACCCATGTGGGGAATCGAACCCGGGTCTTCAGCGTGATGAGCAAATGCTTTAACCATTAGGCTACCCCACCACCCCCATTTCACAGCAATTTCATCCAACTGATACCAAGCTGAACATCTAAAGTGCTACTACCACAGTACGAGGTGTTGTTGCTGATACAGTGCTGGGTGTGTACAGACAAAAGCTACAGACAATATCATGAGGAGAGGCTTTCTCAAACCACAGTTACCTCCCTTCCAATCAGAAATAATGTTTATCTATGAGATTTCCTTTTGGTCAGCCATGTAGATATGGGAAACAAGCCCCAGATCTATGAGAGTTACCTCCCTTCCAATCAGAGATAATGTTTACTGTATATTACCATAGATAAGACGAATTTTGAGGACCACCAAAAGTAGTCTGTAGAAGGGGATTGGCTTATCTATGGGTTACACTTTCGTCAAACTTTTTTTCAGGGGCTAAGAAAAAACATTATATCGCTTCGCATGAACAAACTAGAGAAGACAGTTTGTTGACATGTGATCGTCCAGCAACAATAAATATGACTTTTAGCAAAACAAAACATGTATATGTATCCATTTTCTGTTAACTATACTTCATTGTGAGGTGTGAGTAGACGCAATATGCTAGTGATTGCTGTGTATAATGCAGACCAAAGTTGTAAATATTGGAGGATAAACTTGTGCAATTAAATATGGATTTGTTGACATTATTCCCGCTGACTGATCATGACGGAAAGATGAGCAAAGGTTGGGGGGGAAGAGAAGAGAGGTCGGCTTATCTTTGGAACATGTCATTTTGAAACTGATCTGAAGGGTTAAGTTAGGGGGTCGTCTTATCTATGAGATCGGCTTATCTATGGTGATATACGGTAATCACATGATTCCCTTTCTGTCAACATTTCTATTTCAAGAAACACTCGCTGGAAACCATTTTCACACAAAATTCCCTTGGAGAACACATGACATGACTGACAAACTAGGATGATTTCCACTGTCTAACTAGGTGAATATTACATGGAGGTTGTGCTGTACAAGCCAAAATGCAATATATATACTGACAATGGTATACCAGCAAGTAGATAAGGTGAATACTATAAAATACCAGGCAGATATCTGATATACCAGGTCAGTATGATTATACAGACAGACAGACAGACACACACGATGCAAAACATGTGCACACACATGCACGCACACCCACCCATACTTGATATTTGACAAATAAAATCCCGTCTCCCTGGCTGTTCATCTGGAAGTTCCTGTCACCCATACTCAACTTAGTAAAATTTCTATTTTCCTACAAAAATGTTAACATCCAGTTATTGATCTCGCGTATCCCTTATTTTCCAATAAATTTGAATGACCATTAAAGCTGCAACACATGCTTTCTCTGATCGTGATAGTGTATCTCACATATGACTTGATGATATTCTATACTGTTATATGTACAGTGTATCTAGCTGTGGAATATCATAATGAACATATTTACAATGAATTTGAATACTATACATGTTGCACTATACTGCTGTACCTCTCTTGATCATGGCAATTATCTTGTTATCTCAAATGACATATATATACCAGACTTTGCAATTCCAAGTTGGCACAGTATCTGTATATTGTTGGCTTTCATCTTTATATTTCAAAAGTTTTCTTGAATAACTTTTTTCCCCATTGACTGACATTGGTAAGGAGAATTTAATTTTTTGCAAGGAAATAATGTTGTCATGAAGGTGATAATGTTCTCAGAAAGGTGATAATGTTCTCAGGAGGTGATAATGTTCTCAGGAAGGTGATAATGTTGTTATTTTTAGGTTTCGCCATGCTTATATGCTTCATCTACTGAAAAGACCATGAAATGTTGATAGAGAAGAATAGTGTGTGCCATCCATTAGAACAGAGTACAACATGACAGAGGCAGACCAAGGCAGGGGAGTGGTCCTGCTGTATGTGGGAACAGGTCCTCAACACATTCCAGTATTGATGGTAACACCGGACTACACACCTAGTGAAACATGGACAAGCCTACATGCGTCTACAGCAGAGGAAGTCAGCATACAGACATCAAACTGTAACCATAGCAACACAAACTAGCAGATCTTACTCCTAGAATAGGGAGCTTTCATGGAGCTGCTCTTCAGGGAGCTGAAAGACGGGTTATAGGACATGTGCTCCACTTGAACTGAAATAGGAACCAGTCAGACGTAGGATGCTTACCAGCTGGGATTGGACGGCCATATCTGACACAACCATGTTGCCTTCACAACATGGGACATTACTTTATCCAAACATAATGTCTTCTTGCATCACATAATAACAAGAACTAAACGACCGTGTTAGTCATGACTGTTCATGACCAACTATCTTTGTAACAATCATTAATATGCAGTTGATGAAGTTATTCATACTGTACTTTGAGTAACTGAGACGTTAGCAAGTAGCATTTGTAACGATCAACAGCGTAGCTTATGTACATCATAAACAATGAAACCATTTACTGTAAAACATGTAGGTATGGCTGTCAGTCACATCATTCCAAATATAGTCTTACCCTTATACAAACCAGTATTTCCCACAGTGGAATAAAATGTAAAAAATATTTCAGTAAAACCAAGGATTTCATAAAACCACATAGAACCATTAGAATGAGGGCTGGTAACCTCCGTTAGATGGATTTATTTACATCTGGTGCATGGACAGAAGACTCTAAGAATCTGGGTGCAAGGAATGGATGAGGGGTTACTACGGCTTCTCAACCAATAGAAGGAGATACGGAAACTGACCACATTGTGGTGTCACACAACAGAGATTGTGAAACAATCCACAGATCCACGAGAGTTACCTCCCTTTAACCCTTTGCAAGAACACTGGATCAATACGACACACATATTAAACAATACACTGTAACTGACACTTATTGTTAAAAATTGTTAGGAAACATACACATCTCAATTCCAAACACAATGTGTAGGTGCAATATTCATAAGTGACTAGGATTAAGTTCTACTGTGTTTAGTAGGAAAACGTGAACCTGTCTGGTTGTGAAATGCAATGAGTCGCATCTAATGACAAACAGATAATACATCTCTTTGTTGTTATCTTACGAGGATAATAATGGCATCATTTATAGAGATGTATTTTGTGAAATACACACTGGTACCATTCAGTGTACCATTTACTATTCACATAACTGATGCTATTTTCCTAACAACAGCTATCATTGCATGGCTATAAAGCCCCAGACAGGTCCAAGTGTTCCTATGTGGACGGAGCCAGCTGCCGCAGCTGTCAGGTCACCCACCATGCTGTGACAACACACAAGAGCATCGCCTACCTGACAAGGCACGTGGACGGCTCGTACCATTAGATACTGTGGAATGTACAACTGTCAACACAAGGAGGGGTTTGTATGTGAGAGCAGGCATGATATGGCAACACATGTTACAGTGAGACCCTTGCATTACAACGAGGAATGACTGCAGTGAGATGAGGAAGTACAACAGGAAAATGTTTACTTTGGTGTACAGAGTTGCCTGTCATAATTCTTACACAAGTTAAAACACTTCTCTATCAATCCTTGTGATTGCATCTTGATTTAAACTCCTTAAACAGAAGTAAAACAGCTGTTCTGGGACATCAAGTCATAAATATGATATATAATAATAATAATAATATGATGATGATGATGATGATGAAACATAACCTTGGCAGAAGTGTTGGTTTGAGGTGTACATGACAAGGATGTGGTGGTACACCTGCTGTAGGGGCTGCGTCACTACATGTACACATAGCTGGCGCTATCGGCAGATAGATGGCATAACAAGGCATACTCATCCATCTATGTTTACTGCATATCACCAACCCTCTGTTTACTGAACATCGTCCACCCTCTGTTTACTGAATATCACCCAAACTCTGTTTACTGCATATAAGCCACCCTCTGTTTACTGCATATCACCCACCCTCTCTTTACGGCATATCTACCCCGTGTGTCTACTAACGCTTTGTGTACTGTATATCACTCAACCACTGTTTACTGTATATCATTCAGCCTGTACTCTGCCTACTGCCTGTACCTTTACTACAGTGAACTCTCTGCCTACAGCATGTACCTTTACTACAGTGAACTCTCTGCCTACAGCATGTACCTTTACTACAGTGAACTCTCTGCCTACAGCCGGTACCTTTACTACAGTGAACACTCTGCCTACAGCATGTACCTTTACTACAGTGAACTCTCTGCCTACAGCATGTACCTTTACTACAGTGAACTCTCTGCCTACAGCATGTACCTTTACTACAGTGAACTCTCTGCCTACAGCCTGTACCTTTACTACAGTGAACACTGCCTACAGCCTGTACTCACCAGTAGGGTAGGCTGGAGGCAGGTCTTCATCAGCTTCCTCCACGCCGACCGGGCCCAGGATGGACGACCCCACACGACCTCCTTGGCCTGCCACACCAAACATGAATCATTGATTGTACTTAACCAGTATGTTGTTGTCAAGTTATCTGCAGCTGTAGTTGTCGGTACCAGAGTGTGAGGAAAAACAGGATTTAACACTGTGTTGAAGATTACTGCACTTGTTTTGTAATCTACACGCACAAGTTGGGCTCTGGCTTGGTCTACGCTCCATGTACATCATGGGATGTCAGCTCAAATACTGGAGGACAGATGATGCAACTCTCTGACAATTACCACTTTGGTGACACCACCAAGTACTGACAAACCTATGAGCATAATCAGGCAAACTGGGATCCGAACCTTCAATCATAGGTTTGTGGTGTGTTCAAGGGCCACAACTCTGGACAATGTACAGTGATGCCTAAGTGGACCACTGTGTGTGTCTCTCTAAAGTCGGAAATAGAAAAAAACTGTTTTTAGTCTATTATTCTGTGTCCCTAAACTTTACAGAATTGCAAATAGCATATGTCGAAATATCCTGGCCTAACTGGGCATTCAGTGGAATGCGTAATAGGATATCCAGAAAAGCATGTTTACTTGTAAAATTGGGCAAACCTTAGAAAAAATAGCTGCTGAAAACAATAGATCAGACTATAGATGGCAATTAGGTCTGCTCAGCCAAGTATGACGACGGACCGTCGACTCAACTGGCATGAAATGCATGCGCTATCTACAGGCACAAGGGGTCATCTCAAAGATATTTTATGCTTTCTCAAGTGTGTTGAATATGTCTCATCTATTGATTGACATCTTACGTGTCTTTCTTTCACAAAGTTTATGTGGAGATATGTAAAAGAGTATGATACCCATAGAAAAGCTTAAATCAGCCTTCGTATTAAATGTCTCAAAATATATAAGTGGCGTGACCACCCGATGATCGACAGGACTTGATAGTATTTGTAAATTATTATGACATGCCGTTTACTTCCCCAGTTTAATTCCCCTAAAGGATTATCTTATCTCAGCTGATATCTCTATCACCCAGCCCAGCCCCAACCACCGTCTGTGACACCCGTCCTGACACACCGTTTGAGACCACCCCTCCTACCTGTTTCTTTTTATAGTGAGTGAGTGAGTGAGTTTAGTTTTACGCCGCACTCAGCAATATTCCAGCTATATGGCGGTGGTCTGTAAATAATCGAGTCTGGACCAGACAATCCAGTGATCAACAGCATGAGCATAGATCTGCACAATTGGAAACCAATGACATGTGTCAACCAAGTCAGCAAGCCTGACCACCCGATCTCGTTAGTCGCCTCTTATGACAAGCATAGTCGCCTTTTGTGGCAAGCATGGGTTGCTGAAGACCTATTCTATCCCGGATCTTCACGGGTGTCTTTTTATAGTGATAGTGAGACTCCATGGTAGCTACATCCTTAATAGTTTCCGTATTAAAGTTATTATTGTTTATGTCAGCTATCGTTAAAAATAAACTTAAGTTTATTATTAAAATGGGCATTTAAAAAGTGTCCATTGCAATACAGTATCATTGCACACTAATTTGCATAAAGTCATGGTCTGTTCCAAATAATTTGCTTTGGACTTATTTCTGCACTAATCTCTCCTCAGTAAAGTCCTTGTCTACGTTTCTTATCTCTCTACCACTGAGACTGTAGTTAGGCTGAACTTAGTTTAACAGATATTTCACACTTTCATATATTAACTACATAAATTGTAGACATAAATGCGAAAAATCAGTTCTTTTCTATTTCCGACAGTACTTTAGTTGTACTGGGGCTCCTTTCATGAAGCAACCTTTACTAAGGTTAACCTTAACTCCCACTCTGTAACATTGCACTAAGGTTACCTTAGTGACTTGCGACCACCTTAGTGCTTTGTGAAAGAAGGCCCTGGTCCTGATCTATGCCAGAGTCACAGAGGCCAGCCCTGTGAGGTGCTGCAGCAGAATGTGGGTACAGAGATGAGGATATAGCTATGTGAAGACTCTACCTGGGTCTTTCTGCAGTATCTGTCGAAGTGTGGGCAGGCCAGGGTTACTCATGATGATGAAACCACACAGCTCCTCAATGGTCTGCCAGCGGTGCAGACGCTCTTGTAGGTCCTGCTTCACCTCCTCAAAGGCTTGTCTACAACCAACCAATGTCAGTTATATCATGTATCTACAACCAACCCGTGACAGTAATGTCACACGTCTACAACCAACCCGTGACACTAATGTCACGTCTACAACCAACAAGTGACAGTAATTTCACACATCTACAACCAACCCGTGACAGTAATGTCACACGTCTATAACCAACCTATGACAGTAATGTCACACGTCTATGACCAACCCGTGAGAGTAATGTCACATGTCTACAACCAACCTGTGACAGTAATGTCACACATCTATAACCAACCTATGACAGTAATGTCACACGTCTATGACCAACCCGAGAGAGTAATGTCACATGTCTACAACCAACTAGTGACAGTAATACCATATGTCTACGACCAACCAGTGACAGTAATGTCACATGTCTACAACCAACCCGTGACAGAATGTCACATGTCTACAACCAACCCATGAAAGTAATGTCACATGTCAACAACCAACCAGTGACAGTAATGTCACATGTCAACAACCAACCCGTGACAGTAATGTCACATGTCTATAACCAACCTATGACAGTAATGTCACACGTCTATGACCAACCCGTGAGAGTAATGTCACACGTCTATAACCAACCTATGACAGTAATGTCACACGTCTATGACCAACCCGTGAGAGTAATGTCACATGTCTACAACCAACCTGTGACAGTAATGTCACACATCTATAACCAACCCGTGACAGTAATGTCACATGTCTACAACCAGCCAGTGACAGTAATATCATATGTCTACGACCAACCAGTGACAGTAATGTCACATGTCTACAACCAACCAGTGACAGTAATGTCACATGTCAACAACCAACCCGTGACAGTAATGTCACATGTCAACAACCAACCAGTGACAGTAATGTCACATGTCAACAACCAACCCGTGACAGTAATGTCACATGTCTACAACCAACCCATGACAGTAATGTCACATGTCTACACCCAAACCATGACAGTAATGTCACATGTCTACAACCAACCCGTGACAGTAATGTCACATGTCTACAACCAACCCGTGACAGTAATGTCATAAATCTATAACCAACCCGTGACAACAATGTCACGTCTATAACCAACCCATGACAGTAATGTCACATGTCTACAACCAACCCATGACAGCAATGTCACATGTCAACAACCAACCAGTGACAGTAATGTCACATGTCAACAACCAACCCGTGACAGTAATGTCACATGTCTACGACCAACCAGTGACAGTAATGTCATATGTCTACTACCAACCAGTGACAGTAATGTCACACGTCTATGACCAACCAGTGACACTAATGTCACACGTCCATAACCAACCAGTGACAGTAATGTCACGTCTACAACCAACCAGTGACAGTAATGTCACATGTCAACAACCAACCCGTGACAGTAATGTCACATGTCTACGACCAACCAGTGACAGTAATGTCATATGTCTACTACCAACCAGTGACAGTAATGTCACACGTCTATGACCAACCAGTGACACTAATGTCACACGTCCATAACCAACCAGTGACAGTAATGTCACGTCTACAACCAACCAGTGACAGTAATGTCACATGTCAACAACCAACCCGTGACAGTAATGTCATACATCTATAACCAACCCGTGACACTAATGTCACACGTATTTAACCAACCCATGACAGTAATGTCACACGTCTATAACCAACCCGTGACAGTAATGTCATATGTCTATAACCAACCTGTGACAGTAATGTTACACGTATATAACCAACCAGTGACAATAATTTCACACGTCTATAACCAACCCGTGATAGTAATGTCACACGTCTATAACCAACCCGTGACAGTAATGTCATATGTCTACAACCAAATACAATTCATACTAAATGTATTACCTCCAGATCTTGTTTAGTGAAGTGTACAAAACCCTACTGAGTTTACGTTTGTCATTACCTGGCAGTAAGGATTCTTTGGTCAATGTCATCCAGAGAGTTTCCATGGGCCATCCGTAGTGACCCCAGAAACGCCTTATTCCTCTTTCGGATTTTATCACACTGTAAATAGAAATTATTTAGCATAATTTTCTATTCATTTACTGGTCCCAGATAAGATAACACACTATATTAACAGCATGAAGCCACTGTGGAGGTATTCCTCCGTGTTGCCTGCTTTGAGCATAATACTACCTCCTGTGAGTTATGACCATGAAACACCTTCATATACAGGCACCAGGTGTATAAACAATTTTATTACTGGACAGCTAACTACATACCCCTTCCTTGGCCACAGAGAGCTGCTTCTCAGCTGCAGATCGTTTCGCTGTGTAGTGTACCTGCTCCAACTCATGCGTGAGCTGCAACCAGGCCTGCAGCTCAGATGGAACGGACCAGTGCTCTTGCAGCTCCAGTTCCTTCTCTGTGCGACGAAGAGCTGCCCGAACTTGTGCAAGCTCTGCCTCCGCTAGCTTTAGGCTCTCCTCCATGTTGTTTCCTTGCCGGGCCTCCTTCAACCTCTCAGCCTCTTTCTGAAACAGGAGGTTACAGAAATTGAAAATTTTACTATAAATTGTATATTTATATACTTATCCTATCTCACGGTATGCACCTCTCCTCTTCTTCTACAACCATTTGTGGAAAAGTGCTGTAGGCTAAGTTGAATCAAATCTTACTGGCCTCTGACCAACCGACCTCTGACCCCACTCCGACAACAGCACCTGTCAATCATCTCCATAAGCGTGCAGCTCGCTCAGATGATCACATGACAACCTGTGCCTGTCATTCTCGGGTTGGAGCTTCCAGTAATCAGTGATGTGGGGCAGGTCGGGTGGGTATCCATCGCGTGAGATAGGATAAGTATATAAATATACAATTTATAGTAAATTTTCAAATTTTTAAATGTATCCTATCTCACGGTATGCATAATCCCACGGTTGGTAGGAGGGCTGCAGATTACCCTGTCAATACTTACAACCGTGAAGACGCATAACCCAAGGAGGCCAGGAGAAAGCACCAACTCCCGATATGCAAACTCCAAACTTGAGATGGGTTTCTTCAGGTAACCCCTTGGCTTACACAGCACAAAAACTCTCTCCCGAAGTGGGCGCTCCCGAATTAATGTGTTTTCCAGCCGCAACTTTTGACAAGCAAAAGGACGCTGCTTGGCAAGTAGGTCCCGCCGCCCCGCGATTTATCAGGTGACCCCAGTGAATTAAAGTTGAAGACCTTAATCTGGCCAGTCCCTGCTTCGGAACTACCACACACAGACACACGCTGGAAGGCAGTGAAAGAGAGAATAGCCCGGTTGCTCAACTTGTTTAACGTTCAGTACCAATCCCCCTAACTTACCAAAGCTGAGAAAGGACTTAGGAGCGGAATGCTTCGAAAACCATGTAGGTAATCGGATATCAACACTCCACTGACGTAATTGCTCAAAGAGTAGAGGTCAGTAAGCGGAGTGTCGACCACCTCTGCATGTAGCACAAGACTGGCCTCTCAGTCTATCGAGTCATATCTATGACAGTGCAGACACGCCCTAGTTCCCTAGGTGAGGTGGTCTATGCCCACATATATTAATCCATACCAATAAGAAAGATACCAATATCTTTCATGATATAAAGAATGCAAAACCTACACGAAGATAGGAACTGCATCATATCTGTGTTTGCGAGCCGGCGACAACTGCTGCGCCAGGACCAAAGGACCCAGTTGGTGAACACCTTCCACGTCAGTGACTGACAGATCCCGGAGGTAGTGTGAGACAAAGACTGTGTCCAAACTCCAAAAACAACCCTTCATGATGCCGTGAAGGGAACAGTTCTATGTAGAGCCATCGTAGAGGTTAAGGCTCTTGTCTCATGAGAGGGATGGCCGTAGTAGGAGGATGAAAGTCAGCATAGGCGTAGGCATGAAGTATGGTAGATCGCATTCAGAAAGTCAGTGTGGTACGAGAGACTTCTGTAGATGAGGCAAATGACAGAAATAAACAGTCTCTTGCGTAACCTACGACGGTCCTTGGAGGCAGACCCGTAAAGTCCGGACAGGAGATAGGGAGATATCCTCAGTGTCGTCAGGGCCCAAGACAGCAGCGGGAAAGGCAAATAGTCTCAACCTCAACCAGGGACAGCTTTGGCATGTCTGGTCCTCTCAACGCGCAACCGGGTGACATCCAGAAGCGTGAATGCAGGTAGCAGTCGCAAGAGCCAGGAGGAAGAAATAGTCGACAGAAATCCTTCTCTGCCAGAGGTTCATACTCCTCTGACGTGAGATGATAAAAAACCACGGAAAGGTCCCAGACTGGTGGCCAGAACTTCCGAGATTGATCAGCAACTTGTAAGATCTAAGGAGAGACTGGAGCCCAGGGACAGTTGACACCTTTGCACCCGTAGCCGGCGCAATAACTGTGTTACGCATGGCCTGGTTTGTAGACTAGGTGGAACCCTTCAATTCCTTGGAAATTCAAGGATGCTGGAGGTACTCCGTGACCATCTGCGGCGCTGCTGTAATGGGAAATATAATACCCATCGTCTTACAGTACGCTTCTAAACACTTCCATAGCCATCACAGAGTGGCCTGGTAGAAGTTTGGGGCGCCGTGGTAATCGCCGTAGCGACTCGCTTGGAATATCCCTTTGCAGTTAGCAATTGAAGTAAAGGCACCAGGCGTGAAAATTCAGTGTGAGCGGAGACCATGCAGCTGATCGGAGCGAAGATGAACCATAATATCGGCTTGAATGGGAAGTGGTACTGGAAAGGGTCAGCCAGGTCAGGAACAAACTTCTGACGAGCCAAAAAGGTGCGACCCAAAATCAGTGTCAACCGCTGAGTAGTATACGTGGAAGTAGCCCCCCTGGTGGAAACACATACGCGTTCAAGTCATCCCTGGGGATGGCTAGAACGCCGTATTCCCAGGCCAAAAAATCAGGGATCGAGGACACGAATATTGGAAGCAGTTGATGGAAGCAGGTAGCAAACAGTTCCACTGTCGGGTTAGACATCGAAAGGCACAAAGTCAGGAACACCTGCGGATGCAGTTTCCACCCCATCAGGTATGGTTGAACCGGACGGGACAAAGAATCTGCAATGACATACTTCTCCCCTGGGATGTGATTGGCCTGGACTGTGATGTAGAGAGAGTCCACTAAGTGGAAAACAACTGTTGTGTCCACTGACGAAGCTGAGGAGGCCCCATGGATCCCATTCGATAGATGTGCCACACGATTGCAGCATGGTCCGATCAAATCAAAAGCTTGGTTGATTGTAACAGGTGATGCCAATGAGTGATCACAAGAATCACTGCCCTGAGCTCCAAACACTGATGTGACATGCGCAGTCTGCGGGAGACCACAACCCTGCCACTTGCTGATCGAGAAAGTGAGCTCCCCACCCGTGTAGAGAAGTGTCTACTTACAGGTGATGTACTGGAGCAAACAGCCTTAAAGAGACTCCACTGTAAACATTCAACCCATCCAACCACCACTGGAGATGAGGATGGAGCGCTGGAGGAAGAGAGATCAATGCGTGAGGGACGCCAATCCTGATGTGCTGACAAAGAAGAAAGTGGAGAGGCCGTAGTTGAAGCTATCCACTTAGAGTCAAAGCTTGAGCTGACGTCAACAGACCCAGAAGTTTTTGCCACTGACAAAGAGTCCTGGGTTGCGAGAGTGCTAGGGGTACCACGAAACTCCAGCGCAGACCTTCCATTCGTCAGGCCACCACTGAAGGACTGGACGAAGTGGTTCAGGAAGGTGAAACAATTCCTTTGGGTTCGGTTATCAACCTCGAGATACAGGTGTAGAATCGCTGCATCTGTTGAGGTTGGAAATGGCCTCTGTACGTTGGGGTTTGAGCTAACGTCAGAAGGCCTAGTAAGTATTGCCTTTGAAGAAAAAACTATCCTGAGATAGGATAACGTTCGAGTAGCCAAGCTACCATGACAGTACCGAAGAAGTGCTGCATGTAGGAGGTTCTTGGCATGGAGATGTCAGTCAATCTACAGGAACGTACAGGAATGTTCACAATGTAGTGATGAAGGCCGTAAAAACAGTGATCGTAGGAACGTATGGTTCGCCAAATGAAGTGCTGGTCCGCCAGATGGAGTGAGAAAGTTAGTAGATACAATGCATGGGATCGTCAGTCTACCAGAACATTGGTAAAGTTGATGGAATGGCAGAGGTAAAAAAGACCAATGCCTCCAGAAACGTTCGATAAAGAGACAAAGGTAGTAACATTGATGCCTACGAACAGTCCGGACAGAGGGGGCAGAGGTCGGGTGGGGGCAGAGGTCGGGTGGTCAGAGGCCAGTAAGATTTGATTCAACTTAGCCTACAGCACGTTTCCACACATGGTCGTAGAAGAAGAGTAGAGGTGCATACCGTGAGATAGGATAAGTTTAAAAATTATCTCTCTAAATCTAATGTCAAGTTTAAAGGGTAAATAATGGCAAGAATAGAGTTAACATCTGATATTGTTACAGATGTTTCAAGACAATCACCATAAACATTTCAACAGGAACGTAATACTATTGTTTCAAACCTAATCCCAACTGTTCAAGTCCTTCTGTCTCTGATTTCAACAAGATACTATTTCACTCTACAGCCATACACAAAATCACCAGATAGTTCATTATTCTTTTAGTTCATCCGATTCATCGCAAAGGCCATGAACAAATATATTTTACAGAGTTAATAGTGCTACGCTACGTCTGCACATCAGCCGCTGGCCACTTCCTATCACCAGTACATGCAGCATCCCACACTTCTGTCTACTACAACATCTAGCAGTCAACATACTCGTGCATTCACAGTCAGATACATTAGAGTATCGATGTACAAATGGGAGTAGACCAACTGATATTGGGAGGTGAGCAATTCTGTGTGTTACTGAGTAGGTCCGTACACAGTCAACACCAGAAAGGGGCTTCACACATTTAACCCATGGGGAATCGAACCGGGGTCTTTGGCGTGACGAGCGAACGCTTTAACCACAAGGCTACCCCACCGTCCCCTCAAGTAACAAGAAGGCCAGCAACTGAGCGGAGATCATTCTCACCCTGGACACTCAGCCTGGGCCTATTTCAGGAAAATTGACCATTGCTGCAGTGAGGTGAATATTACCATCTGTGTCATAATCACTGCACTTGTATTGTACTGGTTTTGTACTTGTATTGCTACTGAAATACCTTTCTTGTGAATTCTAGTAATTTGTAAAGTTAGTTACAGAATACGATTGTTATTATACCACATGGCCTGGTTGTGTATTGGTTCCACATCTGATTATTTAGTTCGAACTTGTAACAACAGATTGACACTCTTCCAACAGGATACATGAGAACCAGGCCTGCTGTTGCTGGGTTGGGAACTCAAACCTTTAATGTGATTACCAAAAGCATAAACCACTAGGCTACCCCAACACACTGGTTCCAGCATTGCCCATCAACATACGGACAATCAGAAATGGGCTTCACTCACAACAGCCGTGTTGGGAATCAAGCCAGTTAAATGTTCACCTTCCATATCATTCAACCTGACATCATGAGAGTGTCAAACTAAACTGTGAACTGTTTCATAAACAATCTTTCACAAACATGAACAAAACAGAAAACTACAAAGCATTATCGCACAGGAATTACACAAGCATGAGTTACCATGGTTACTGGGGGTACCTAGTCTTCAGCCGAATATCCACAAAAACTGCACAGTCAGGTCAAAAATAACATTTCCAATACTCCATAAATTACAGAAGCATCTCTGTTTCACATATTCATGCATCCATCAGTGATCTCACATAGGAAAAGCAAAAGACTTGAGGCAGTCTTGCTTGTTTGTTCCAAATATTGTGGTCAGTTATTACACAGTAACACTGTAATAGGCGAGGCTTATTAATTTGGAACATTACCAACAATGATCAAAATTGGTAGAATACTTCCTTTAACACTTGATTGCCTTTTTCCTGAAACTTGTTTGGAGAGAAAATAATAAATTTTGTTGCGTCCATTGTCAATTTTATGTGTATAGGGCGCAGGAATTCGCATCCTGTAAATCCCTGGATGGACCCTGAAACACCTTCATAGGAAATATAAGCAATGTTCTAAGCATGATCACTGTCTATTGCCATGGTCGAGGTCCCTGCTACTAATGTCTGGAAAGTCTGGGGTGATTCAAGGTGATTTAGGCCTGGGCTTTGAATTCTTGGTTTGAAACTCTTTCCCCTATCCATTGGAATGAGACTTTGGCTACTTTCTGCTGTCCTGTCGGAGATCCACTCCCAAGAACTGCCTGGTCCCTGTAGAGCCCTGATGATGACTGTGCAGTTGTGAGAAGGAAGCCAATGTTAGCGCTCAGTCCAATGGCCTATCTTCCAAGGCCTCCTCAAATTTGCCATTAATGAGCTGATACACATGTGATCCTTGTAGACTGTGTGGTCCGTGACTTCTACTTGATGAAATCTCTCTGAACTATCAATGCACATGCAGTCCATAAGATCAAAGTTTTGGTTGATTCCTTGTGTCTCAGGGTATACTTCAGCTGAGTGCACAGTAACACCCCCTGTGGTCCGGGACTTAGACGCCAACCTGGCTCTCTTTTGAGGAGAAGCGTTGCTCCTTTCTTGAGATAGTACTGAAATTCGATCTGATGGATCTTTTATCAAATTTCCAAAATGTTTCAGAGCCACCGACAAGGCTTCCTCCATGACAAATTTGGGTTAAACAGTTCGTGTGGTTGATGGATGGGGCACCTCAGGATCAGATATGACAGGAGGGACACCTAGCTCTCCCAAATCTGACTGATTGTCTATGATCCTTGCATCTGCAGGCACCTTGACTGGAATCCTGGAGAGCAGTTTCTTTTATTTTCATGACTGTTTTTACAGACCAGAGCATACTTCTCAAAAGCTGATAGAGAAAGCGTTTGTCAAGTCACACAATGGGTGACGAAAGAGCAAGGAGTGTCAACACACTCCCCACACTCTCCATTTCCCACAGACTGAGCATTGGTTTGGTAGCCAAAGATGGAGGATGAAACGTTTTAGAGTCCTCTCATATACCCATGATAACCACTTACAAAGCAGAAGTTCAGAAACAATTTCAAGACAAAATGTACCAGAAAATTAGGTTTGCCACCCTTTCCTTCCCTTAGGAGGACAACTAGTAGATAGCGTTTGGAGGAATGCTAGGAAAAAGGCAATCAAGTGTTGGTGGACATATTCATAAGGATTTAGTATTTCTATCTGAGAACAGACACATGTCTGTTATCATTTAAATAATTTATGTATAAGCGTACATGTAACTGTCATGGGGTGAAGCATTAGTTAAGGCAGGACAACTCATATACTAAACATCTAACAAACTTTCTTCAAACAAACAAAAACCTTTAGAAAAATGTAACGAATGTCAAAAACATCACTGCAGTTGTACCTACCACATTTTATTTTAGCTTCAAATCAGTTGATGTGTTAAAATGACAAAACCAAAACATCAGACAAAATGGCAGTTTTCAACCTTCCAACTCTGAAAACTTACCTAACAAAAACCAAACTATAATGAGAGCCAATTCTGACAGAGGATGCAGGCAGGGGATATGAGATGTTAATAGAAACAGCATGGAAACAACTGGTTAATTTACACGGGTTACCAAGGATACAAGATGGCTCACTCCAACATCCTTACCCATATGTCCCCCTCCATGGATCTGCTCTGTAACAAGCAGGTGGGAGACAGGTAATGCCACATCTAGACACCCTACGTTCTCAGTGATACTTCAGGGTGATTAACATGAATGGAGAGTTTAGATTGAGGACATCTCGCACCATGTTGAAACATAAGTACACACACACACAGCCATGATATACCATGGACAACAATGGGAGATATATCAGATTCCAACTGGTGATTATCTGCAGCCCATGGTGTGTGACCAGCAGTAACTGGATTCACTGGTAATCGGTAATTTGATCTTATCAGAAAACAAATCCAATAAAAAACTAATTTAAATTTTGTTTTTCTTTACCACTCAATGCCAGATATTTATCAGAATGCCTGTGTGAAGACTCACCATGCCTTCAGGAGGCAGCCATGACAACCGTACAAACGTGTGGAAGTGTGACACATATCACATGTCTTACTCCATATTGGATTACATACCTTTGCTGCATCAATCTCGTCCTTGTACTTGGCCTCCAGATTCTGTTTCTCTATGGAGACACTGTTCTGTTTTTTCTCTATGGAGACACTGTTCTGTTTTTCCTCTGCCATTTCAAGTCTGAAAATGATGCAACAGTAGCGGTCAGCTTGCTGATGTGATATACCTCATAGCCTTGTCCTACTCAAGTAGTCTGTGATAGTGACAGTAGCGAGCTTGCTGATGTGATATACCTCATCGCCTTGTCCTACTCAAGTAGTCTGTGATAGTGACAGTAGCGTCAGCTTGCTGATGTGATATACCTCATTGCCTTGTCCTACTCAAGTAGTCTGTGATAGTGGAGTTGTTCCATGTTTGGGATACTCTTGATACACAAACATGTTGTCTAACTGCAGAGGACAAGTATGTCTGTCATCTCCTGACAAACATGGGGCTTTACAACGTCAGGATATTAAGTGCAAGAGACTGTTTTCTATTTGCCACCACAATTAGCAGCATCAGGAACACCAGGAACATCACATCTGCCTCAACATGGGTTCACCTTTAACACTACACATCATGACATGGCAGCGTAATGCTGGCGGAAAGCCTGTTCACCACTTTGAAGAAACCTGGGCATGGTGCCGACCAACCAAGAAACATAATCTGGGTGACTTGGGATTAGAACCCACAATCTTAGGTTTCTGGTGTGCCCAAGGGAAGCAACTCCTTAGACTCCAGCAAACTGCAAAGCCTTAAAAGACTAGTCCAACTAGAATCTTATGGTTCAAAACATGTATGCCCCTCACTTCCTGTATCATAATGCCGCTCATTGTCCCATAATGCCCCTCCCTTCCTGTATCATAATGCCACTCCCTTCCTGTATCATAATGCCACTCACTTCCTGTCCCATTATGCCCCTCACTTTCTGTATCATAATGCCGCTCATTGTCCCATAATGCCACTCCCTTCCTGTCCCACAATGCCCCTCACTTCCTGTCCCATTATGCCCCTCTCTTCCTGTATCATAATGCCGTTCACTTTCTGAACCATAATGCCCTTCACTTTCTGTCCCACAATGCCCCTCACTTCCTGAACTATAATGCCCTTCACTTTCTGTCCCACAATGCCCCTCACTTCCTGAACTATAATGCCGTTCACTTTCTGTCCCACAATGCCCTTCACTTTCTGTCCCACAATGCCCCTCACTTCCTGAACTATAATGCCCTTCACTTTCTGTCTCACAATGCCCCTCACTTCCTGAACTATAATGAACATCACTTTCTGCCCCAACTATGACCCTCACTTCCTGAACTATAATGCCCCTCACTTCCTGAACTATAATGCCGTTCACTTTCTGTCCCACAATGCCCCTCACTTCCTGAACTATAATGCCGTTCACTTTCTGTCCCACAATGCCCTTCACTTTCTGTCCCACAATGCCCCCCTCACTTCCTGAACTATAATGCCCTTCACTTTCTGTCCCACAATGCCCCCCTCACTTCCTGAACTACAATGCCGTTCACTTTCTGTCCCACAATGCCCCTCACTTCCTGAACTATAATGCCGTTCACTTTCTGTCCCACAATGCCCTTCACTTTCTGTCCCACAATGCCCCCCTCACTTCCTGAACTATAATGCCCTTCACTTTCTGTCCCACAATGCCCCCCTCACTTCCTGAACTACAATGCCCCTAACTCTCTGTCCCACAATGCCTCACTTTTCCTGCAGTTCCTGTAGGGCCTCCTCAGCTTTCTGCAGACACTCCAGGTCCTTCATCATCTTCTTCACGTGGTTCTGGGAGTAGTGGTGATGGATGTAGGCAAACCAACACCCACCTAGTGCAATGATCAGGGATGCCACCAGAGCGATGTCCTTCACATAGCTGTGGGCTTCTGTAACACACAGGTAGGGGCACCATCAATGAAGGGTTCCAAGACGTTCTACCTGGTGTCATGCTGATATCTCTCTGGGATGTGAGCTAAGTGTTTACTGACTGACTGAGTTTGGTTTTACGCCGCTTTTAGCAATATTCCAGCAACATCACGGCTGGGGACACCAGAAATGGGCTTCACACATTGTACCCATGGGGATTCGAACCCAGGTCTTCGGCGTGACGAGCCAACGCTTTAACCATTCGGCGACCCCACCTCCCCCTAAGTGTTTACTTGATATGTATTGAAGGTGTCCCACTGTTGGAGGTGTCTTTTAATCCTGGGATGTTAAGTGTTTACATGATATATTGAAGGTGTCCACTAGTTGTGTCTGTATGTCTGTTGGAGGTGTCTTCTTGATATATCTCTGGGATGTGATAAGTGTTTATATGATATATTGAAGGTGTCCACCAGTTGTGTCTGTATGTCTGTTGGAGGTGTCTTCTTGATATCTCTCTGGGATGTGATAAGTGTTTATATGATATATTGAAGGTGTCCACCAGTTGTGTCTGGTGTCTGTATGTCTGTTGGAGGTATCTTCTTGATATCTCTCTGGGATGTGATAAGTGTTTATATGATATATTGAAGGTGTCCACCAGTTGTGTCTGGTGTCTGTATGTCTGATCTTGATATCTCTCTGGGATGTGATAAGTGTTTATATGATATATTGAAGGTGTCCACCAGTTGTGTCTGGTTCTGTATGTCTGTTGGAGGTGTCTTCTTGATATCTCTCTGGGATGTGATAAGTGTTTATATGATATATTGAAGGTGTCCACCAGTTGTGTCTGGTGTCTGTATGTCTGTTGGAGGTGTCTTCTTGATATCTCTCTGGGATGTGATAAGTGTTTATATGATATATTGAAGGTGTCCACCAGTTGTGTCTGGTGTCTGTTCTGAGTGAGTGAGTGAGTGAGTGAGTTTAGGTTTACGCCTCTTTTTGCAATATTCAAGCAATATCACGACAGGGGGCACCAGAGGTGTCTGTTAGAGGTGTCCACCTGGTGTCATGTTGATATCTCTGTGGGATGTGTTCATATGATATACTGAAGGTGTCTACCAGTTGTGTCTGGAATGAATGAATGAATGAAACCAAGCTGAGATCTACTTTGTGGCACAGTTTCCTCAGAAATGATGTCATGAACTGCCACTTTTGTAGTAACTCACTCCATTATATGAAAGCTAACAACAGTACACTGTAAAACCATTGCCCCAGTATAAACTATCTGTTACCATGGTAACAAAAGTATACATATTACAATATGAATATATTCTGCTGTAAAGTCAATACCAGATACATTAAAACTACACCAAGAGCAATAATGTCATCTTGGCCTGATCTTTACGATGCCTACTTGGAAGATCACATTACCATGAATTAATTAAGACAATTCCATAAGAGATGTGAGAGAAGCTGACCTGACCTCCTGTCACATCCACCCAGGGGCATTACTACTGGAGGAGGCTGAGGACAAGACATGGATACAGATCTATAGATGGTAACAGTACATACTCTTTGGGGCCCCGAACAGCACAGCATCCATAGCTTTCACGGACATCTTCTGTTTGTGAACAGCATTTTTTATTCCAAGGGTTGTTGTATAGAAGTTGCTGTTGCTGTAAGCTAGTCTGAAACAACATTATACAGTGGAGGTAAAGTAAGCCAATCTGAAACAACAGTTATACAGTGGAGGTAAAGTAAGCCAATCTGAAACAACAGTTATACAGTGGAGGTAAAGTAAGCCAATCTGAAACAACAGTTATACAGTGGAGGTAAAGTAAGCCAATCTGAAACAACAGTTATACAGTGGCCAATCTGAAACAACAGTTATACAGTGGAGTAAAGTAAGCCAATCTGAAACAACAGTTATACAGTGGAGGTAAAAGTAAGCCAAAGTTATACAGTGGCCAATCTGAAACAACAGTTATACAGTGGAGGTAAAGTAAGCCAATCTGAAACAACAGTTATACAGTGGAGGTAAAGTAAGCCAAGCAGTGAAACAAGGTAAAGTAAGCCAATCTGAAACAACAGTTATACAGTGGAGTAAAGTAAAAATCTGAAACAGCAGTTATACTGAAACAACATTATACAGCCAACAACAGTTATACAAGAGGTAAAGTAAGCCAAGCCAATCAGAAACAACATTATACAGTGGGGTAAACAGTAATCTATATTATACAGTGGTAAAGTAAGCCAATCTGAAACAACAGTTAGCCAGTCTGAAACAACAGTTAATCTGTGGAGGTAAAGTAAAAGCCAATCTGACAACAACAGTTAACAACAGTGGAGGTAAAGCCAATCTGAATCAACAGTTATACAGTGGAGGTAAAGTAAGCCAAACAGTATATGGAGGTAAGTAAGCCAATCTGAAACAACAGTTATACAGTGGAGGTAAAGTAAGCCAATCTGAAACAACAGTTATACAGGGGAGGTAAAGTAAGCCAATCTGAAACAACAGTTATACAGTGGAGGTAAAGTAAGCCAATCTGAAACAACAGTTATACAGTGGAGGTAAAGTAAGCCAATCTGAAACAACATTTTGCAGTGGAGGTAAAGTAAGCCTATCTGAAACAACAGTTATTTTTAGAAGTGTTGTATGTCAAACATCTATCACAAGCTAAATTATGGTTTCAATGATTAAAAAAAAGCAGTGTTCTCTCCATCCCTCCTATCCTGTTGAAAGCTACAAAGGAACAGCCATGCCATTTTGTCCTGAGTGAGTGAGTGAGTATGGTTTAATGACTTTGAGCAATATTCCAGCAATAGCACGGTGAGGGACACCAGAAATGGGCTTCACACATTGTACCCATGTGGGGAATCGAACCCAGTTCATCGGCGTGGTGAACCAACGCTTTAACCACTGTGCTACCCCACCGCCCCCATTTTGTCCTGAGATGAAACTGGAAGGAAATATTGTGGCAGCTTCTTTCAGAGGTTCTTTGAGCATGAAACCACTTACTGCCCTTTCCAATGCGATTTTTTTCCATTAAACTCTGATTTAAAACCAATTAAGATCATATTTCAAATGTAAATGTTTCTGTGTCATTGCAGGAGTTGGCCGGGGTTAGAAAAAAAACTGTAATTGTGATCACATGTGCCTCAGTGTTAATATTCTTCCTTTTGTAGCTATGGTGGCTCCGCTATGGTGGGGCTTTGAATACTCAGCTCAATAGCCAGTGTCAGTACAGTTCCTGTGTCAGTATAGTGCCCTGTGTCAGTACAGCACCCTGTGTCAGTACAGCACCCTGTGTCAGTATAATACCCTGTGTCAGTACAGCACCCTGTGTCAGTACAGCACCCTGTGTCAGTACAGCACCCTGTGTCGGTACAGCACCCAGTGTCAGTATAGTGCCCTGTGACAGTCGGTCGGTACAGCACCCTGTGTCAGTACAGTACCCTGTGTCAGTACAGCACCCTGTGTTAGTACAGTACCCTGTGACAGTTCAGTGCCCTGTGTCAGTACAGCACTCTGTGTCAGTACAGCACCCTGTGTCAGTATTGTGCCCTGTGCCAGTACAGTGCTCTGTGTCAGTACAGCACTCAGTGTCAGTATAGTGCCCTGTGTCAGTACAGCACCCTGTGTCAGTATAGTACCCTGTGCCAGTACAGTGCCCTGTCAGTATAGTGCCCTGTGTTAGTATTGTGCCCTGTGTCAGTATTGTGCCCTGTGCCAGTACATTGCTCTGTGTCAATACAGTACCCTGTGTCAGTACAGCACCCTTTGTCAGTACAGCACCCTGTGTCAGTATAGTACCCTGTGCCAGTACAGTGCCCTGTCAGTATAGTGCCCTGTGTCAGTATTGTGCCCTGTGTCAGTATTGTGCCCTGTGCCAGTACAGTGCTCTGTGTCAATACAGTACCCTGTGTCAGTACAGCACCCTTTGTCAGTACAGCACCCTGTGTCAGTACAGTGCCCTGTGTCAGTACAGTACCCTGTGTCAGTACAGCACCCTGTGTCAGTACAGTCCCCTCTGTGTGTCATACAGTGCCCTGTGTCAGTACAGTACCCTGTGTCAGTACAGTACCCTGTGTCAGTACAGCACCCTGTGTCAGTACAGCACCCTGTGTCAGTACAGTCCCCTCTGTCAGTCCAGTGCCCTGTGTCAGTACAGTCCCCTCTGTCAGTACAGTGCCCTGTGTCAGTATAATACCCTGTGTCAGTACAGCACCCTGTGTCAGTACAGCAACCTGTGTCAGTACAGTGCCCGTTGTCAGTACAGTGCCCTGTGTCTGTACACCACCCTGTGTCAGTACAGTGCCCTGTGTCAGTATAGTGCCCTGTGTCAGTACAGTGTCCTGTGTCAGTACAGTACCCTGTGTCAGTACAGTGCCCTGTGTCAGTACAGTACCCTGTTTCAATACTATACCCTGTGTCAGTATAGTAGTGCCCTGTGTCAGTACAGTGCCCTGTGTCAGTACAGTGCCCTGTGTCAGTACAGTGCCCTGTGTCAGTACAGTGCTCTGTGTCAGTACAGTGGCCTGTGTCAGTACAGTGCCCTGTGTCAGTACAGTGCCCTCTGTCAGTACAGCCCCGTGTCAGTACAGCATCCTGTGTCAATACAGTGCCCTGTGTCAGTACAGCACCCTGTGTCAGTACAGCACCTTGTTTCAGTACAGTGCCCTGTGTCAGTACAGCACCCTGTCTCAATACAGTACCCTGTGTCAGTACAGTACCCTGTTTCAATACTATATCCTGTGTCAGTACAGTAGTGCCCTGTGTCAGTACAGCACCCTGTGTCAATACAGTACCCTGTGTCAGTACAGCACCCTGTGTCAGTACAGTGCCCTGTGTCATTAAATTGCCCTGTGTCAGTACAGTGCCCTGTGTCAGTACAGCACCCTGTGTCAGTACAGCACCCTGTGTCAGTACAGTGCCCTGTGTCAGTACAGTGCCCTGTGTCATTACTGACTGTACTGACACAGGGCACTGTACTGACTGTATTGTGTCAGCACAGCACCCTGTGTCAGTACAGGACACTGTGTCAGTACAGTACCCTGTTTCAATACAGTACCCTGTGTTAGTACAGTGCCCTGTGTCAGTATAGTAGTGCCCTGTGTCAGTACAGTGCCCTGTGTCAGTACAGTGCCCTGTGTGAGTACAGTGCCCTGTGTGAGTACAGTGCCCTGTGTCAGTACAGTGCCCTGTGTGAGTACAGTGCCCTGTGTGAGTACAGTGCCCTGTGTCAAAACAGTACCCTGTGTCAGTACAGTACAGTGCCTGTGTGAGTACAGTGCCCTGTGTGTCAGTACAGTGTACACCCTGTGTCAGTACAGTGCCCTGTGTCAGTACAGTACCCCTGTGTCAGTACAGTGCCCTGTGTCAGTACAGTGCCCTGTGTGAGTACAGTGCCCTGTGTCAATACAGCGCCCTGTGTCAGTACAGCACCCTGTGTCAGTACAGCACCCTGTGTCAGTACAGCACCCTGTGTCAGTACAGCACCCTGTGTCAATACAGTACCCTGTGTCAGTACAGTGCCCTGTGTGAGTACAGTGCCCTGTGTGAGTACAGTGCCCTGTGTGAGTACAGTGCCCTGTGTGAGTACAGTACCCTGTGTCAGTACAGTACCCTGTGTCAGTACAGTACCCTGTGTACAGTACCCTGTGTCAATACAGTACCCTGTGTCAGTACAGTACCCTGTGTCAGTACAGTATAGTGCCCTGTGTCAGTACAGTGCCCTGTGTCAGTACAGTACCCTGTGTCAGTACAGTGCCCTGCCCTGTGTGTCCCCAGGCACATTTAGGAGTACAGCACCCCGTGCCTGCCCTTTGATTTTTGTGTCAGCTGCCCTTTTTGTACAGCACCCTGTGCGGTACAGCCCTTTTGCCTCAATCCCAGTTTTTCCAGCTGTGCTTGATTTTACAACAACCCGTGTGTATATTGCCCGGTGCCGGATTTTATTAAGGACTGAGTCAATACAGTACCCTGTAAAAGTCAGTGGGAGACACCAAATTGTCGATTATAGTTGATAATGATTAGAAATTGGTCATTCCCCTAAACCAGGGTGGCTTAAGTCAAATGTGTTTAATGTGCGATTTTACAAATCACGGTTTTTATGCCTACCAAGGAAAGAACCAAATGGATAAAGAGAAGAAGAAGTCAAAGGTTGAATGCAAGGAAAGTGTCGAAAGAGACTAATAGATTTCTTCGGCCCTAACAGGTATGTGCCTCTAAGTTTCGGATTTTAGGCCGCTGATTTCCCCTTTCAATTTCACATGCCTTTCAAATAAGACCTTCATTTATTAAAGACAACGATGTGTGAACTACATGGGATGTATTTTGGCACGCGTTTGGGGTCCGATATTCATAATGACTGTGCTGTTTAGGTGAAAATCTGAAACCTCGAAAATGTCCGCCATTTTGAATCCATCGGCAATTTGAAATTGATCTTGAATTATTTTGTTGTTTGTCCTGGGAAATGAAATAGTTAATACAGCTTGCATAACAGCTTCACTTGGTAGCCTTGTTTTAGTAGTGTTTACTGTCGATTTCATAAAAATGTAAGTCTTGAAGGCGTTAAAAACTATTTTTTACGATTTCAAACAATGGGAAGCCACACCCTTGTCGAGGCTCTCCACAGTAGATACTTACGCTCAGGTGTATTATTGTGTGATATTTTTGTTTTAATAATTGTGATTGCAAATTTAATATCTAAGAATATTTTGATTATGGTATATGAACTTTGTATTCTTTTTTTTCAGACCGACGACGAGTCAGAGGTAGTTTCCTATGAAAATTCAAGGGCAACATGGAGACAGAGTCAGTTAATCCAACACAGAAGAAAGATGGTGGTCACAAGACTGCATTTGACACAAAGTGGCAAACAAAACCGTCCCTGGTCGAGGGTACTCAGAAGATGACAAAAAGAAGGGAATGATGTTTTGTTCATTATGTTCTAAGTGGAACACCAAGGGCAGAAATGGACTTAATGTCGACTAAACACAGATTGAGTGGAGTCAAGTAAAGGAGCTTGACACCAGTTCACCCTCCACCATTTTGAAGACTCAAGCCTCAACTTGGAAACTTGAATCCAAACATTGTTCAATTACTGTCCATTCATGCAACTGTGATTGTCCACTTCTGAAGTTGAGAGAGTGTTCTCAAAAGTGAAACTGATTGTGACAGATCATAGAAACAGACTCAGTGTTCAAAATTGCAACGGACTTCTCATGATTAGCCTGAATGCATCGGCCAGTTTCAGACATTGACTTGAAAAAAGTTGTGAACAGATGCTTGGCAAGAAAGAAAAGAAGACTGTAAATTGTTGTTTCATGTTTTGTGAAATTGTAAACAAATGTGACAAGAGGTTAATGTCTTAAAAAGCTTTTTTTTCCAAAAATTGATCTTAAAATACAAAATGAGAAGAGTAATAAATGAACTTTAGAAATAAAATTATAAGAGCATTTGACTTCATATACATTTTGTTATTGTTATTTTTTCAATAATCCTCACCAAAGTGCCCTTTTAGATTATGAAGTGCCCTTTTTGTTTAATTTACCCTGCCCTTTCTGAATCCTAGGGGGAACACTATCAGTACAGCACCCTGTGTCAGTACAGCACCCTGTGTCAGTACAGTACCCTGTGTCAATACAGTACCCTGTGTAAGTAGAGTAACCTGTGTCAGTACAGTGTCCTGTGTCAGTACAGTAACCTGTGTGAGTACTAGAGGTGTGTATTGTGGCCGAAGTAACGAGATGATATATCCCGATACCCGTTTATAGATGCGAGACGATCTATCATGAAAGTATTGGCAAGGTATCAGACAATTATCATTACGATACAATGGTGCGATATGATACGTATCCCGATATGTTAAAATTTCTAAAAACGGTACATATGATAGATAAAATTACTGAAACTTTATTTGTTATACAGCAAAAATTGTGTTTCACAAACATTTTAATGTAATTAATATTAGAATTCAAAATCACTGACTGAAAACAACTCTTAAGTCTGCTTTTAAAATTTTATCTTATCTTTGTTCTCTTTCTTACCTAAGACATCGTTCGTTCATACTTGTTAATAAATGGTGTTATTTGTGGAACAATTAAAACATATTTCAGTTACTTGAAGACAAGAATTCTACAGTTCACAGAATTTGAAAAATGTTCACACTCACTGATACACCAACTCATCCTGATATATAACCTAAATGTGTTGTGTATCAATGCAAACAACGATACTATCGATGAATTGTTACACCACTAGCCAGTACACACATCCATCCATTGTTCTGTCTGGAACAATAGTGATATTTCAAGGACAGGCAGACTTGCTACATACAAAGTAAGTGTGAAGGAACAGATCTTATGTCTGAGTTACCTTGGCAACCATTACACTCAATACAAGTTTGCAGAAAGTAGTAGTCATATATGTCACCATGCTTAGGTGGGTGTTTCTCAATAGTCATATAAGTCACCATGCTGAGGTGGGTGTTTCTCAATAGTCATATATGTCACCATGGTGAGGTGGGTGTTTCTCAATAGTCATATATGTCACCATGCTTAGGTGGTGTTTCTCAATAGTCATATATGTCACCATGCTGAGGTGGGTGTTTCTCAATAGTCATATAAGTCACCATGCTGAGGTGGGTGTTTCTCAATAGTCATATATGTCACCATGCTGAGGTGGGTGTTTCTCAATAGTCATATATGTCACCATGGTGAGGTGGGTGTTTCTCAATAGTCATATATGTCACCATGCTGAGGTGGGTGTTTCTCAATAGTCATATAAGTCACCATGCTGAGGTGGGTGTTTCTCAATAGTCATATATGTCACCATGCTTAGGTGGTGTTTCTCAATAGTCATATATGTCACCATGCTTAGGTGGTGTTTCTCAATAGTCATATATGTCACAATGCTTAGGTGGTGTTTCTCAATAGTCATATATGTCACCATGCTGAGGTGGGTGTTTCTCAATAATCATATATGTCACCATGCTGAGGTGGGTGTTTTTCAATAATCATATATGTCACCATGCTGAGGTGGGTGTTTCTCAATAGTCATATAAGTCACCATGGTGAGGTGGGTGTTTCTCAATAGTCATATATGTCACCATGCTTAGGTGGTGTTTCTCAATAGTCATATTAGTCACCACGCTGAGGTGGGTGTTTCTCAATAGTCATATAAGTCACCATGGTGAGGTGGGTGTTTCTCAATAGTCATATAAGTCACCATGGTGAGGTGGGTGTTTCTCAATAGTCATATAAGTCACCATGCTGAGGTGGGTGTTTCTCAATAGTCATATAAGTCACCATGCTGAGGTGGGTGTTTCTCAATAGTCATATAAGTCACCATGGTGAGGTGGGTGTTTCTCAATAGTCATATATGTCACCATGCTGAGGTGGGTGTTTCTCAATAGTCATATATTAGTCACCATGGTGAGGTGGGTGTTTCTCAATAGTCATATATGTCACCATGCTTAGGTGGTGTTTCTCAATAGTCATATATGTGACCATGTTGAGGTGGGTGTTTCTCAATAGTCATATAAGTCACCATGGTGAGGTGGGTGTTTCTCAATAGTCATATAAGTCACCATGCTTAGGTGGTGTTTCTCAATAGTCATATAAGTCACCATGCTGAGGTGGGTGTTTCTCAATAGTCATATAAGTCACCATGCTTAGGTGGTGTTTCTCAATAGTCATATATGTCACCATGCTTAGGTGGTGTTTCTCAATAGTCATTGATGCATGTCATCTGATGACAACTGGAAGAGAGGAGCGTGGGTGGTGGTGTTTAGGTAGGGTGAGGGTGGTGTTTAGGTTTGGTAGGGTGGGGGTGGGGGTGTTTAGGTAGGGTGAGGGTGGTGTTTAGGTGGGGTGGTGTTTAGGTAGGGTAGTGGTGGTGTTTAGGTAGGGTGGGGGTGGTGTCTAGGTAGGGTGAGGGGTGGTGTTTAGGTAGGGGCCGGTGTTTAGGTAGGGTGGGGGTGGTGTTAATGTAGGGTAGGGGTGGTGTTTTTATGTAGGGTAGGGGGTGGTGTATATGTAGGGTAGGGGTGTGGTGTCTAGGTAGGGTGAGGGTGGTGTTTAGGTAGGGTGGGGGTGGGGTGGTGTTTAGGTAGGGAGGGGGTGGTGTCTAGGTGCACGATTGAGGGTGGTGTTTAGGTAGGGTAGGGGGTGGTGTTTAGGTAGGGGAAGGGGTGGTGTTTATGTAGAGGTGGGGGGTGGTGTTTAGGTAGGGTAGGGGCAGTGTATATGTAGGGTGGGGGTGGGGTTTAGGTAGGTGGGGGTGGTGTTTAGGTAGGGTAGGGGTGGTGTTTAGGTAGGGTAGGGGTGGTGTTTATCTAGGGTGGGGGTGGTGTTTATGTAGGGTGAGGGTGGTGCTTAGGTAGGTGGGGGTGTTGAGGGATGGAGAGGAATGGGGTTGAAAGTCAGTAAGTCAGTCAGTGCTAAGTAACAGGGTGGGTCAAAAGGTCGGTGTGTGGGTCAAACTAAACAAACTGAGACTGGCATACCTGGGAAGACTGGTGCCATCGACCAGTTTCGTGTGGAAGATCTCGATGTACTGCGGCAGCTCAACATGACACTCCAGCCACTCCAGGACATCGTCGTTTGTCCAGTTGTACACTGAATAACAGAGAAAGTAAGGAGCTGTGTAAACTGTTGTACATCAACCACAACAACACCTTCACACCCTTCCAGCCCCTCCACAGATCTTCAATACTGATCAGCTTGTCATTGCCATGGAACATCTTCGACCCTCCCTTCTTCATTTACCACACCCCTCACTCACCTATCTCACCCAATACCTTCCCTGACCCTCCCTCCTTCATGTACCTCACCCCTCACTCACCTATCTCACCCAGTGCCATGGAACATCTTCAACCACAACAACGTCGACTCACCTTCAAACCCTTCCAGCCCCTCCACAGATCTTCAATACTGATCAGCTTGTCATTGCCATGGAACATCTTCGACCCTCCCTTCTTCATTTACCACACCCCTCACTCACCTATCTCACCCAATACCTTCCCTGACCCTCCCTCCTTCATGTACCTCACCCCTCACTCACCTATCTCACCCAGTGCCATGGAACATCTTCAACCACAACAACGTCGACTCACCTTCAAACCCTTCCAGCCCCTCCACAGATCTTCAATACTGATCAGCTTGTCATTGCCATGGAACATCTTCGACCCTCCCTTCTTCATTTACCACACCCCTCACTCACCTATCTCACCCAATACCTTCCCTGACCCTCCCTCCTTCATGTACCTCACCCCTCACTCACCTATCTCACCCAGTGCCATGGAACATCTTCAACCACAACAACGTCGACTCACCTTCAAACCCTTCCAGCCCCTCCACAGATCTTCAATACTGATCAGCTTGTCATTGCCATGGAACATCTTCGACCCTCCCTTCTTCATTTACCACACCCTTCACTCTCCTATCTCACCCAATACCTTCCCTCACCCTCCCTCCTTCATGTACCTCACCCCTCACTCACCTATCTCACCCAGTGCCATGGAACATCTTCAACCACAACAACGTCGAGACTCACCTTCAAACCCTTCCAGCCCCTCCACAGATCTTCCACACTGATCAGCTTGTCATTGCCATGGAACATCTTCGACCCTCCTTTCTTCATTTACCACACCCCTCACTCACCTATCTCTCCCAATACCTTCCCTCACCCTCCCTCCTTCATGTACCTCACCCCTCACTCACCTATCTCATCCAGTGCCATGGAACATCTTCAACCACAACAACGTCGACTCACCTTCAGATCCCTTCCAGCCCCTCCACAGATCTTCAACACTGATCAGCTTGTCATTGCCATGGAACATCTTCAACCACAACAACAACAACGTCGACTCACCTTCAGATCCCTTCCAGCCCCTCCACAGATCTTCAACACTGATCAGCTTGTCATTGCCATGGAACATCTTCAACCACAACAACGTCGACTCACCTTCAGATCCCTTCCAGCCCCTCCACAGATCTTCAACACTGATCAGCTTGTCATTGCCATGGAACATCTTCAACCACAACAACGTCGACTCACCTTCAGATCCCTTCCAGCCCCTCCATAGATCTTCAATACTGATCAGCTTGTCATTGCCATGGAAGGTCTTTTGACGTTCAAACCCATCAGTGTACTGAAGCTCATCCCGCAGGAACTAAAAAGACACATGTTCTCAGAATAATGCTCATATGTTTTGTTGATGGCTTTGAGAGGGGGGGGCTGGGGGAAAAATTATTCGCCCTGCAAGAGCATGCAGTGAAACTAATAATTGCCTGGAGCAACCTACAGAGTCCCACAAGTAACAGTCAACCTATTCACTAAGAGTCAGCCCCTTGGCTCGTCAGAGGAAGGCACAGAGCATCACGTAGTCAGTCCCAATGACATTCTACTGGACATTCATTCTATCGGACAGTTACTCACTATATCAACCACCAAGGTTATTCATATCTGCACCCAGTACCATCTTTCACATAACACCTGCACACGAACCCATGCCTCACATAACACCTGCACACGAACCCATGTCTCACATAACACCTGCACCCAGTACCATATCTCCCATAACACCTGTACCCAGCACCATATCTCACATAACACCTGTACCCAGTACCATATCTCACATAACACCTGTACCCAGTACCATATCTCACATAACACCTGTACCTAGTACCATTTCTCGCATAACACCTGCACGCAGTACCATCTCTCACATAACACCTGCACCCAGTACCATCTCTCACATAACACCTGTACCCAGTATCATCCCTCACATAACACCTGTACCCAGTCCCATCCCTCACATAACACCTGTACCCCGATCCATCTCTCAGATATCATACAGGTGAGAGGTAAAGCCTTCAATTACATTGATATTCCATTCAGGTTTTATTATGAAACTTGTAAATGCCATCACCAGTTACCGAGATTGGCCATTAGCAGGCTTAGACCATTAGATTGGCAGCATGACTTTAACCTCTTACTAAGAGCACAGATTTCTATAATAGATGCAAAATGGAATTTTTGTGTTTACATGGAAATCAACAGTTAAAGACGTCTGTCCAGTGACACGACCAACATCATGTGAGACCATTGTTAAACACGTAAAATGAATTATCTTCAATTTCCAATGTATATCTAGGACAAATTATTTCTATTTCTTTTTCAACAAAACTCATCCTCTACTTGCCATCTTAATACTTATGACAAATAACCAAAAGGAATGTCACTAATATTACTCGTCTCAGATGTTGTGGCAGGTGTCATAACATCTCATTCCTGACTGACATTTACTGTGATGGCATTGTCTAGATAGGACCTACAAATGGATGACATTCACGATTTATGTCACCTATCTCACCCAATCCCTTCCCCGACCCTCCCTCCTTCATGTACCACACCCCTCACTCACCTATCTCGCCCAATACCTTCCCTGACCCTCCTTCTTTCATGTACCTCACCCCTCACTCACCCAATACCTTCCCTGACCCTCCCTCTTTCATGTACCTCACCCCTCACTCACCTAGTCACCCAATACCTTCCCCCGACCCTACCTTCTTCATGTACCTCACCCCTCACTCACCTAGTCACCCAATACCTTCCCCGACCCTCCCTTCTTCATGTACCTCACCCCTCACTCACCTAGTCACCCAATACCTTTCCCCGACCCTACCTTCTTCATGTACCTCACCCCTCACTCACCTATCTCACCCAACCCTGTCTACCATACCATTGTCTCACATACTACACCAGGCCCGCATCTTTTAACCACACCCATCAGCTAGCTCCCATGTGCCCCACCCCAGATACCCTTCTCCAGCAGTCACACCATACCCCTACCTAACACTGCACACTATCCCCTACCTACCACTGCACACTATCCCCTACCTACCACTGCACACTATCCAACCTATTTACACACTAAATAAAATCTCATCTGCAAAGATATCCAAATAAATACGGTTTTCCTCACAACTAGTTTTGAGATGCCTGTATGAACATGCTATGTGCATGTTGTTCCTGTGGACCTGTTTGCTGGCGCTCTACCCAACGCCCATGGCACCTGCCCTATATCATGGTAGCTGTAGTGTCAACATGTCAACCCCCTCTGCTCAAACCAAGTCAAATGTTTATCTCAAGGTGAAGATTTATCTCTACTAAGGAGAGCTGTTTTCCTGTCCTGTTGTGCAAATATCCTTGAGACGTAATTGCCATGGTAACCATCTGCCCTTCTCCATACACCTGCACTGTCTTCCACGTGGCTACTGTAAGAAGGAAACAATGTCCCTGTTCACTGTTGATCACAGCATGTATCACGCAGAGTTTGGCACCACAGGTAGTTGTCACGCATGTAGCATGTCCTGCATATCGGGGAAGGGGGCATGGGTAGGCAGGGAACTCTATGCTGAATTATTGCTTCAGTTTAAGGATAAAAACAGAAACAATCTACACACATAAAAACCCCAGATTAGTTCCTGATCTAGTATCTTTGTCACATTCATCACACTGTCACATCATCACAGTCACATCATCACACTGTCACATCATCACAGTCACATCATCACACTGTCACATCATCACACTGTCACATCATCACACTGTCACATCATCACACTGTCACATCATCACACTGTCACATCATCACACTGTCACATCATCACTGTCACATCATCACACTGTCACATCATCACTGTCACATCATCACACTGTCACATCATCACACTGTCACATCATCACACTGTCACATCATCACACTCACATCATCATCATCACTGTCACAGTCACATCATCACACTGTCACATCATCACACTGTCACATCATCACTGTCACATCATCACTGTCACATCATCACACTGTCACATCATCACACTGTCACATCATCACACTGTCACATCACACATCTCACTGTCACATCATCACTGTCACATCATCACTGTCACATCATCACTGTCACATCACTCTGTCTGTCATCATCACTGTCACATCATCACTGTCACATCATCACTGTCACATCACCACACTGTCACATCACTGTTACATCGTCACATGTCATCACTGTCACATCATCACATAGCCACACTGTCAGCATCATCACTGTCACATCACCACACTGTCACATCATCACACTGTCACATCATCACACTGTCACATCACCACACTGTCACATCACCACACTGTCACATCATCACATTGTCACATCACCACACTGTCACATCATCACACTGTCACATCATCACACTGTCACATCACCACACTGTCACATCATCACTGTCACATCATCACACTGTCACATCATCACACTGTCACATCGTCACACTGTCACATCGTCACACTGTCACATCATCACACTGTCACATCGTCACTCTGTCATACCTTACACAGTCCATTCATGTGCTTAATGTTTCATTTTGGACATGTAAATGCATTTAGATAAACATAATCAGTATGAAGTTTTCATTGAGAACATTTCCTAAAATGTAAAAAAATAATTCTTAAGCATATTTATCCTCTACTTGGTGTCAGTGAAGTCCTATGGAAAGCAAGTCACTCCAATATCTTGCACAGCTCTCACTTCGTTACCTCTCTCCTTGCTCCACCTCTCTTCTTGCACCACCTCTCTCCTTTCTCCACCTCTCTCCTCACACTTCTCTCATTCCGCATCCCACTCTCCTTACATCACTTCTCTCACCTCCAACCTCTCTATCCTTGCAGCTTACTCTCCTCAAACCTCTCCTGGCACCTCTTCTCTCTCACCTCTCTCCTCTCATTTCTTTCTCCCTGCACCTCTCTCCTTGCACCCTACTCTCCTCGCACCCCACTCTCCTCTCGTGCCTTTCACCTCTCTCAACTCGAACCTTTCTCTCCTCACAAACCTCTCTCCTTGCACCTCTCCCACTTTTCTCTCTCCTCGCACCTCTCTCTCCTTTCACCTTAGAGTTGTAGTAGCATATGTATATATCTATACATAACAATATTAAAAGCTCACTGAAAGGCTTGCATTGGGCTTTACTCCTATCATTTGAGAATAAGTGTGTTTGCTTACAAAGTCCAGTCACTAATTCCACCATGTGGTCTCTAGATCATAAATATCTCTCACAGATTAAAGCAAGTATGAGTAAGGTCAGGGATTTCTGCCTCATGTCTACAAACAACGCTTAAGAACGGCCGATATACTGTCCATTCAAGTCCCCACTAAATGAGAACATTCCAACCTGAACCCCCTGCCAGTTACTGAACCTCTGTGGTTAGTCAGCTTGCGGTCATCCCAAACAGGGCCAGTTTATATAACTTTCATGACAGGCCGGATGTTGGTCACTTAGTTCACGGCTATTAGCTATGGTAATGAACCCAAATGCTGTTACATAATGTGTGTTGACAGCACAATTGAGATCCAGCTTATCTCAAGGATATATAACACACATACAAACTGCATGTTTAACCCTATCCTGCCAATATGCCAGAGATATTTGTTTCCTTTCATAGCTCTATGGGACATCTGACTGCAATTGCATTATGTAATATACTCAAACTGACACCATACAAGTATGGTGACATATCATGGACCACAGTCGCTTCCCTTGGATAAAGTACACATACTAAAGTAGCAGGTCCTGTGGACTGTTATGACAGACGTTCACTGACACAGTTGCTTCCCTTGGATAAAGTACACATACTAAAGTAGCAGACCCTGTGGACTGTTCTGACAGACGATCTCAGACACAGTTGCTTCCCTTGGATAAAGTACACATACTTAAGTAGCAGGTCCTGGGGACCGTTATGACAGACGTTCACTGACACAGTTGCTTCCCTTCTGGGCTCCCTTCCTTCCACTGATTCCTTCCATGGTCCATCCTTCCATGCTGGAGTCCCTGGGGCTATTCCGTTCCACTATTCCACTGGTCCATCCACATACCATGCTGAGTCCCTGTGGCCGTTCCATTCATGTCCACTGTTTTCCTTGGTCCACCATGCAAGTCCACATGGGCCGTTCATTCGTGTCCTTCAGTTGCTTCCTTGGTCCATGCCGGTCTATGAACTATTTTCTTCGTTCCACTGTTTTCCACTGGGTCATGCCGTCCTGAACTATTTTCTTTTCGATCGTTTTCCACTGGGCCATGCTGGGTCCATGGTGTGTGGTCCTTCCTAAGTTGGCCTGTCCCATTATCCATCCATTTCTTCCGTGTCCTGGATGCCCTTCTTTATGGGGCGTTCCTTCAGGGTCCCAATGGCTGTGTGTAATCAGTTCTGTTGGTGGTTTTGTGGGTGGATACCTGTCCACTCGTGTCCTTCCATTCCGTATGGGATACCTGGGGTCTCTCTCCGTAGTTATTTTGGTGTTTTTGGTCCGTGTTCTTCTGGGATGGATCTGTGGTCCGGTGTCGGGTCCTGTTCCATGTGTCGGCTCAATCCATTGTGTGGATGGGCTTCCACCTATTCCGTTCCTTGTGTCCGGTCGGCTCCGGCCATCCGGCTCCGCTGGGCTCATGTTATGTCCATCCATTCCTCCGTGGTTCTGGTCCTGTGGGTCGTTCCATTCCGTTGTCTGTGTTCGGTCCCTCGTGGCCACCTTGTTCATTCCGGGTGTTGGTGTTTGTGGGGTGGTCATTCCGTCTTCCGTGTCTCCGGCTCCTTTCCGGCCATTGGTCCGGCCATGTCTGGGTTGATGGGTCTGGCCGGTTGGATCCATCCATTCCATTCTGAGACCAGGGCCGGTTTCCTCGTGTCGGGTCCGCGGCCAGTCCGGTATCTTTCTGTGGTGTTCTTGTGTCTGTATACAGTTCCATGCTAAATCTTCCGTGTCCAATATGGGTCCGTCGGGCGTTTCGGATGGGCTCGGTGTCCTGGTCGGGTCGTGGCTGTCTTTTGTGCGTGGTCGGTCGGGTCCACCGGCTATTCTGGGCCACGGCGCTGGGTAAAGGTTGGGTGTTGGTCGGCGTCCAGTCTGTTCTTCGGTCCATGTGTTCAGGTCCGGTCTCGGCTCGTTCGGGATGATTCGATCCGGTCCGTTCTTCCGATATTCGGTCGATATCCATTCCTGGTGGGGCGTCCATCCACGGCGTCTGATTCCATCCACGGCCATCCGGTTTCCGATGCGATGCGTCCGGCCTTGATCCACGGTCCATCCACGGGCACCGATTCCTGGGCACGATACGTCCGGTTCCTGGGCGGTCCATGACGGATCCACGGTCCATCCATCCGGTGCCACGTGTCCACGGTGTCGTCCATGGATCGGTCGTGTCCACATCTTGTGTCCGTTGTCCGGTCATCCGGTTGTCCACCGTCCGATTACGTCCCCTCACGACACATCCCGCATCCCCACACTTCCCACATCCCGACACGATGATACAATCCCACCACGATACATCCGGGCACCGCGATACATCCTGGGCACCACGATACATCCCACGACACATCCGGGCTCACGATACATCCTGGGCACACGATACATCCCCACATGACAGATCCCCTCACGATACACGACACATCCCCACACGATACTTCCCCACACGACACATCCCCTCACGACACATCCCCACACGATACTTCCCCACACGACACATCCCCTCACGATACATCCCCACACGATACAACCCGGGCACACGATACTTCCCCACACCATCGATATATCCCCTCACGACACATCCCCATACGACACTTCCCCAGATGATACATCCCCACACGACACATCCCCAACCAATACATCCCCACACGACACATCCCCACACGACACATCCCCAACCAATACATCCCCACACGAAACATCCCCTCACGATACATCCCCACATGACACATCCCCACATGATACATCCCAACACGATACTTCCCCTCACGACACATCCGGACCGCGATACATCCCCACAGGACACATCCCCACCACATCCCGACACATCCCCACCACGATACATCCCTCACGACACATCCTGGGCACACGATACATCCCCACATGACACATCCCCACAGGACACATCCCCACACGATACATCCCCTCACGATACATCTCCACATGACACATCCCCACACGATACATCCCAACACGACACATCCGGGCACACACGACACACATCCGGGCATCCACGATACATCCCTCGACCACATCCCCACCACGATGCTTCCCCTCGGGGGAGACACATCCGGCACCACGATACATCCCCTCCACGACACATCCCAGGCACACAATACATCCCCACACGATACATCCCCTCGACACATCCCCACATCGCACTTCCCCTCCACGACACATCCCACCACGATACATCCCTGCACGCGATACATCCCGCCACACGATACATCCCCTCACGACACATCCCCGCCACACGATACATCCCCACACGATACATCCCCTCACGACACATCCCGGCAACACGATACATCCCCACACGATACATCCCCTCACGACACATCCCGGCCACACGATACATCCCCACCACGATACATCCCTCACGACACATCCGGTACCGCGATACACGATACATCCCCACACGACACATCCCTCATGACACATCCCCACACGATACATCCCTTGACACATCCCCACACCTTCCCTTCACGACACACACCGATACTTCCCTCACGATACATCCCGGGCTGCGATACATCCCGGCCACACGATACATGCCCTCACGACACATCCCGGGCACACGATACATCCCCACACGACACATCCCGGGCAGACGATACATCCCCACACGATACATCCACCCCTCACACACCTGGGTTTATCTCACTATTTGATGCACAAACATGTTTGTATCTAGTTGGAATTGGGCAATCAGTGCATTGTGGTCAGTGCGTTGTGTCCAATACATTGTTCTCAGGTGTTCAGCTAAGATAACCTTGATGATAAAACAGTTATACAAAGGACAGATGCTATCCACACTGAACACGTTGCTGCAGGAACTCTTTTGACCTGTAAGTGATTCATCCAGATAGCCACAGAGTTCAGCCATTGTTTGGATCATATAATCTTACTGATGAAAAGATTGGAGTACGACAGGGTGGATATTCTTCCCCCTATCAATAAGGACATCATGACATTATCACAGACTTTGCGTTATCTGTTTATCTGTTTACATGCGTTGCTGTGAACACACAGAACAGAACAGTAAAGGACAGTTAGCAGTATTTATAAACATATGTATTATGAAAATATATGAACATGCATTATACTCACCAAAGGCTCACATTACACAATTTTTATACCTTTTTATTCATGATATTCCCAACACAGAAACACATCTGACACCAATAATAACCCCAGTAACACTATCATTCTCAGACAAAGAAGTGAAGACTTTTCGTTTTTCAACTGGACTCGTATGTCTCTCACTAGTCACTTCATCTACAGGCCAAACATAGCCATGTTCTCTTGGAAGTTATTCATCACAGACGTTAAGGTGATGAAATCAAACATGGCGTGAATCTTAATTATCTCATTTCACGTTTCACTTTGTCAAGAATAGGAACAGTTAGTCATCATCTCCATAGTGGTGGCTGTGTCTTGTCTTGCAACACATTAATAGTTTTGCAGTTACCATGGCAATATTTCCTATATGATTTTTTAAAGATCAGAGGCAAAGACTTTTGAAGCTCACTTAGTGCAAAGATAGTCGTAAGTTACTGTTAATGTATGGCACTTACGACTATCTTAGCGCTAAGATAGCTTCGAAAATCTAGGCCCAGGACAAGAAAACAACATAATACATGTCCTCATGACACCATATGATACGTCCTCATGACACCATATGATACGTCCTCATGGCACAACATGACACATGTCCTCATGACACCATTATAATACCTCCTCATAACACAACATGATACGTCCTCGTGACACAACATGATACATGTCCTCATGACACAATATGATACGTCTTCATGACACCATATGATACGTCCTCATGACACAACATGATACATGTCCTCATGACACCATATGATATATCCTCATGACATGTGATACGCCTTCATGACACAACATGATACATGTCCTCATGACACCATATGATACAGGTCCTCATGCCATAACATGATACAGGTCCTCATGACACAACATGATACATCCTTATGACACAACATGATACATGTCCTCATGACACCATATGATACATGTCCTCATAACACCATACGATATATGTCCTCATGACATCATATGATACATGTCCTCATGCAATAACATGATACAGGTCCTCATGACACAACATGATACATCCTTATGACACAACATGATACATGTCCTCATGACACCATATGATACATGTCCTCATAACACCATACGATATATGTCCTCATGACACCATATGATACATGTCTTCATGACGCCATATGATACATATCCTCATGCAATAACATGATACAGGTCCTCATGACACAGCATGATACAGGTCCTCATGACACCATATGATACATGTCCTCATGACACCATATAATACATGTCCTCATGACACAACATGATACACGTCTTCATGACACCATATGATACGTCCTCATGACACAACATGATACATGTCCTCATGACACCATATGATATATCCTCATGACATGTGATACGCCTTCATGACACAACATGATACATGTCCTCATGACACCATATGATACATGTCCTCATGACACCATATGATACAGGTCCTCATGCCATAACATGATACAGGTCCTCATGACACAACATGATACATCCTTATGACACAACATGATACATGTCCTCATGACACCATATAATACATGTCCTCATGACACAACATGATACACGTCTTCATGACACCATATGATACGTCCTCGTGACACAACATGATACATGTCCTCATGACACAATATGATACGTCTTCATGACACCATATGATACGTCCTCATGACACAACATGATACATGTCCTCATGACACAATATGATATATCCTCATGACATGTGACACCATATGATACGTCCTCATGACACAACATGATACATGTCCTCATGACACCATATGATATATCCTCATGACATGTGATACGCCTTCATGACACAACATGATACATGTCCTCATGACACCATATGATACATGTCCTCATGACACCATATGATACAGGTCCTCATGCCATAACATGATACAGGTCCTCATGACACAACATGATACATCCTTATGACACAACATGATACATGTCATCATGACACCATATGATACATGTCCTCATAACACCATACGATATATGTCCTCATGACATCATATGATACATGTCCTCATGCAATAACATGATACAGGTCCTCATGACACAACATGATACAGGTCCTCAGGACACCATATGATACATGTCCTCATGACACAATATGATACATGTCTTCATGACGCCATATGATACATATCCTCATGCAATAACATGATACAGGTCCTCATGACACAGCATGATACAGGTCCTCATGACACCATATGATACATGTCCTCATGACACCATATAATACATGTCCTCATGACACAACATGATACACGTCTTCATGATACCATATGATACGTCCTCATGACACAACATGATACATGTCCTCATGACACCATATGATATGGCCTCATGACACATGATACGTCTTCATGACACAACATGATAAATGTCCTGATGACACCATATGATACGTCCTCATGACACAACATGATACCTCCTCATGACACAACATGATGCATGTCCTCATGACACCATATGATACATGTCCTCATGACACCATATGATACATGTCCTCATGCCATAACATGATACAGGTCCTCATGACACAACATGATACAGGTCCTCACGACACAATGATACATGTCCTCATAACACCATACGATACATGTCCTCGTGACACCATATAATACGTCATCATAACACAACATACGTCCTCATGACACAACATGATACATGTCCTCATGACACAATATGATATATCCTCATGACATGTGACACCATATGATACGTCCTCATGACACAACATGATACATGTCCTCATGACACCATATGATATATCCTCATGACATGTGATACACCTTCATGACACAACATGATACATGTCCTCATGACACCATATGATACATGTCCTCATGACACCATATGATACAGGTCCTCATGCCATAACATGATACAGGTCCTCATGACACAACATGATACATCCTTATGACACAACATGATACATGTCATCATGACACCATATGATACATGTCCTCATAACACCATACGATATATGTCCTCATGACATCATATGATACATGTCCTCATGCAATAACATGATACAGGTCCTCATGACACAACATGATACAGGTCCTCAGGACACCATATGATACATGTCCTCATGACACAATATGATACATGTCTTCATGACGCCATATGATACATATCCTCATGCAATAACATGATACAGGTCCTCATGACACAGCATGATACAGGTCCTCATGACACCATATGATACATGTCCTCATGACACAACATGATACATGTCCTCATGACACAACATGATACACGTCTTCATGATACCATATGATACGTCCTCATGACACAACATGATACATGTCCTCATGACACCATATGATATGGCCTCATGACACATGATACGTCTTCATGACACAACATGATAAATGTCCTGATGACACCATATGATACGTCCTCATGACACAACATGATACCTCCTCATGACACAACATGATGCATGTCCTCATGACACCATATGATACATGTCCTCATGACACCATATGATACATGTCCTCATGCCATAACATGATACAGGTCCTCATGACACAACATGATACAGGTCCTCACGACACAATGATACATGTCCTCATAACACCATACGATACATGTCCTCGTGACACCATATAATACGTCATCATAACACAACATACGTCCTCATGACACAACATGATGCATGTCCTCATGACACCATATGATACATGTCCTCATGACACCATATGATACATGTCCTCATGCCATAACATGATACAGGTCCTCATGACACAACATGATACAGGTCCTCACGACACAATGATACATGTCCTCATAACACCATATGATACATGTCCTCATGACACCATATAATACGTCATCATAACACAACATACGTCCTCATGACACAACATGATACATGTCCTCATGACACAACATGATACACGTCTTCATGACACCATATGATACGTCCTCATGACACAACATGATACATGTCCTCATGACACAATGTGATAATTGTATCACAGCACAAAGTCCCACACTGCATTACACTTCAGCAAACTGTACACCCTGTTATGAGAGTGTTTTTTTTTGTAATTTGTAATATCACATTGATTAAGACTAATAAGTGATCGTTATTATAGAGTCACAATGTTTAAAGTTTTGAGTGTGGGTTTTGGCTCGCATCTCACATCATATATATTCAATGGCAATAGTAGCAGCACGCCTTTTTAAAAGCGCTTTAGAGCTGCCTCCCTTGACTAGCTTGTATTTGTTTTGACTTCCAGTCGTGTGTTCGAGAAAATGGCCTAATGTTCTGAGAGAATAATGATGGAGCCTAGCTTTGCTAGACTGCTCGAGAACTGTGTAAGAGCTATATAAAGGCTGGATGTTGAGTTGTGCGGAGTTAGTAGGAACCAACAACTCGTGTGGCTCCTGAAGTGGCTAGCTAAATACAATATTCCATCATGTACCTATCAACACCAGTATCAGCTTTTATTGTTAAACCGTGATCCACTGTGAAGACACAGAGTGTTCAGTGTGATCATCAAATATATATATACAATCAACCAGGAAATGCTAGGTGATACCAAGGTCACAGTATAGGAAACTATTTGACATGTGATAATACGTTATCCCATGACAATGATGTCATTGGCAACGGATCAGTTGTAAGTGAGATCATGGAACAGCCAGATCATGTACACAGAGGGTGCACCTCACAACAGCTGGTCCTTCACATAACACAATCCACCACAACATGAATAACGAAATTATTGCCCTAAGCACAATCAGTTGTACAGCCACTATTATGACCTTGATCGTGCTAATGATGGTATCAGTTGTGTTCATAATACAGCCTGAGAGAGTCTGTAGCAGGTTATATAGCCGCCTCCAATACCGCCATCAACACCAGTGTACAGTCACAGGTTATATAGCCGCCTCCAATACCGCCATCAACACCAGTGTACAGTCACAGGTTATATAGCCGCCTCCAATACCGCCATCAACACCAGTGTACAGTCACAGGTTATATAGCCGCCTCCAATACCAATACCGCATCAACACCAGTGTACAGTCACAGGTTATATAGCCGCCTCCAATACCGCCATCAACACCAGTGTACAGTCACAGGTTATATAGCCGCCTCCAATACCGCCATCAACACCAGTGTACAGTCACAGGTTATATAGCCGCCTCCAATACCGCCATCAACACCAATGTACACAGTACAGTCACACTGATGGCTTTCACCAATAACTTAAGATGAACTTTGTCAGCTTGACGGTCCGCTCAGCAATATTCATTCATAAAGCTCCTTGCTTTTAAAAGCCCCCTCAAAATTTCCAGCAAAAACTAAGACAAATTCAAACGAAAATGAGGTGCATACAACTGACCTTACAGAAAACCGCAGCGGACATTTGAACTAAGTCAGCTTGTGTATGGCACAAATAAGCACCCCTCTACTACTGTAAATTGTGTGAGTGCACAGTGTGCTCGGTGAGTACAGTATATCTGCAGCTAATACACCAACATTGCCCACTGGGAGCCTGCAGCATCTACCTCATCACTCTCTGACTGGTCCACGTTCCCATTCTGATCATCGTCCAGCAGATGGTGAAGCGCCTTGATAGCATCGAACCCATACTTGTCCTTCAAACACGGCGTGTCCAGCTCCTCACAGTCTGCAAGTGAAAACCACACAGTGAACTTGTCAATATGATATGAGTATTATACTGACATTTGTTACATAACCTCACCGGATTACATGTTTTCAGATGGCAGTGTTTACTCTTGCCACAAAAAGGCGGATTGCAAAACACAGACATTGCAAATACGCAGATGGTGACTTGAGTCTACACTAAGGTGGTCTTTACTAAGTTAGTGACATGCTTTACACTTGTTCATGTGATAATCGACAAAACAACTGTTGATCCTAAACGTCTGAAAACCCTTAACACGAGGATATGTGAAGTACTGTTATGTCAGGATTATGACAAAGGGACATTAATGTTGCTCCATCGTTGGAGGGTGGGAGGACGCAGGGACATTGTGAGTAAGGATTATACTTTGGTGGAGAATTTCAATTAATCTGCAGCAACAGCATGACATCAACAACTGTGTCCCCAAAGCACTTGAAATCTGAGATTATTCAACCATCCTCATCCATACAGACTTGGTGACCTGATGAAGCATAAATCAGGCTCTGACAACAGGTTCAGTCTAGTCTTCAACTTCTCACACAGGTTCAGTCTAGTCTTCAATTCTCACACAGGTTCAGTCTTGTCTTGAACTACTCACACAGGTTCAGTATTGACTTGAATTACTCTATGGTTTCTCGCCCACTAATGAACAATTATTTCCTGCCCACTAATGAAGAAATGTTCCTGCCCACTAATGAACAAATGCTTCAGCTCCCTTATGAACGTCCACCCTACCAATACTTATCACCTTGTAAATTTTGGATTTTTAAACAGAGAAATCAAACTCTTCTCTCAGTCTTTAGAGAATTTAAGCGTTCTGGTGTTTAACTTTAACATTCGTGAAGATATATGCTCATATAAAATTGCTTTCTTTTGTTTTTCAAATTAACATGTTGTCAAGTGTTTTGTCATTTCGCCAAGTTTGTGTTCTATAAATCAAATGATGGCATGTCTGGTTACTTAGTGGCAGAACAGATCTGTGAGGTGCATTATCTGAGTTGGAGCCGAGATGGGGAACAGGCATAAACAGTTGAACATCGCACAGACACCAGATCACCACTACCATGACTACTGTAATTCCTCAGGGTATACTCCTGGCACACCATCCAGTCCCAGATCACATCGGCTTCCTACATGATTTACAAAACCAAGCAAAACAAGTGTTTGCCACTACTATGGCAATGTCCCCCACTGCTAAAGAAGAATGAAATAATTATAACATATTTACTGCTTTATATTTTTGGTCACATACAAGATGCCTGAAATGCCTGGTGTCAGCATATATTGCATCCAATGTAGGCTGTTTTATGAGATATCGTGTTTACGTAAGTTTGAAAAGTGGTCAAAGTGTCATGGTGACCTTGAAAATAAGGTCAAGGTCACCAAAATCAACTGGTGTCTGCGTAAATCCCCTAGTGTAGGCTGTAACCAAATTTGAAGATATTGGGTACAACAGTTCATGAGATATTGCGTTAACAAGAATCAGGTCGTATGTACAGACTGAACACATAGTCCCCCGTTCCGCGTTGCGGCAGGGGACAACAAGCCAAAAATGTGAACACGGCTCACTCCCAACAATTAACAATAATTATTCTTGACAAAAGCACAAAAACCTGTATTAAACTTCGCACTGCACCTTTCCTATAAACAAAGAAGCCATTACCCAGTCTAAAAACATTCCATTAAATAATCGTAAGGTTTTTGGTTGAACAAATTTGACATGCACTTTTTCCAAAGTTCAAGAGATGTAATTTGTGTGACAATTCTTGATAAATCAAAAATATCAAAATACACCTTTGCACTGCACCTCTCCTCCAGATTTGGAGAGTGATCCCCAAATTTGAAAACAATTCATTCATATGTGTTCAAGTTATTGGTTGAAAAAAAAATCCTTTGGTTTTTTAAGTCCTAAATACCTGTATGTGAAATGATGAAACTCTTTCAAAACTTCAAAATCTGAAATTTGTAAATTGCTGTATTTCTTGAACAAATAAAAATATCAGAATCAAATTCTGCACAGTACATCTTTTGACAAAGAAGGAGGTCCCCAACCAATAGTTTTCAAGTTATTAGTTGAACATACTTTTCTACGTTTATATTTATAAAACATCATAATCAAAATTCAAATTTCAAACTGATTCCTTAGTACATTCTTGTGGACACTACTTCCTACTGATGTCTGTGATTTGACACATTGTACATCCATGGCATCGGTGATGGGAATACACCAGCTTCAAACACGTCTTCTGTTGTTATTCTGCAGCTATGATCGGTTGCAGCTCATTCTCATAAACTGCCATTGTACACTAGAGATCCATGCTGTGAGAATGTACCACTGATAACTCATAACTTGCCCTTCAGAGCTCTGGCCAGATGAACAAATGATTTCTCATTTTTATCTCTGTAACATATTTAAAGGCACAATGTCACACAATTTCGACATTAGTTGCATATGCACTCACTTTAGCTTTATATTGATGCAATAAAAGACTTATTATCCCTTATGACTTGCCTGAAATCGATAATTGAAACTTCGAGGTGAACAGTTTCCAAACAGAGAACACTTGCCATATATGGAATGTAAACCGTTAATCCGTACATTGAAAACTGTCGCATGCTGTATGCTCGGTGTTTGCCGAACTGGTTTCAATCACAAGTTGTGCGTAGGATATTCATAAAGAACGCTCCAAGGGACATAACTCTATGGGATTCGCTTGAAATAATGTTCGGCCGGTAGAGGGCAAGAGAGTTGCAGTAATTCATTTGAACTTTATAATTTAATATTGTAATCTAAATACATTTTGTTTTTGGAATAAATTATATGGTAGCTTATCTGAGGGCAGATAGTTAGTATTATTAAGAGGAATGCATTATTTATTTTTAGAGAAGTGTGGTGTGATATAGTGCCTTTAATTCCAGTCCCATAATGTATCAACACCATACATTCCACAGACTGGTAACTTAAACACCAATAAGCAAAACAATTTAGACAGCACTCTGAAACCAGTGACATCGTGTGCAACACAATACCCACGCCTATTCTGTTGTCCCTTTTCAGGAAAGTTTGCAAGTGGGTGCAGCTTATTTCTGGGAGGGATTTAAGGAAACACAAATCAAAAAGGTAACAAGGAATATTTGCCATCACTTGCTACATCCTTAGGGCCAATTATCAACCTCTGACCAGGCACAGCTGAATTCCTGATGTATCATCTTATCAATATCCTGGTCCTGTGAGGAAAACTGTAAACAAAAGCCAACAAGAATCTATTTACTTCTTCTTCCTCAATACTCTCTCACCAGGAACACTATCAGCAGAAATCTGCCCCAGTGAGAAGGTCATACCAGGGAATCATCTTGTAACCCTGACCTCCAGTAACACAAGGAAACACCTTGTAACCCTGACCTCCAGTAACACAAGGAAACACCTTGTAACCCTGACCTCCAGTATTGCCTCAGCAATAAACAGACTGGTGATTTCTGGGAAGAGTTGCACACACACACATGAACCATGTCGTCATTTCCCTGCCTCAGCAATAAACCAGGCAACAGACTGGAGATTATTGAAACAAATCAAAACTCAATGCAACAGATATGGTGTATGAAATATTCAAACTCATCAACACTGTAGGAACACAACAAAACACACAATTAATCCTTCAGTAGTCAGCTAGTGATACTTCTCCTGGACAATGCCGTCATCACGCACAGCAGGTGCCCCCCATCAATATGCATGCACTACCAGCTGATCCAGTCAACAATATGTTTCTTTTATAGACACAAGTCAGGGAAGATGCCATAAATCAAGTCTACACCTGGACCTGGCACACTATTCAATGACAGGCAGATGGTAAACATCGTCGAAATAGACAAGAGCTTTGTCATTAATCGGCCAGAATATATGCCAACATGTCTACAAATAATGTACTATGCGTTGTGCCTTGTCTGTGTTACACTGACATGCTCCCGCATCACCACATCTCAGTAAACACTCGATGTAACTGTAACAACATCAAACTGTCAAAATAGTATTTTCAAATATTTAGATTTGATTAACTTTTGATACAACGGGTTCGATTTGCCACATAGGTACAATGTGTGAAGCCCATTTCTGGAGTCCCCTGATATTGCTGGTATATTGCTAAAAGTGGCGTAAAACTAAAACTCACTCACTCAATCAGAGTCAATGATTACACAATGCCATATAGAAAGTGGTCAAATGTAACGTATGCCACCAGAACGCAAAGGGACGATTAAAACACCTGATGATCCTAATGATGTTGAAATCTTTCCCAGGATGTAGCAGATACTGAGTTATCAACTACCTTCCAAGGGCTTCCATACAGTTGAAGAGCAGCCATTACTTGCTTTGCATGGTGTCTGCTCAGTCTCGGGTAGTTTGGGAGGTATTCATGTGAAGACAATAAAGTCCAAATAGAGGTGAACAGTGATCTTTCTCACAATGTTATTTGCTGGCCAGAAAGCCATACAACCACACCTGGCCAAATCTAGACCTTGCTCAGAATACAACCGGACCTGGCTTATAACCAGACTTAGCAACGTTTACTGGGTAAGCTGACCTACAACACTACAGGACATAGGACACACCACACAAGCTGACATAGGACACAACCCTGACCGAGGAATGACACAAGGAGAAATAGGACACAATCAGAGCAGGGACATAACTACATACAGGACTCAACCAGACATAGGACAAGATTCTGGACACAACCACTCTGAGGACACCAACCGGATGTCAAAGATCTAGGACACAACCAGACACAGGAAACAAGCTGTTGAAGGATACAGCTACACCATTACTGAGTACGTTTCATACCAATAAATCATTAACACTATGTTCAGTACCTGTAAACTATAAGAATGTGTTGAACAGCAGTATATCAGTATGGCAGATTTAGTATTGAGCAGATGAAGCAACAGGTTGTTACACAAGCAACACTCTTGACACTCGTCAACTGAGACAAAGTGAGCTTTGTGAGAATAACTCAAGCAGTGTTACGTAATGGGCTGGCCAAGCATCACTCAGACTTGCTATGAACATCATTCTTATAATCATGGAATTCCTCGGACACATCATATAATTCTTGTGTAGTGAGGAATGAGTGGTGACGAGATGAGCAGTGTCAGGGAAACAGAGCTATCAATCACCATCAGAAGGTTGCGAGTACACTGTAGGAACATCGTGGTGCAGAGTCGGCTTGTGGGAAGTCTCCGAGTGAAACACCAGGATAATACAAGAGCACATGGCTTCAACTTGTGTTCTCAAGTCAGTAACCTTGCAGTTTGGTTCAATGTCGGGATTTTCTGAAGCTCTTTCTTTTCATGAATTCAAGACCATCTTGAGTAACTGAGGTAATCTCAGCAATACATTCAACGCAATACCCTGCAGGATTTGGATCCCTTCCCCTGTTGACAACATCATCACAGTTGTATAAGTTTCTATGAGGCTCATTCTTACAAGCTAGAAGTATCTCGACAAAAATCATGAAGAATTGTCATATCTATTTGGGATTTTACTGACATTTGCTGCAGGCTGTTGGCAGACCATTGGTATCTGGCCAGCAAAGACACACATTCAATTAGGTCAGACTGATTGAACTGTACACATGGAGCCTCATAAAGCATCCCTGTTCTAGAACAGTGATGTGAACAGAACTTCATAGAAGCGAGTTCTAGAAGGGCAGTAATGCCTGATTATCTAGTGGAAGATTGAATAATCGCTTACAGAAAAACAACAAATGCAAGAAAGATGCTCTGTATGGGGAAATACCAACACTGTTGATTTTGTGGAATAAGTATTTTCCTGGCACAACTAATGATGAGATAAGGTCCGATCTCGCTGCCTGTATAGGCCTCTTGAAATCAACCGAGGTGTTTGACATCAGTATCTCGTGTATCCTCCATCTTTCTCCTCATGCCACCAGTGAGCTGCGAGTACGTTCCCCGGGCTACTGCCACCAGTGATCTGCGAGTACGTTCCCAAGGCTACTGCAACCAGTGACCTGCGAGTATGTTCCCGGGGCTACTGACACTAGTGAGCTGCGAGTATGTTCCCGGGGCTACTGGCACCACCCTTCATGCCACCAGTGAGCTGCGAGTATGTTCCTGGGGCTACTGACACCAGTGAGCTGCGAGTACGTTCCCGGGGCTACTGACACCACTCTTCATGCCACCAGGGAGCTGCGAAGCACGTTCCTGGGCCACTGACACCAGTGAGCTGCGATGCGTTCGGGGCTACTGCCACCAGTGAGCTGTGAGTACGCCAGGGCTACTGCCACCAGGGAGCTGCGAGTATGTTCCCGGGGCTACTGACACCAGTGAGCTGTGAGTACGTTCCCGGGGCTACTGACACCACTCTTCATGCCACCAGTGAGCTGCGAAGCGTTCGCCCCGGGCTACTGCCACCAGTGAGCTCGAAAGTACATTCCGGGGCTACTGACACCACTCTTCATGCCACCAGTGAGCTGCGAGTACGTTCCCGGGGCTACTGACACCAGTGAGCTGCGAGTACGTTCCTGGGGCTACTGCCACCAGTGAGCTGCGAGTACGTTCCTGGGGCTACTGACACCACTCTTCATGCCACCAGTGAGCTGCGAGTACGTTCCGTGGCTACTGCCACCAGTGAGCAGCATCGCGTTCGGGCTACTGACACCACTCTTCATGCCACCACTGAGCTATGAGTGCGTTATGTTCCCAGGCTACTGACACCAGTGAGCTGAGCGAGTACATTCCCGGGGCTACTGACACCAGTGAGCTGCGAGTACGTTCCTGGGGCTACTGACACCACTTTTATGCCACCAGTGAGCTGCGAGTACGTTCCCGGGGCTACTGACACCAGTGAGCTGCGAGTACGTTCCTGGGGCTACTGACACCACTTTTATGCCACCAGTGAGCTGCGTGTAGGTTCCCGGGGCTACTGACGCCACTCTTCATGCAATGCTGCCTCCATCAAACACATTTCGTATAGGAGTCATTGTTGCCTGCAAACAACTAGTTGTAGGAACAACAACTGTAGGGGTCTCAGTTGTTGAAACTCTTCCACAGCACGGGAAACGATATGGCCTTGTCCCATGAATATGGGGTCGGCAGCCAAGGGGTGGGTCCACCGTGTCAGTCCTGTCTGAAGGGGTGGGTCTACCAAGTCAGTCATGCTGGAAGGGGTGGGAATACTGTGTCAGTCATGCTGGAAGGGGTGGTTCTACTGTGTCAGTCATGCCGGAAGGGATGGGTCTACTGTGTCAGTCATGCTGGAAGGGATGGGTCTACTGTGTCAGTCATGCTGGAAGGGGTGGGTCTACAGTGTCAGTCATGCGGAAGGGTGGGTCTACTGTGTCAGTCATGCTGGAAGGGGTGGGTCTACTGTGTCAGTCATGACGGAAGGGTGGGTCTATAGTGTCAGTCATGCCGGAAGGGGTGGGTCTACTGTGTCTGTGTCAGTCATGCGGAAGGGGTGGGTCTACAGTGTCAGTCATGCCGGAAGGGGTGGGTCTACTGTGTCAGTCATGCCGGAAGGGTGGGTCTACTGTGTCAGTCATGCCGGAAGGGTGGGTGGGTCTACTGTGTCAGTCATGCCGTGCGGAAGGGGTGCGTCTACTGTGTCAGTCATGTCTGAAGGGTGGGTCTACTGTGTCAGTCATGCCGGAAGGGGTGGGTCTACCAAGTCAGTCATGCGGAAGGGGTGGGTCTACTGTTAGTCATGCGCGGAAGGGGTGGGTCTACTATGTCAGTCATCCCTGAAGGGGTGGGTCTACTGTGTCAGTCATGCCGGATGGGGTGGGTCTACTGTGTCAGTCATGCCGGATGGGGTGGGTCTACTGTGTCAGTCATGCCGGAAGGGGTGGGTCTACTGTGTCAGTCATGCGCGGGAGGGTGGGTCTACTGTGTCAGTCATGCGCGGGAGGGTGGGTCTACTGTGTCAGTCATGCGGGAGGGGTGGGTCTGCTGTGTCAGTCATGCTGGAAGGGGTGGGTCTACCGGGTCAGTCAGTCATGCGGAAGGGGTGGGTCTAATGTGTCAGTCTTGCCTGAAGGGGTGGGTCTATTGTGTCAGTCATCGCGGGAGGGGTGGGTCTACCGTGTCAGTCAAGCGGGAGGGGTGGGTCTACTGTGTCAGTCATGCGGGAGGGTGGGTCTGCTGTGTCAGTCATGCTGGAAGGGTGGGTCTACCGTGTCAGTCATGCCGAAGGGGTGGGTCTAATGTGTCAGTCTTGCCTGAAGGGGTGGGTCTACTGTGTCATTCATGCCGGAAGGGTGGGTCTACCATGTCAGTCATGCGGAAGGGGTGGGTCTACTGTGTCAGTCATGGCGCGGGAGGGGTGAGTCTACTGTGTCAGTCATGCCGAAAGGGGTGGGTCTACTGTGTCAGTCATGCGGAAGGGAGTCGCCTAATGTGTCAGTCATGTCTGATGGGGTGGGTCTACTGTGTCAGTCATGCCGGAAGGGATGGGTCTACTGTGTCAGTCATGCTGGAAGGGGTGGGTCTACAGTGTCAGTCATGCCGGAAGGGGTGGGTCTCTACTGTGTCAGTCATGCTGGAAGGGGTGGGTCTACTGTGTCAGTCATGTCTGAAGTGGTGGGTCTACTGTGTCAGTCATGCCGGAAGGGATGGGTCTACTGTGTCAGTCATGCCGGAAGGGGTGGGTCTACAGTGTCAGTCATGGCGGGAGGGGTGGGTTTACTGTGTCAGTCATGCTGGAAGGGGTGGGTCTACTGTGTCAGTCATGTCTGAAGGGGTGGGTCTACCGTGTCAGTCATGTCTGAAGGGGTGGGTCTACCGTGTCAGTCATGCCGGAAGGGGTGGGTCTACCGTGTCAGTCATGCCGGAAGGGGTGGGTCTACAGTGTCAGTCATGCCGGAAGGGGTGGGTCTACTGTGTCAGTCATGTCTGAAGGGGTGGCTCTACAGTGTCAGTCATGCCTGAAGGTACTCTAACAGGTACATGTAACAAGTGTCAAATTAGTGACATGAAATGTTCCCCAGGGTCAAATACATATCAATTAAAGCCTGCAAAATGTTCTTCAGCCTACAGCTGACAGTAAATAAGACAGAATGATTGACTGGCCATCAACAACAGTTAGCACAATGATGAGATGGCCAGATCAACAGTGTAGTAGCAATGTGGCTGTAGATGTAGCTGAAGATGTTGCTGTTGTGGACCATGGTTACTTTATGCTATTCTGTCTTGTTACAGTTTACCTGATTGGTTTACGGCATCATAATACTACTAACAAGAAGACAAAGTCATCAATATCCCCCGCAATGGCTGAATACTCTTCATGATTATGTCTACAAGCTATGATTATGTCAAATGTTTTGGTATGTATTTAGAAAAGTGGAAGGAGAGTATTGAAAGGTTTCAAACTTATGCACCAGAAAGGAGCACAACCACCAATTTCAATCTAAGTCAAACTTGTTGCCATGGAAATGCCAAAAATAGTTTATTCAGAATTCCAAACCTACCAAAAGGCACCAGTACACCACCAGATCTATCCATGTGCCAAGTTTGGTGAAGAAATATTGAACGGTTTTAAAGTTCTGCTCCGGAAAAGACAAATGTGCACGGACGCACAGACGCATGCACGGAAGGAGTCGAATTTAATACCCCCTGCAAAACGTGTTGCGGGGGATAATAATATGCAAACATGTTCCTCTCATTCTTGGTACAAAGACATGGCATAGCACTGTGTCTGGGTCACACCACTGTCATGTGACTGTCACCGTGTCACACCACTGTCATGTGACTGTCATTGTGTCACACCACTGCCATGTGACTGTCACACCACTGTCATGTGACTGTCATTGTGTCACACCACTGTCATGTGACTGTCATTGTGTCACACCACTGTCACACCACTGTCATGTGACTGTCATTGTGTCACACCACTGTCATGTGACTGTCACACCACTGTCACACCACTGTCATTGTGTCACACCACTGTCATGTGACTGTCATTGTGTCACACCACTGTCATGTGACTGTCATTGTGTCACACCACTGTCATGTGACTGTCACACCACTGTCATGTGACTGTCATTGTGTCACACCACTGTCATGTGACTGTCACACCACTGTCATGTGACTGTCATTGTGTCACACCACTGTCATGTGACTGTCATTGTGTCACACCACTGTCATGTGCCTGTCACACCACTGTCATGTGCCTGTCACACCAGTGTCATGTGTCTGGGTTACACCACTGTGCCTGTCAACTGTTATGTCTGGGTTACACCAATGTCATACAACTGTTGTGTCTGGGTTACACCACTGTCATACCACTGTTGTGTCTGGGTTACACCAATGTCATGTGCCTGCCACACCACTGTCATGTGACTGTCACACCAGTGCTGTGTCTGGGTTACACCAATGTCATACCACTGATGTGTCTGGGTTACACCAATATCATACCACTGTTGTGTCTGGGTTACACCAATGTCATACCACTGTTGTGTCTGGGTTACACCAATATCATACCACTGTTGTGTCTGGGTTACACCAATGTCATACCACTGTTGTGTCTGGGTTACACCTGGGTTACACCAATGTCATACCACTGTTGTGTCTGGGTTACACCAATGTCATACCACTGTTGTGTCTGGGTTACACCAATGTCATACCACTGTTGTGTCTGGGTTACACCAATGTCATACCACTGTTGGGTCTGGGTTACACCAATGTCATACCACTGTTGGGTCTGGGTTACACCAATGTCATACCACTGTTGGGTCTGGGTTACCTCAATGTCATACCACTGTTGTGTCTGGGTTACACCAATGTCATACCACTGTTGTGTCTGGGTTACACCAATGTCATACCACTGTTGTGTCTGGGTTACACCAATGTCATACCAATGTTGTGTCTGGGTTACACCAATGTCATACCACTGTTGGGTCTGGGTTACACCAATGTCATACCACTGTTGTGTCTGGGTTACACCAATGTCATACCACTGTTGGGTCTGGGTTACACCAATGTCATACCACTGTTGGGTCTGGGTTACACCAATGTCATACCACTGTTGTGTCTGGGTTACACCAATGTCATACCACTGTTGTGTCTGGGTTACACCAATGTCATACCACTGTTGTGTCTGGGTTACACCAATGTCATACCACTGTTGTGTCTGGGTTACACCAATGTCATACCACTGTTGGGTCTGGGTTACACCAATGTCATACCACTGTTGGGTCTGGGTTACACCAATGTCATACCACTGTTGTGTCTGGGTTACACCAATGTCATACCACTGTTGTGTCTGGGTTACACCAATGTCATACCACTGTTACGTGACTGTTATGTCACAGTCACAACACCGCTGTGCTATTCTTTGTACCACCTGGCGACTACAGTCAGACTGCAGTGAGCGTTAGATGGCGAGATGTGCACTCAATGAAGGAGGTCAAGGGAGGTGGGGCAGCCCCAGAAAACTCTCCGTCACGGGTACCACCTCTGTATATGTCCCCCTTCCATGCAAGAGTCAACTGTTTATCTGTCAAGTAATCCAGCCTGTCATATCAACCAAGCCAGCTATCTAATGACTAATGCAAAGCATCTGCTCAAATCATCTGACGTGTAATTCCCCATGTCCTAACGTCCACGACAAGCTATACATTCAGGTGTGATTTGTAGTGTGGTAGACATGCATGCTTGTTTCCTAATGTTATGTGCACTATGTTCAACATTGACATGATTAATGACTGACTTACAATACGTATGTACACAATGTTATACATTATAATATTATCTACCATCCATGACACATGTACAAACTGTTACAAATCAATGAAGGTCTTGTAACACACCAGACCTGCGAGGCACAGCATAACATGACACGGTCACAGGAAGTCGCCACTTGCCAGATTGTATCCTTGGTGCTAAAGCAATGCAAAAGAAGGAAGAAGTGTGTGCACTTGCTTCAAATTCACCAAGGCAAGATATACTGTAATGATACTGATCTTCTCCCCAAACCATGATCCACCTGCCCACTGCCAATTTTCAAACACCCACCTTCAACTATGATTCACCCACTAAGTGCCAGTCTTCACCTACTTTTAACCATGATCAACCACCCATTGAAAATCTTCACCCACCCTCATTTACATATGTAAATTACAATCCACTTACTGCCAATCTCCACCTGACATAAACCATGATCCACCTTCTGACTGCTATCTTCACCCATCCTTAACCATGATCCACCCACCCACTGCCAACCTTCACTCACCCTTAACATTCAACCATCTGAACATATATTCTTGTCTGATATCACACCCAACATTCAACCATCTGAACATATATTCTTGTCTGATATCACACCCAACATTCAACCATCTGAATATATATTCTTGTCTGATATCACACCCAATATTCAACCATCTGAACATATATTCTTGTCTGATATGACACCCAACATTCAACCATCTGAACATATATTCTTGTCTGATATCATACCCAACATTCAACCATCTGAACATATATTCTTGTCTGATATCACACCCAACATTCAACCATCTGAACATATATTCTTGTCTGATATCATACCCAATATTCAACCATCTGAACATATATTCTTGTCTGATATCACATCCAACATTTAACCATCTGAACATATATTCTAGAACGACATTGTGTGATACTTGATTCTCATTGGCTGAGAGCTCATCAAAACCGTACTTAATGGCAGTTTGAGGACCGCTAATTAAAGTGACCGATTCGCCTATGAATACAATGAACTTGTTGACCCTTTTGTTTGTAAAGAAATATGTTGGACATTGGCGATTTCTACCTCGGCAGCATCTCTGATGTTTTTGAAGTAGAAAGTGAATGGTTTGAAGACTACTAGTAATTTCTTGAGTCTAATCCCAGTGAAGAAACTTCAAAGCAGGAAACTTCATCAGAAGCGCAAAAGCAGCAGTATTCCGCCATACTTCAAACCAGGTCAAGATCTAGCGGGCATGACTTTGACAGCACACCTCGGCCCACACGTCCTAACCTGTCTGCTTTTGTTCTGATCGTAATGCCCAGTCCTTCCACTGTCCATGTATCCCACATAAAAGCTGGCATGTCACTGTTTCATCAGGTCTTTTCCAAATTGGGAATAGTAGCGTGGTTATGAACAATTACTTCCGTGAATAAAGTCAGCGGCGACTAAACTTAGTGAGTCGATTGCCATACAGTAGGGGAGATTACTAATTCGCTTGAGAAAAATCAAATAATTGTACTTGCTTACTGTATAAACTGTATTTTACTAAATCTATTTATGCTGCTTGTTACAAATACAAGCATACTGGTTCCTGAAATAATGCATTTATGTTGTTGAAAATGTCTTATTTTACACAGCCTGTCCCTCAACAGAACGATTCCAAGCGATTTCCAGGAAAAAGGCCCCTTCACGCCTTGTGTTCTTCCCGCCAAAGAGTCCGGTTTTAAAACATATATCGGTCATGCTAGAATGAAGATAAAGCTACTCTGTTTTCAATTTTGCAGTCCTTTATCGTTGATTTAAGACCACTAAATGTAATTTAAAAACCGAACACGTAGCTCTATCTTCTAATTCTTGTCTCATATCACATATATTCTGGTCTGATATCACACCCACCATTCAACCATCTGAACATATATTTCCCATCAAAAGTTTAGACTCACTTAAAACACTCACCATATGTTATGTATATATATGTGGTTACATCGAAGATTGATTTCTCCACTAACTTGGGGGAACCAACTGCAAACCTTATGCAGATGAATTGCATGAGGATCATGCATCAAATTGCTGAAAAGCTTGTGCAAATATCATGCAAGTGAACAGTTGCGTTTTGGTGTAAAGTTTTGTTAAGAATGCACGCATTTTTATAATTCTTTGAACTGATGACAATAATCTTTTCAACCTTTAAACAGTAGGGAATATTTTCCAAAATTTAGTTTAGAACAGTTGCCTGAAGTAAGTGGCTATATTTACACTAGTGAGTCTAAACTTTTGATGGGAAGTATATATTGTTGTCTGATATCACACACAACATTCAACCATCTGAACATATATTCTTGTCTGATATCACTTCCAACATTTAACCATCGGTATATCCCAAAGTGAGCTGAATTCGACGTTCTGGTGATTTTGACGATTGCATTGCTAGCGCTATATCGGAGGAGTACATGCCGCGATCGGAGTGCACAAGCAGTATCATCGGCAGGGCGGATGCATGGTCACTGTCGTGAGAACTTTCACTGACAATTGTAATCCGGAAGTTAAGTTGTATAAAAAGCAAGCAAACATCAATATTATTTTCCAGAGATCGTTAATAGATATTAATAATACCACTTCAGATGCAAAATCAGTTGCCTTTATAACTAAAAATAGCAAGCGAAAATTCAGTAGGATCAGTCGTCTGCCAGTGACAGGCAATTTATAAATAGGAAGCCACGTGATTACAACACTCCCTCGCAGTGTGGAGCGAAAAGTATGTCTCATCGTCGGATGTGGTTTCGCTGATACGGTATCAACGTTATTTTTGTAGGAAATACTTGATAATTTTGTGTGACATAGATGAATATATGCTTTATCACTTAAGGTTAGTAAAATAAAAACTTCAATATCGTTGAAAACCCCTGACACCGGGTTATATGTATTTACACAACACTTGTATCTTCTTCAACTGTCGTTATTGCTGTAATTAATCATAAGAATTCTTCATAAAACTACACTCATCTTTTGAAGTTACAATAAAGCAGTATTCACGTTCCCTTACAACATGCTGTGATCATAGTAAACCCATTGATTGTCTTTCAACAACAGAGGCCTGAGAAGTCAGTGTCAAATACACACTTCTTCATGGTTCACTTATCACAGAGCCAGTCCAAGGTGGGAGTGTTTTAGTCACCTGTGACCAGGTGTGATAGTACTCGTTAGTGACATATGATCAGGGTTAGTACTTAGAAGACTGCTTGTGACTTTTTAAGATACAAGCTAAATGAAATTTCAATAAGCAAAACATAAAAATAATTCTAAAATCAATAATCTTTACTTTTCACAACCTTAACTTTAACCATAACGTGTTAAATGATGACACAAATCAACTGTCAAGTAAAACTTTAACTACTATTATCAACATTTTCCCCGGAGTTAACAGTTGATACAGATGTTGTGAAGCTGTGTTGATTTAGAACTTATGACACCTACATACTGGTGACGTTTGATCAGAACTATTTGTATATTCCTAGCAGACTGTGCACCATAATCTATACACACAGTCTGTAGTGGCTTCATTTAATCCAATTTTAATATTCAGTTCTTTTTGGAATTTTTTCAAGGTCTTCAGTTGACACATAACACCTACACTGTCTACCGCTTTACTAGATCTCTCCGCGTGAACGGAGTCAGGTTTCTTTTCGTCAGGACTTATCTCCGATTCCTCACCACTTCCCCTTTAAACACTTCCATTTTAAGTAGTTTGTTGTCATATCATTTGTAACAATGTTTGATTATGAATGTCAAATTTGACAAATGCACGCAGTTGCTAAAGTCTGCTATCACTGAATCGGAAAATCCTGATGTTATACTATGCATGTGACTGGCTATTAGTTCCGTGGATTTGATATTCGGCATCCTTCGTTATTTGTCATCAATAAATAAAGGGAAGTAACTCAAAACTGAGTATGATTTTTCATAATTTTTCTGATTAAATCAACAAAAACACGGGACACTAAAAAAGTTTGCCTTTAACGCTATCATTAATTTTTAAATGCATTTCGCGCATTAGCATCTGCAATTTCAACCCTTGTATGATACCTGTTGCAGCTTTAACTGTTCTGCAGGTATAAGGCAGTTAAGTGATGTGTTCCTGTGTTACAGCTGGTATAAGGCAGTCAAGTGATGTGTTCCTGTGTTACAGCTGGTATAAAGCAGTCAAGTGATGTGTTCCTGTGTTACAGCTGGCATAAAGCAGTCAAGTGATGTGTTCCTGTGTTACAGCTGGTATAAGGCAGTCAAGTGATGTGTTCCTGTGTTACAGCTGGTATAAAGCAGTCAAGTGATGTGTTCCTGTGTTACAGCTGGTATAAGGCAGTCGAGTGATGTGTTTCTGTGTTACAGCTGGTATAAGGCAGTCAAGTGATGTGTTCCTGTGTTACAGCTGGTATAAGGCAGTCAAGTGATGTGTTCCTGTGTTACAGCTGGCATAAAGCAGTCAAGTGATGTGTGATGTGTGTGTGTTACAGCAGGTATAAAGCAGTCAAGTGATGTGTTCCTGTGTTACAGCTGGTATAAAGCAGTCAAGGATGTGTTCCTGTGTTACAGCTGGCATAAAGCAGTCAAGTGATGTGTTCCTGTGTTACAGCTGGTATAAGGCAGTCAAGTGATGTGTTCCTGTGTTACAGCTGGTATAAGGCAGTCAAGTGATGTGTTCCTGTGTTACAGCAGGTATAAAGCAGTCAAGTGATGTGTTCCTGTGTTACAGCTGGTATAAAGCAGTCAAGTGATGTGTTCCTGTGTTACAGCTGGCATAAAGCAGTCAAGGATGTGTTCCTGTGTTACAGCAGGTATAAGGCAGTCAAGGATGTGTTCCTGTGTTACAGCTGGCATAAAGCAGTCAAGGATGTGTTCCTGTGTTACAGCAGGTATAAAGCAGTCAAGGATGTGTTCCTGTGTTACAGCTGGTATAAGGCAGTCAAGTGATGTGTTCCTGTGTTACAGCTGGTATAAAGCAGTCAAGGATGTGTTCCTGTGTTACAGCTGGTATAAAGCAGTCAAGGATGTGTTCCTGTGTTACAACTGGTATAAGGCAGTCAAGGATGTGTTTCTGTGTTACAGCTGGCATAAAGCAGTCAAGTGATGTGTTCCTGTGTTACAGCAGGTATAAAGCAGTCAAGGATGTGTTCCTGTGTTACAGCTGGCATAAAGCAGTCAAGGATGTGTTTCTGTGTTACAGCAGGTATAAGGCAGTCAAGGATGTGTTCCTGTGTTACAGCAGGTATAAAGCAGTCAAGTGATGTGTTCCTGTGTTACAGCTGGCATAAAGCAGTCAAGGATGTGTTTCTGTGTTACAGCTGGCATAAAGCAGTCAAGTGATGTGTTTCTGTGTTACAGCAGGTATAAGGCAGTCAAGTGATGTGTTCCTGTGTTACAGCAGGTATAAGGCAGTCAAGTGATGTGTTTCTGTGTTACAGCTGGCATAAAGCAGTCAAGTGATGTGTTTCTGTGTTACAGCAGGTATAAAGCAGTCAAGTGATGTGTTCCTGTGTTACAACTGGTATAAAGCAGTCAAGGATGTGTTCCTGTGTTACAGCAGGTATAAAGCAGTCAAGGATGTGTTTCTGTGTTACAGCAGGTATAAAGCAGTCAAGGATGTGTTCCTGTGTTACAGCAGGTATAAAGCAGTCAAGTGATGTGTTCCTGTGTTACAGCAGGTATAAAGCAGTCAAGTGATGTGTTTCTGTGTTACAGCTGGCATAAAGCAGTCAAGGATGTGTTTCTGTGTTACAGCAGGTATAAGGCAGTCAAGGATGTGTTCCTGTGTTACAGCAGGTATAAGGCAGTCAAGGATGTGTTTCTGTGTTACAGCTGGCATAAAGCAGTCAAGGATGTGTTTCTGTGTTACAGCAGGTATAAAGCAGTCAAGTGATGTGTTCCTGTGTTACAGCTGGTATAAGGCAGTCAAGTGATGTGTTCCTGTGTTACAGCAGGTATAAAGCAGTCAAGTGATGTGTTCCTGTGTTACAGCAGGTATAAAGCAGTCAAGTGATGTGTTCCTGTGTTACAGCTGGTATAAAGCAGTCAAGTGATGTGTTCCTGTGTTACAGCTGGTATAAAGCAGTCAAGTGATGTGTTCCTGTGTTACAGCTGGTATAAGGCAGTCAAGTGATGTGTTTCTGTGTTACAGCTGGCATAAAGCAGTCAAGTGATGTGTTCCTGTGTTACAGCTGGCATAAAGCAGTCAAGTGATGTGTTCCTGTGTTACAGCTGGCATAAAGCAGTCAAGTGATGTGTTTCTGTGTTACAGCAGGTATAAGGCAGTCAAGTGATGTGTTCCTGTGTTACAGCTGGTATAAGGCAGTCAAGTGATGTGTTTCTGTGTTACAGCAGGTATAAAGCAGTCAAGTGATGTGTTTCTGTGTTACAGCTGGTATAAAGCAGTCAAGTGATGTGTTCCTGTGTTACAGCTGGTATAAGGCAGTCAAGTGATGTGTTTCTGTGTTACAGCAGGTATAAAGCAGTCAAGTGATGTGTTTCTGTGTTACAGCTGGTATAAGGCAGTCAAGTGATGTGTTTCTGTGTTACAGCTGGTATAAAGCAGTCAAGTGATGTGTTTCTGTGTTACAGCAGGTATAAGGCAGTCAAGTGATGTGTTTCTGTGTTACAGCTGGTATAAAGCAGTCAAGTGATGTGTTTCTGTGTTACAGCAGGTATAAGGCAGTCGAGTGATGTGTTTCTGTGTTACAGCAGGTATAAAGCAGTCAAGTGATGTGTTTCTGTGTTACAGCTGGTATAAAGCAGTCAAGTGATGTGTTTCTGTGTTACAGCTGGTATAAGGCAGTCGAGTGATGTGTTTCTGTGTTACAGCTGGTATAAAGCAGTCAAGTGATGTGTTTCTGTGTTACAGGATGTGTTTCTGTGTTACAGCAGGTATAAGGCAGTCGAGTGATGTGTTTCTGTGTTACAGCAGGTATAAAGCAGTCAAGTGATGTGTTTCTGTGTTACAGCAGGTATAAAGCAGTCAAGTGATGTGTTTCTGTGTTACAGCTGGTATAAGGCAGTCGAAAGTGATGTGTTTCTGTGTTACAGCAGGTATAAAGCAGTCAAGTGATGTGTTTCTGTGTTAGCAGCAGGTATAAATAAAACAGTCAAGTGATGTGTTTCTGTGTTACAGCAGGTATAAAGCAGTCAAGTGATGTGTTTCTGTGTTACAGCTGGTATAAAGCAGTCAAGTGATGTGTTTCTGTGTTACAGCAGGTATAAAGGCAGTCAAGTGATGTGTTTCTGTGTTACAGCTGGTATAAAGCAGTCAAGTGATGTGTTTCTGTGTTACAGCTGGTATAAAGCAGTCAAGTGATGTGTTCCTGTGTTACAGCTGGTATAAAGCAGTCAAGTGATGTGTTTCTGTGTTACAGCTGGTATAAGGCAGTCAAGTGATGTGTTTCTGTGTTACAGCTGGTATAAGGCAGTCAAGTGATGTGTTTCTGTGTTACAGCTGGTATAAAGCAGTCAAGTGATGTGTTCCTGTGTTACAGCAGGTATAAAGCAGTCAAGTGATGTGTTTCTGTGTTACAGCAGGTATAAAGCAGTCAAGTGATGTGTTCCTGTGTTACAGCTGGTATAAAGCAGTCAAGTGATGTGTTTCTGTGTTACAGCAGGTATAAGGCAGTCAAGTGATGTGTTTCTGTGTTACAGCTGGTATAAAGCAGTCAAGTGATGTGTTTCTGTGTTACAGCTGGTATAAAGCAGTCAAGTGATGTGTTCCTGTGTTACAGCTGGTATAAAGCAGTCAAGTGATGTGTTTCTGTGTTACAGCTGGTATAAAGCAGTCAAGTGATGTGTTCCTGTGTTACAGCTGGTATAAAGGCAGTCAAGTGATGTGTTTCTGTGTTACAGCTGGTATAAGGCAGTCAAGTGATGTGTTCCTGTGTTACAGCTGGTATAAGGCAGTCAAGTGATGTGTTCCTGTGTTACAGCTGGTATAAGGCAGTCAAGTGATGTGTTCCTGTGTTATAACTGGTATAAGGCAGTCAAGTGATGTGTTCCTGTGTTACAGCTGGTATAAGGCAGTCAAGTGATGTGTTCCTGTGTTACAGCTGGTATAAGGCAGTCAAGTGATGTGTTCCTGTGTTACAGCTGGTGGAAGGCATGCAGTCAAGAGACCTCTTCCTGGTATGGTCCCTCAGGCTAGACTTAATCTGCCAACTGTACAATAAGTGTTGATAAAAACTACAGGTGGTTTGAGGACTTTAATTGCTGCAACCTGATTGTCTGTGTAACATTCCAGTCTAGCAATTAGGTTTCCTTCTGGTTAACTGACGATGCACAGTCGAGTTACGGGAAGTAATTTATGTACATCTGTCTTTGTTGTTTTTGTGCTGACTTGGCATTATTTTCCTGCACCAGCTGCAAGCTGTTAGTGATGATACTTGGCATATAAAGTGAACACAACCACGAATCAACATGGAGTGTGCATACTGGTAAATATTTTAATGTTAAACATTTTCCACATTTTTTTCTTTATGAAAGTAACATAAATATTGATATATAATGGAATTTTACCCACACACCTCAAAGACGAGACGTAAGTGGCAGGCCAGCAGCTGTTTAGTTTGCCAGTGAAAACATGTCACCTGACAACTTGTTTGGTTCAAACTGTTGCCATTAAGGACAAATAATTCAAATTAATTAAACATAGCTATGATGACAGAACACCCAAAACATCAACACATGGTGTACTGTTATTTCACAATCTACAAATTAAGTATGTAAACAACATCTGATTGACTATTCCCAGAATAAATAATCTACCCATTCATGAGTATAGTCAACATGATCAGATAGCAATTACTCTTCATGAGAAAATCAAAGCTATTTCATTTTCAGAAGTGAAAATAATTGATGCTACACCTGTGACAAGTTAAACCACAAACATAAGTGTTATCTTCTAAAATCTAAATATCTAAAACCTACTTCCCTACGCTGCTACAGTGCAACGAATGTCAACTATGATGTCCTGCAACTCGGAGGTGTTCCCTGTTCCCTCCCTGTAATTTGGCTGTACCCTCCCTGTACCTTGCCTGTACCTTGCTTCTACCTTCCCTGTAGCTTGCTTCTACCTTCCCTGTACCCCACCTGTACCCTCCCTGTACCTCACCTGTATCCTCCCTGTACCTTGCCTGTACCCTCCCTGTACCTTGCCTGTACCTTCCCTGTAGCTTGCTTGTACCTTCCCTGTACCCTCCCTGTACCTCACCTGTATCCTCCCTGTACCTTGCTTGTACCCTCCCTGTACCTTGCCTGTTCCCTCCCTGTAATTTGCCTGTACCTTGCTTCTACCTTCCCTGTACCTTGCTTCTACCTTCCCTGTACCTTGCTTGTACCCTCCCTGTACCTTGCTTGTACCCTCCCTGTACCTTGATTGTACCCTCCCTGTACCTTGCTCTCAGATTCCTCCCCTGTACCTTCTCTGTACCCTCCCCTGTACCTTGCTTGTACCCTCCCCTGTACCTTGCTTGTACCCTCCCCTGTACCCTTGCTTCTACCTTCCTCCCTAGCTTGTATCTTGCTTCTCTACCTTCCCTGTACCCTCCCTGTAATCTTGCTTGTACCCTCCCTGTACCTTGCTTGTACCCTCCCCTGTACCTTGCTTGTACCTCCCCTGTAGCTTCTTCCTACCTTCCCCTGTACCCCACCTGTACCTTCTCTGTACCCTCCCTGTACCTTGCTTGTACCCTCCCTGTACCTTGCCTATACCCACCCTGTACCTTGCCTGTACCCTCCCTGTACCTTGCCTATACCCACCCTCTACCTTGCTTGTACCCTCCCTGTAACCTTGCTTTGTACCCTCCTGTACCTTTGTTTGTACCCTCCCCTGTACCTTGCCTGTACCCTCCTGTACCTTGCCTGTATACCCACCCTCTACCTTGCTTGTACCCTCCCTGTACCTTGCTTGTACCCTCCCTGTACCTTGCTGTTTGTACCCTCCCTGTACCTTGCCTGTGCCTGTATTCCTGTCCTGCCTTGTACTCCTCCCTGCCTGTACCCTCCCTCTATCCTTGCTTTGTACCCCTCCCTCTGTACCTTGCCTGTACCCTCCTTTGTACCTGTTGCTTTGTAATCCCTCCCTGTACCTTGCTTGCTTGTACCCTCCCTGCCCCCTTGAAGCTGTACCCTCCCCTGTACCCTTGCTTGTACCCTCCTGTACCTTGCTTTGTATCCCTCCCTGTACCTTTGCCTATACCCACCCTGTACCTTTCCTGTCAGGCCCTCCCTGTACCTTGCCTGTACCCTCCCCTGTACCTTGCCTCAGACCCACCCTCTACCTTGCTTGTACCCACACCTTGCTTGTACCCTCCCCTGTACCTTGCCTGTACTCACCCTCTACCTTGCTTGTACTCCACCTCTACCTTGCTTGTTGTGCCTCCCTGAACCTTGCTTCTACCTTCCCTGTCCCCTAAAATCCCATCTGTACCTTGCCTATACCCTCCTCGGTCCCCTTGCTTGTACCCTCCCTGTACCCCACCTGTACCTTGCTTGTACCCTCCCTGTACCTTGTTTGTACCCTCCTTGTACCTTGCCTATACCCACCCTGTACCTTGCTTGTACCCACCCTCTACCATGCTTGTACCTTCCCTGTACCTTGCCTGTACCCACCCTGTACCTTGCCTGTACTCACCCTCTACCTTGCTTGTACCCACCCTGAACCTTGCTTCTACCTTCCCTGTAGCTTGCTTGTAGCCTCCCTGTACCTTGCTTGTACCTTGCCTGTACCCTCCGTCCCTTGCTTGTACCCTCCCTGTACCCCACCTGTACCTTGCTTGTACCCTCCCTGTACCTTGTTTGTACCCTCCTTGTACCTTGCCTATACCCACCCTGTACCTTGCTTGTACCCTCCCTGTACCTTGTTTGTACCCTCCTTGTACCTTGCCTATACCCACCCTGTACCTTTGTTTGTACCCCTCCTTGTATACCTTTGCCTATACCCTCCCCTGTACCCTTGTTTGTACCCACCCTGTACCTTTGCCTATACCCCTCCCTGTACCTTTGTTTGTACCCTCCTCCTTGTACCTTTGTTTGTACCCTCCTTGTACCTTGCCTATACCCACCCTGTACCTTGTTTGTACCCACCCTGTACCTTGCCTATACCCTCCCTGTACCTTGCTTGTACCCTCCCTGTACCCTGTTTGTACCCTCCTTGTACCTTGCCTATACCCACCCTGTACCTTGCTTGTACCCTCCCTGTACCTTGTTTTTTGTACCCTCCTTGTACCTTGCCCATACCCACCCTGTACCTTGTTTGTACCCTCCCTTGTACCTTTGCTGCCATACCCTCCCCTGTACCTTGTTTGTACCCACCCTGTACCCTTTGCCTATACCCTCCCTGTACCTTGTTTGTACCCCACCCTGTACCTTTTGCCTATACCCACCCTGTACCTTGTTTGTACCCTCCTTGTACCTTGCCTATACCCACCCTGTACCTTGTTTGTACCCACTCTGTACCTTGCCTATACCCTCCCTGTACCTTTTTTGTACCCTCCTTGTACCTTGCCTATACCCACCCTGTACCTTGCCTATACCCACCCTGTACCTTGCTTGTACCCTCCCCTGTACCTTTGTTTGTACCCCTCCTTTGTACCTTGCTTGTACCCACCCTGTCCCCTTGCTTGTACCCTCCCCTGTACCTTTGTTTGTACCCTCCTTGTACCTCTTTGCCTATACCCACCCTGTACCTTGTTTGTACCCACCCTCTCACCTTGCTTGTACCCACCCTCTACCTTGCTTGTACCCTCCCTGTACCTTGCCTGTACCCTCCCTGTACCTTGCCTGTACCCTCCCTGTACCTTGCTTGTACCCTCCCTGTACCTTGTTTGTACCCTCCTTGTACCTTGCCTATACCCACCCTGTTCCTCACCTGTACCCTCCCTGTACCTTGCCTCTATCCTCCCTCTACCCTCCCTATACCTTGCCTATACCCACCCTGTACCTCACCTGTACCTCTCCTGAACCTCACCTGTACCCACCCTGTACCTTGTTTGTACCCTCCCTGTTCACAAATAAAACTGACCATAAAATAATGTTGACAATATGCTGACCAATGTGTTATGACAGTAACCAGGATACATATAGTAGAACCTATGACAGATCACTAGTCTGGGTCAGGAAGAGAAATAGTGTACCATCTGTTTCATCTGTTTCCGAAGTGTGATCATGACACTCACAGGGAAAATATAAAACATATTCCGAGAAACATGGCTTCTTTGATGGCCATTTTAGAAGTTGAGGTGATGAAGAATGATGATACTTTTATGGATATGCAACTTTATTCTGTGAAAGGCAATGTTTCGACATAGATTCTAATGTTGTTGACACTTAAGATAAATGTGAGTACATTAGAATCTATGTTGAAATGTGGCCTTTCACACAATAAAGAAGTTGTATATCCATAAAAGTATCATCATTCTTAAAAAAAACAGTTTGACATATACCTGTATACCAGTGTAGGAAAGATATAGCCCGTCCCAACGTCCGAGACGGGTGAATTTTGTGGAGGACGGGTTAAAAAAATATCTAGTCCGTCCTCATGTCGGGTCAATTTTAGCAAACCAATGACATATATATAATGATTATAACCTTTTTGAATATTTACTGCCGAAGGTGTTTTATTTATATTTGGAGGACAGGCTAGATTTTGGCAGGACTGGTAAAAAATTTGACCTGCCAGTCCTGTGGACAGGCTAGATTTTCTACATCTTTCCTACACTGCTGTTTACCAAGAAAGTATCATGAGTATAGTTTCAACTGTACATCTGTGATATCACTCACTTCTAAGGTGAACATGAATATTTAAGAATGGACTTCCACTTCATGAGGTCAATGTACGCGCCTTCATTGAGCAAGGGAATTACTGTATGAAAGATCACTCCTACACAGGGGTGTACAATGCGGGGACTTCACCCCGTGGACGTGACGACGAAATCTCATTCCCTAATGAACTCACACGAAGTGATTGTCACTTCTTATCATGTTGTCTATCACAATTATATACTCTGAAACATGTTCTCACATTTCATTTCAGACTTATGAGCAGTGTGCGAAATAGTTTCCAAATTTTGCTAGCCAGTTGGGCTAACTTTGCCTGAAAGTTACTAACCCGAATAATTCACTAGCCCGAAATTTGAATGTAGAAACTAAGCAAAAGATTACGAAAAGGCAAAATACCATAAAAAACAAATGACCCGCATGAAACTTCACCAGCGAGTCGGGCCAGTGACTGTGAAGATTTACTGGCACGACTGGATTTTTATTTGCCACCGACTAGCGGGCCAGTGGCTATTTCTCACAGTTCTTGTAACTACTGACATCCCTACAACAACTAGTTGTATAACAAACATAAAATACTTCCTAAAAAATATAAATAGTTGAGATAAGCAGGTGTATGCTCAAACTGTTCTTCAGTAACATGCTGAGAAGTCTGGTCGCAACAAGATATATATTCAGATAATATCATTATCAGGTGAGAAAGAATGGCATTCTCCGTATCAACATCATCAGCAAGTCATTTACTGTGTCAGCGTATTGCAGCACATTCACATCACGTGCATGTCAAAATGGCTGAAAAATAACATGAAAGGAGATATTTCCCAAGTTGTTAGTGAACCTTTGGTGATTACAGGTGCTTGAAAGCCTTGACCAATCAGCCAATCACTGACAGGTGATCATAAAGATATGTCAAATAGATACTAAGGTACACCTCACAGACTGTCAGAGTCACTGACCTTCTAGATATGGATTGTGGCAAAGGTTTGTGTGTGCATTCCTTCATTTGTTCACTAGGGAGGGTCGTACTTAGTAATATTTGTAAAAGGGCATTGAGTAAAACACTCTGATCTTGATCCTGTTAGAATATTTAAGACTATATTCACAACTTAGCAAGATTATTTTCAAGGATCATGCAGGTCTTGTTTGAAGGAATACAAAATATGTGGAAAGTAAGACGGTTGAGGATAGGGACATATGTACTAGGGACAAGGTGGGTTGGTGATGATGGGAGAGAAGATTCCTGCAAACAGTGGTTTAAAAAGGGAAAGCAGCCACGCACACTTTGTGATATGATGCCAACACGTCTATATATAGCTGCATTGCTACATTTTCATCTTTAACAATCCACAGTAAGACAAGAAGACAGTGTAAACAATACTAACCACTGATATTTCTTCATATAAATGACTAGTTTCTGGTCTAGTATTGCATCATAGCAGAGTATCGTATCTTAGCATAGTATCATATCTTAGCATAGCATCACATCTCAGCATAGCATCAGATAAATGAAAAAATTCCAAGGGTCAATTTTGCACAGTGTTGATAAATTCTTGTAATATAAGTTGTCAATCATTGTATTTCAGAAGTGAAATGGAATGCAGCTTGTTCTACTTCCAGAAGTATGTAGCTGTCACTGAAGGTAACGATACTGTGAGAAGACTGATCGATGATGACGTATGCAGCTATCACTGAAGGTAACGATACTGTGAGAAGACTGATCGATGATGAAGTATGTAGCTGTCACTGAAGGTAACGATACTGTGAGAAGACTGATCGATGATGAAGTATGTAGCTATCACTGAAGGTAACGATACTGTGAGAAGACTGATCAATGATGAAGTATGTAGCTGTCACTGAAGGTAACGATACTGTGAGAAGACTGATCGATGATGAAGTATGTGGGAGGGCATTGTAATTAGCAGGCTAACAGGAAATACATCCCCTAGACACTCACTGAGATGGGGGGAGAATGGTGCTTCGCGTCCTTAGTTACCAGGTCATTACACACCTGAAAAACTGGGCTAATTATCCCATTTCTGACTTGCAAGTAAGCAGGTATTTCGCTGAAACTAAGTTACATACACAGACCTGCTATTCACCGAATAAGCGTAAAATATGACATATTTGGAATGATCCATCAAATATTTGAAACCAAATTTGATACTTTTCCTTTACTTTGATACTGGTGACAAATATGATACAGTTTACCCATTATGTTATATCACAATGGGGGATGACACACCCAGCTCAAATGTCCTGTGTTAAATTCCATTGATGGTTCCAATGATGCAACACTGTCGAATCAGTTAGACAACACTGTTGAATCAGTTAGACAATCAGATGCAGGATATACCTGCCACCAAATACACTTAGAACCCTGGGATACAAAGTTCATTCAGTTTATAATCCCCCTGCTTCATAACTGGCACACATGAGTCATTGTCAATCTGTCAAAGTATGGCTCGTTGTGCCACTGTGGGAGTTTGAGGGTGGTTCGGTCTCTGTGCAGTCGAGGTGATGGGCTAAAAAAGGAAAGATTTCCGCCCTTAATCCCCGGTTTTCAAAATAATTCTATGAACCTAAGAATAGATGTTTTTTTATCGAAAATCTACCCAAACCTGAACCCTAAACCGGACATAATGCTTAATCTAAACCCTTAGCCTAAATCCTAACCCCTAGAAATAATCATAATAAACAGCATACATGTGATGCTGGGGTTACGGGCGGAATTCTTACCAATACATGTTTAAAAAGTTTACTTCCACCTAAACAAGTCTTGAGTGATGTCACTGGTTTACAAAGAAAACTTCACTCCATCTGAAAAGTGTCAATAGGCCTCAATATAACACAGAGAATAAAGAAAAATGACGAACATGCCAATAACTCTCATTAGCGTTATCCAGCCAGGGGAGATAACCGATACAGCTCTTCTCGTAAGCACAAAAACATGGTCAGAAAAGGGGGTAAAAACAGGAGAGGGCTTTTACGTGCATTTGTAACGTTGCCTCGGATTGCACAAAGTATACAAATGCACCAATGGAAAGAAGAAAAACAAAGCTAGAGACAGCTTTTTTCATATTTTGACAAATGTGACGTCAAATGTTGACTTTGTGAAGGTGAAAGCTTCCCGAAGTGTAAAAAACATATTTATGCAAAGCGCACGTCTATAAAAATTCTCATAGTAAGACGAATTATCCAGCTTCAGTTTGCACTATTAATTGTATTTTTTTAACAACGTGTTCATGTCGAAATAAAAATGATTAGGACCCCACCGTCTATACCGGAAGTAACTTTCGCTAGCGATCCAGCTGAGATCGTGTTTGTCAACAAGCGTGGAAATATCGTCTTTACTACAAAATAGGCGAGTGACAACATTTTTCATACTTGCAATATGATGTATCTAGAACTAATGAACGAATATAAGCCACTTATTATCGCCAATCAATCCAATTTTAACATATATTTGGCGTAAATAAATAGCGTGCACACTGGGTTGACATATTTTTGTGAAATTGACATGGTTATCAAAATTGAAATACTACTGACAGTGAGTGACTGTAAATGTGATTGTGTGTTACTGTTAGTACACACAAGCTAGTAACATCTGACAGTGAGTGACTGTAAATGTGATTGTGTGTTACTGTTAGTATACACAAGCTAGCAACATCTGACAGTCGACCATGGTGACATTTTATGTTGTATTGTCTCTATATTCAGTTGCATTCCAGCCATAAAATCTCTTCAGATATTAAGATACTATTGTTGCTGAAATAATAATAATAATAGATAATTAATCATTTATTGCCTTCATTATAGGGCCATTAAATTATCACAATCCAAATAGTGCCATATTGTTAAGAAATAAATTAATTTATATTTTTAATTTTTATTTTCAGGACCATGGCTGACCAACTGAAGAGAAGAAACAGAACAAGCCAGGCTACTTATGTTTTGCAAAGTGACACAGATTGGTTGCTATTGTTACTTCAGATTTGCATGATAATCATGCAGCTTGACCTATATGTTGTTGTTGTGATTTCTTTAAGACATTTATACCTGCCATGAATTTGTGATAGAGTTGGAAGAGCAGGACTTGGTACTGCTCTTTCAAAGAAAAATGTTTCCTCCTCCTCATATATTGTGCATTGAACTTGGCCAAAATGGATACATAGCTCCAGGATCATGAAATAACAGAAACTGTATTTGTTGGAAACAATTTGCTTAAAGAACCACTAAACTTTGTTTTTTGTTACTCTTTTAACCATTACATAGGAAAGATTTGTAGTTAATCTTATGCGGAACACCAAATTTATTCTTTAAAAACTTGTGGTTAATTACAGTGTTCACGAATAGTGTCTGACCCTCTGACAAATCTGGCAGATTCCGATACGGTCTGATAGAAATCTACAACCCGCTGGCCCCAGTGTCTGACTGTATGTTTCACAATGACTTTGACTGAAGTTGTTGTATGTCACATGTCACATGTCACATGTGACGCTTGTTTGCTGTTTATAAATCTTATGTTTGTTAGTAATTTTGAATGCCAATTATAAGAAATTTTAAATCTGAAATGTGTGTTTAATTTTATTCTATGGGTCCTGTGAATTTTCAATGGGTCAGACAGACATCTGAAACTTACAGGACCCAATTTCCTGTTACTTTGAAACACCATTCGTGAACACTGTAATTAATACCGAGCGATTAAAAGTGGCCAAAAAGTCGCCTGCTTCCCTCTCGCCCGCCAACGAAACCACAGACAGGTTACGTAACTCTGTCGCCAGAGCACTGCAGTGACGTCATATGAGGAACGATTTTCAGTTAGTTGTATAGAGAGTGTGTAGCACGCTCATCATTTTGATGATTTCTCGACATCAACGACGACATGCCGAATCGTTGCTTTGTCGTCAAGTGCTCCTAGGGGCCGGGCGATGGTGTCACCATGCACAGATTTCCACAGGACCCCGCAGTTCGTGCTAAATGGGTTATGTTTGTGAGTGCGAGGCGAAGGCGTTGTGGAAGCCTGAAACGATATCTTACTTGTGTTCAGATCGCTTCACGGAAGTTAAAGAATCAAAACTACTTACTAGTTGTAGTAAAATATGTACATGATTGATGACCATAAAGATTTTCCATGACACAACTTGTAACATAACGATTTCTTCCTCGAAGTGAGCTTGTGGTCGAAGTAACAATAATATTGCAAGTGGTATTATATTGACACCCACCTCGCTGCCCGAGAGAGAAATTGTTATGTTATGCGCTATGTCATGCAAAATCCTATTGGCCATCAATCAAATACATATTTTACCACCAGTAGAAAGTAGTTTTGATTTTGTAACTTCGGTGAAAACAAACCTAAAAGCATTTATCCTCAGACTGGCGGATGTTCCAGACAGGGCGCCGCCATTTTGAAAATCGTGAAAGTCTGTTAGAATTAATGAGATTATAGTTTGTTTTCATCAAGTTAGAAAATCAAAACTACTTTCTACTAAATAGTTAAATATGTATTGGAATCATAACCAAAACGGATTTTGCATGACACAACTTATAACATGACGATTTCTTCCACGGAAGCGAGGTGGGGGTCGGGTCACAATACTGCGTGATACATTTCTTGCTACATTCACATGGTTAATGTCCACTCACCAGTATGTAGATACTAGTCAATGTGCATCTTTATATTTGGTCTTATAATCCTAATTAGTTTATTATCATACTTGTATGCATTTTGAAACTAAATAAAAGCAGACGATCTGCTGATACTTATAGTAAATTTATAACAGAACTGTAATATCTAGACATTTTATAGTTTGCCAATGTGAATCATAATTAGCACACACACACCCTAGAGTTGTCTGTCTCATTACACTTCCGCGGCGAAAACAATGATTCTGTTGAATGCTACGACAAATGAATAAAAACAACATGCAAATATTAAAATTAAAACAGATCAAAGTTATAAGAACAATATCAGGCCATTACCTTGTTCGAGGAATGGATCCATCAATATCCACAAAACTGTTCCAAATGATGTGTCTTTTAACAGTTTAATATACGAAAAAGTGATAAATCTTTTCAGGTATTGGTGTATAGTCTCATTGGTCACCCAAGATAGCACACCTGGCAACCAATTGCATAATGTCCGCCTTTCTTTAAAAACAGGAAATTAGTTAGCCAATAATGGGCAATCAATCAATGTATTGCTGATTAATCCTTTGAAAGAAGGACGTTGTTTTTACGCAGACACCGACACAACAGAGTGTATTCAGTATAGATTAGTAAATCTACATACATAAACACTACCTTTTGACAATTCCGCTGTATAAGATAAAAGTAATTAATCAATCAGCGTGTTATCGGTTAATCCTTTGATCGATGTTAATAATGTTGAATATTTACCCAAGACACAAGAAATGCCAAATGGGAACCTTTGTCGGGTAATCTAAGTGTGTTACCACTAATTATACCTGTTATAAATTCATTAACTGACCATCAAGTGAATGATGACAAATAACATATGTAGGTTTATACCACCTAACACGGGTTACAACAAAGGAGTATTAATTGATGTATTGCAAGTGAAAACTTATGGGCCGACACTGTTTTGAGAATACAAACAGATTTTTACATGACATGATTAAATATCGAGGTAAAAAAACACAGAAATGGGATCAATTTGGATCAGTCATTATACAAATAGGGCCTAACGACACCGATCGATTTTCACAGAATCGTCTATGAAAACAAGTTGTAACTCGGAAACTAGGCAAAGCAGGAGACAAAAAGTAAATGACAGTAGATTGTGAGAACATATAGCTTCATTTTCATTCCAAATGGAAAAACAACAATTGTCACGATTTCAGGTTTATACAAGCCTGTAAACAAGATAATTTACCCCCTAAAATGTAGATGAATTCTGCATCGGCCCTCAAAGTTACTCCTCATATGACGTCACAGAGACACGCCGCTCTGATTGGTTGAAATTTCCTTCGAGGGTAAGAATTGTGCACTGTTGTCAAAAAGGTCGATTTAAGTCAATTAAAGGTCGAAATGAGTAGTTTTAATGACGGGGTTTCATTTATAACGATGCCAGTTAGTGATTTAAGTATTTGTACCCCCTAGGGTTTATGTGACCTTTAAGTATTTATGATCAACGCCAAAACAGACCTAGACCCGGACCTCTACATATCAGATATGGTATTTATATAATGATATCATTATCAATCCATCATGTATGAGATATTGGAAATGATATAAAAGGGCTTAGCTAAGATTTGTTCATGCTCTTGTCTTTTTCTAGTCATTAATATGTTATATGTGGACAGTTTGTGATGATGTTGAAACAGCAGAGATGGGTACCACTCTGTCAGTGACAGATTTTGTTAGCGTATGTGTTAGGTACATGTATATCACTTTTATTGCAAAAATAGATAGACATGATGCCAATAAATAACTACAATGCATTTCTCAGAAGTGTGGAAATATTTTTAAAAGTACCCTAGCAAATATATGGCTGGAAAGAAATGCGGTAACCTTTTTAAGGAGCGGGTGTGTTTGAATACTAATAATGTTTTTACTAATTTTTTCTGTGTGGAAAACAAAATGTATTTTAATAACTTATCCCCATGATCTAGCCCCACCTACAATTTCATGTTAATTATACAAGTAGAAATCTAGATATTCTTCGAAATACATTTACATACATTTGTATCTCGTGACCTTCAAATTTCAAGGTCCAGCATTTTTTTTAAAAAGCTGTAAACTATTCTTTTTTAACATTATTGTCACTTTTTCTTGGATTATGAAAGACCTGTTTTACAATGACAATGACTATGTATGTTTATTTTGATGATGTTTTACTCATTTGTAGACATTAGTCATGAAAACTTTGTTTAAAAACAAAAACATATAAAAATGATTTATACGGTGCTACTCTTACAGGGCCAAATTTTCATATTGTATGTGGTAAATATATGACTACTATCACCAAAATGGATCGACAAGATACCAATACAGAGACAGAATACCTACACATATTTTTTTGAAGTGCAGAAATATTTTTAAAATGTTCCTAGCCCCAAAAAATGGCTGAAAAATATTATTCATTTTTATTTTCTCAGGGTGGGTGTCTTGTAAGACTAAGAACTTTTTAATCAAAATTTTTGGTATAAAAATCAAAGTGTTTTGTTGGCATTGAAACTTCACTCTAGCAACACACCAAATTTGGTTGAAAAATTCCTATTTATTAATAATGACTGATTATGCCTACTCTCATTCTCAGACAAAGTACTAATTAATGCCAATACAGATCAATATTACTGGGGGCAACTGACTTATATAAAATTACTGCCAACTTACTAATAAAGGTACAAAAAGAAATCTGTCATAAACAGAAAGTGAAGCGTAAAAATACTGCTGCATAGAAAATAGGATAATGATTGGCCCACTCCGGAAAGTTGTTTACATTTTGAAACTGTCAAAAAGTTGTTTATAAACGTCACTCCCGTTTCAATCAATTAAGATTAATTGCAACTTACCAAAAACAATACTCCCCTCGTCTGATTTAGATCGTTTTTGGTCAAGAGGACCAGTTCCCGTTGAAGTTCTTTCCGATCTAAGAACATCATGAGCCCTGACTTGCACAACGCAGGACCAGATGAAACAGACAAGTGTCAATTTCCTTATAGATGAAAATCCACTCGAATTCTTCATACCAGGTGCGATGGTGACGAAGTAAAACAACACAGAAACATTGACACTTCACCAATCACACTAAACAACTGCAGGATCTACCATCAACTTATATCCAAAGTACATCCGTCAACAATATTAGGAGGCGACTGTGTAATATGTGTTCCATTGACACTACATACCGCGTGGATATATCTAACCACCAATACGATGGGAAGTGGTAGCGTATACTATGTACACTACGACTAGTGTGATTTGTGGATTTCTTTTGAGACTGCTGTTTGACGGCGAAGAATATAACGGACAAGGTGTGATGTATATTCTCTATACACGCCCTTGATTGTTGTGTTTGATAACAAGCTAAATTATGCACAACATTTTTAATGTCTTTAGAATAAATAGAGCGGGGCATATGATGTACTGTTTTTTAGGTATACATGTGTAAGCCTCTTTGTTCGTTTGTGCTGATATTATTTACAAATTGTATGGTATAAATTTACAGTCACTGGCTACATATAACATTTGTCAGTTTGATTTAGTTATTAATCAGATCATATACATAACAGTAGTTAGAAATGAATACCTACACAATGTCATGTATACGACGTTTAACACGTTAAGAAACATTTTGTTCTGGACTCGTGTTTAGGTCCAGATAGTTGACGTGTGCGAAGTTATTATTTGAATTTATGTTTAAGAGCTCAATGCTCCCCAAATGTATTCTTTGAACACGTAGCTGCAAGAAAAGACCACGACGAACCCTACACAAATTTCAGTCAAACAGAGGCTTGGCTTTTTCAGACCCCTACCTGAAAATTAAGATGGCTGGTCCCTAACAGGTTATATAAACTCTACAACCAAGATGTAACTGTTGCGCAAACATTTACACTAAACACACACGATACAAATCTATGAATCATGATTAACACACACAGAGGTTTGTGTCTTGGCATACTAAGTATTACAAGTTGTTCAGGAAATGGTATATCAGGCAATGTGTTCGCTTTTCTCAGATAAAGATTAAATGTTCGTTTGCATAACGTATATTGAGCATTCCTTAATAAACCATGAGCACATAATTGACTACTCTGGACCTCTTTGAACTTTGTTTCAAGATTGCATATTATGTTGATTGCATTTAAAATATCAACGCAAATGGAATAAACTATCAATAAACAAAATATGTCAGAGAAGGGTGGACACTAATTCATACAACAGCTAACAGGTGCCCATTTGTGAAAATATGATTGGATGGGAACGTCATGTGACTGTCATGGCAGCCCCCAGTAGGCGAACCTGTCGTGTGCCATTAGAAGTTGTGTTCGACAGTTGCATCCCTTGCAGTATGACGGCTCAACTTATACCAGAGAGTTGTGCTGTCAAAGAACGGAGTTTGCCAGACATGTGACCTCTGAACCAGTTCCAATGATAAATTGGCACTTCGGTAGAAATTCAAAATTTTCTCTTAGACTTTTAATTAGCTATCATTCTTCCATAATAAATATAATGCAAACTTCTTGCAAAGTTATTGCAGGTGTACAAGAACACATTAGTTGTCACAGATTATTTTATCAGGAAGAAATCTGTTATGGCCATTTGTGTGTGACAAGGAAATACTTTATTTGTGATTAAGAAAACCTCTTGTGTGTGTGTGTGTGTGTGTGTGTGTGTGTAAGTAAGTAAGTAAGTAAGTAAGTAAGTAAGTATATATGTATCCGTCTCCTATTCTCGGGGGTTTCCTATTCTCGCGGTAAACACGTTTTCTGCTGAAATCGCCGATGCGCGACACTTACTCAGTGGTTGTTTACATCACCGATGGTAACTAGGAATTGGCCCAAGTCTGTGAGTGATCAAAATCTTGCAGTATCAGGAATATTGGGGAGTTTATACTAACTTAGACATATCATTACTTTTTCCCGCCTTTTCCGGCAGGATTGCTCTTACATACACTCAATAACGTTAATTCCTGGTAATACTGCGAGAATGGGAGAAGCCTCGATCGTTTCGTCAATGGCGGATGACATTGTTTATCACCGGGCTCAGGAGTGGTAATTCACCTGATGGATCTAGCAGCTGATAGATGTAGATGTTAGAGGAGAAGGCCCTTCATTTAATAACAACAAGCATGAATACGATAAGAATTGTTCGTGTCATTTTTTCATCCGATATCCGTAAGTACCGCGAGAATAGGAAACGCCTTCCTAAGTATTGTGACAAAATGTATTAATTGTTCCATGTAGAAAAGAAGAAATACTTTTATTGAATCATAAGCAATTTTTAAGAGCAACATGAAGGCAATGAATGTTCATTGTGTGTCATGGTATATTCTTGGAGTTTGGAAATTAAGAGTTATTTTTCCTTGGAAATACTACTAGACTGTTTTCATCTCCATGCCCGTTAGTGCTTAGACAAGGTCCATGAGACCACAAGAGGGGTACGAGTTCCAGCTTGCCAGAATCACACAAGTATTAATGTGAACCAATATGGGGGAACAAAAGAGAAGGGGAGACAACGTAACATCTTGTTAAAATTGTCTCCCTTTATGTGAACTATTCCTACATCATGCAAAGAAACCTGGAGAAAAGGGTATGCTATTAATGCCTGATTATGTTTTATTCGGTACTGTTAATTATTGTAATTAAAGAATTATCATGATAATACACTGTTAGAATACTTGTTAGAAATATACTTGTTATAATATGAAATAGAGTTTGAAACATATTTCAGATTTTCACTGCAAATGGTGCCATGTGTCAAAGATGTCAAGTTTTGTTAACCTGTCATGAATGCTGATGTTACAGCCAGCATCCTGAATCCAGCTGAAGGTCCTCCGAAGCTAGGAAATGTACAACTATTACCTCCTGCGGTAAACACATGTACCCCCACTCCTCTTCCTGTGGTGGTCCCCACTCTTGTACCCACCCCAGAGCCTTGGTCTCAGCTGTCTCCAGGGTTGATCTCTCACCCTGGGGTGGCCAGACCAGTGGCAGAGAACAGGGAGACGCTGGATAAAGATGGAGGATGAGGCCGACCTCTTGACCTACATACAGGAGGCTCTACAGACAGTGAAGGACAAATGCAGTGGGCAACTCAAGGTTAGTGTGTGAACAACTCAGTATTCACAGGAATATGCTGTAATCAATGTCAGTGTAAAACGAAATATTGAACCTCATGTACAGTGGTGTAGGAGTCAGTTAGCCAACCGATTTGAAGAAGAAATAGTGAGGAATACTGTGGGGTATTGTTTCACACATCTGACAGTTTTAGACCGTTTAAGTCCAGAACGTACTTGAGAACAGCTGGATTTAAGCCCTGAAGACTAGCCATTGTGTCGATTCTTTTGATTCTTTCACTGTGTGAAGCTCTATTGATTCTGAGTTTTCTTTTCTTCATATTAAAGCAATCTAAAGTTTTCCTTCATTATTAAAAAATCCCACCCCAGTATCATGCCTGAGAATCATTTGAGCCTTATTATAATATCATGGTTCAGTACTTGAAGTGTATTGTAAGCCACAACTGCACCAGGCCTACAGTATATAGGTTAAAATAGTCATTTCCTGTCAACTTTCCACTATTGTTTCGCTATTTGTTGAAGCATGCTCAAATAACACCATAATTACTGCAGGAATCGTTGTGCTGTTCTATTGTATTTCTCAGCTCCCTTGGAAAGTATGCAACCCAGGCTGCCAGTGAGGTGCTCAACCCATACTACAGGGTACATGTGTACTCCTGGATGAAGGACACACCTCCAGTGTGGGGAAGGACCATAGCCCCACAAACTCATCACTTCTCCGTACAGAGTTATGTCCCTTGGTCTTGCCAGAACACTCTGATCATCGGTTCAAATCCTGGTTCACCCTTATAATGTTCCTAGCGTTGTCCGCACCACAATCTTCCTGGTGGGTTTCACCAAAGTTGTGATATCTGAGACTCTCCTGGGCCTTTCCCAATAAGCAAGCTGCCAAGCTGATGTGATATACTGGAATAGTGTTGAAAACAGGATTAAACCCACCTTTCTCTCTCTCTTGTAAGTCTTGATTAGAGATGCTGTGGCTTTGAATGGGTTCAGGGTATTGGAATGTAGATTCATAACTCTCTGGACCATGATGTGGAAAGTGTAATATGTTCTATCTGAACTTGACGGCAAAGGTACATTGATAATTCTCTTGATGTTGACGTGGAAGATACATTTCTTCGCCCCTAGACCTTGACATACTTTCCGAAACCTCTCTTAATGAAGCTATTTCCTTTTACAAGATGTCAGGTTTGAAAATAAATATTGATAAAACAAAAGTAGTATGGCTAGGATCAATGGCAGGTAGTAAAATAGTCCTATCCCAGGACTATAACATGGATTGGCATAATGAGAATTTCAAAGTATTGGGAATCAAATTAAATGCTCATTTAGAAAACGTATGGGTAATTAATACAAAGCAGAGACTCGAAAATATAAAAAGAATTCTACTGAATTGGAAAAGACGCAATTTAAAGTTGATAGGGAAAATAACCGTCGTTAAAAGTTTAGCTTTATACACGATTGTCCACATCTTCTCTTCTCTCCCTAATCCCCCAAAAACATTTATTACTGATTTGAACAGATTATTCTTCAAATTTATATGGAATGATAAAATTGATGAAATAAAACGAATTAATTTAGTACGAAGGTACGAAGAAGGTGGTCTAAGAATGGTCCACGTGAAAACCTTTATCGACTCTTTAAAAGTTTCATGTTTGAAGAGATATATTTCAAAACCTAAGAACTATGCTCTCGCCGGTTTCACTCTACAAAACCTTCTTTTTTTAGGAGCCAACATCACAAAACATTATAATATTAAAAATCCATTTTGGAAAGATTCTCTTGATGCCTGGCATAGATATGTTAAAAGATCGGTATGTAACAATAACGACATTAATGAAATACTCATGCAGCCACTATGGTTAAATCACCAGTGTAACCAGCCAAGTTTGATCATTCATAACTGGATTAAATGTGGAATAGTTTATATTAAAGATATTTGTAACGACCACACATTTCTAACATTTGCAGAACTTAAGGCAAAATTTGGTATTAAAGGTACTGTACTTGACTTTAATCGTGTTCTCCTTAGTATACCCAAACAGAGGAAAGAAGTTAAATGAACAAACAACAATTTTAATATACCGTCGTTATCTATGTGCTCTCCTTCGAATGATTTGATTCAACCTAGTAAAGGTTCAAGGATATTCTATGATAATTTTATATCTGACTATAACATTCCGAAGGTGTGTCTCAAATGGACGGGGAACTAAATGAGTTGATAAATTGGAAAACCATATTTTCACAAAAAAATATAGACAATGCACTAAAGACACGAAACTCTTAGATTTTCAATATAAGTTTTTGCATAGAGTCATTTACACTAAACGAGATTTACTAAAAATGAAATTGATAGATAATGACCTGTGTACATTATGTGGTTCAGTAAGTGAGGATATTTACCATGTTTACCTTGATTGTCCCACCATTAAAATGTTCTGGTCAGAAATTAACAATTTTATAACTCAAGTCCTTGGTAAAACGTATGAAATGTCAAATCATGATATTCTATTTTGTTGCAGTAGTAACCACTTACTCACATGATACTATTGGCAAAGCGCCACATTTTCATAATGAATATAAAAGGACCCAAACGTAGCTTCTCCATCTACAGACCATTATTAAAAGATGTCTACGAGATAGAGAAATTTATTGAGAAGCAAAACGATAATATGAAACATTTTTACAGAAAATGGAATGACCTAGATGCAGTCCTGTAATTTATTTTTTAGTCTTTTAACTCTCGGTAACATTAGCTAGCATCTCAATTGTTAATCTATATTCCCAGTACCATATGTTATACATTGTCTGCTTTCTATTATGCAACCTGTACCATTCTACTCTACCCACATATCTTGTTCAAATGTTACCAAGTAAAGTGAATAAAAATACTTTACAAAAAAAACTCTCAGGACCTTCATGTGGGATGTACCTTGGTAACTCTCTGGACCCTCTTGTGGGATGTACCCTGGTAACTCTCTGGACCTTCATGTGGGATGTTCCTTGGTAACTCTCTGGACCTTCATGTGGGATGTACCTTGGTAACTCTCTGGACCCTCATGTGGGATGTTCCTTGGTAACTCTCTGGACCTTCATGTGGGATGTTCCTTGGTAACTCTCTGGACCTTGACGTGGGATGTACCTTGGTAACTCTCTGGACCTTGACATGGGATGTACCTTGGTAACTCTCTGGACCTTGACATGGGATGTACCTTGGTAACTCTCTGGACCTTGACATGGGATGTACCTTGGTAACTCTCTGGACCTTGACATGGGATGTACCTTGGTAACTCTCTGGACCTTGACATGGGATGTACCTTGGTAACTCTCAGGACCTTGACATGGGATGTACCTTGGTAACTCTCAGGACCTTGACATGGGATGTACTTTGGTAACTCTCTGGACCTTGACATGGGATGTACCTTGGTAACTCTCTGGACCTTGACATGGGATGTACCTTGGTAACTCTCAGGACCTTGACATGGGATGTACCTTGGTAACTCTCAGGACCTTGACATGGGATGTACCTTGGTAACTCTCTGGACCTTGACATGGGATGTACCTTGGTAACTCTCTGGACCTTCATGTGGGATGTACCTTGGTAACTCTCAGGACCTTGACATGGGATGTACCTTGGTAACTCTCAGGACCTTGACGTGGGATGTACCTTGGTAACTCTCTGGACCTTGACATGGGATGTACCTTGGTAACTCTCAGGATCTTGAAGTTGAAGGTATTGTACACTGAGCAGTTTTGAATCTTCTACAGGGTTGGCACATGGAAAGGTAAGTATAATAACAATGGCATTCCACCGGTTTTAAGGCTTCCTGTCCCGCTACTGTAAGTTGGCTTGTTCCATATAACATGTAATCTGAATTGTTGTCACATACCATATATATAGTTGACACAAATACACATGATAGATACAGGACAACATATACATATATATCTGTGTTACTAGTGAAGGCATTGGATTTGAGACAGTTTATGTTAGTTATACAGGTAAGGGAGGTAACTCTAAAGCTGTAAGCTTGAGTTCGGTCAGTAAAGCGGAGGAAGACGCTCATGTTTTTGTGGTTTTGGGGAGCATGCGACCAAGCAAGAAATGGTTTTCCCAGGAAAAACAAAGTTAAGATAGAAATGCATAGCAACAAAAGGTAGTAGAGTGTGGGTTCAAAAAACAAATGTGTATAGCCATATAGACCTTTGTATCTTGAATGCAGACTTTGAAGCATGAGCGAAAACTGGACACTGAGGAACACGAGGGAGGCCATAATGAATCTCTTGAAACAAGGTCAGAGTGTAATAATGATAGTGAAGATAGAATAACAGAACTAAAGAAAGGAAAGGCCATAGTGAAAACTAGATTCGCAAAACTAAACAATAAACTTCTATTGTTGTTAGAAGAGGATGTAACATGGCCAGTGACAGTTGAAAACCACACAGCTAACATTAGAGATGTGATAGACGAGTTGAGTGAAACACAAAACCTTGCTGTAGAGATAATGTTCACTCTTATTCAAGAATTCAAGACAGATATTGCAAGTAAGAAAAAGATAAACAAAGAGATTGAAACAAACTTTGTGGAAACAGAAGAAGTAGCTCAGAATTACTTGAGGGAAACTAGATCTAGACCAACGAAAATACTACATGAGCAGAAATATTCAGAAACATTATCCAAGCCAGAAGAACATTTGAATTTTTCTAGAGTTGATGAAAATGCTGGAGAACGGTTTCATGAATCCTATGACTTGGATAAAGAGAGTAAATGTGATGATCATCATGACTATGGCACACAGGATCACGATATTGAGAGACTCAAGAGACTCAGACAGTATGGTGAAGGACATAATGCTCAAGGTGAGCAACTATTGTTAGATAATCATCCTACTATTTCTTTAGGTAGTAACATGTGGAAACAGTTGAGAAGGGTCACCATTCCTACCTTTAGTGGAGATAAGAGACAGTACAGTATCTGGAAGGCTGCATTCCAAGCATGCATTGATGAAGCCCCAGCGACAGCAGAATATAAATTCCTTCAGCTCAGGCAGTATCTCTCTGGAGAAGCCCTAGCAGTGGAACAAAACCTAGGACATTCAGCCGCAGCATATGCAGCAGCGAAGGATAGACTGGACAGAAAGTATGGTGGAAGAAAAAGACAAATAGCAGTCTTCCTGGAAGAGTTGGAAAATGTTCAGCCCGTAAGGCATGGATATGCTGAAGATTTGGAGAAGTTTACAGATCTTCTTCACGTTGAGGTTATGAACTTGAAGGATACAGGAAGACAACATGAGTTGAATGATGGTTCTCTCTACATCAAACTACAGACAAAATTGACAGAAGACCTATTGGGTCAGTACAACAGATGGATTTATGAAAACAGAAGAATCGAATCTGTAGAAACTCTCAGAGATACATTATACAAGAAGCTGAATTCAAAATAATGGCATCAGAGACAATAAAAGGGCTGAACATTACATACAAGAATAGAAGCGGTACTAGAGCAAAGAAGACATCATCGTCACAAGGAACTTTCTTCACCCAACGAGAAGATGACAACTGGAAACCAAGGACTTGTATGGTGTGCTCCGGCAGTCATGGTGTGTGGGCATGTAATAATTTTTCGAAGAAAAGTGTGGAACAGAGATGGAACTTGGCAAAGGAATACAACTTGTGTTATCGCTGCCTTGGAAGTAATCATAGAGCTCATATCAGTGTGCGAACAAGGATATGTGGTGTAAATGGTTGCAGCAAGACTCATAATAGACTGTTTGTAGTGTTACATCAGGATAGGGTAGACGTCAGCTCTACAAGTGGGACGGAAGGTAAGTCAAGTGAGCCTGCATCCATGGAGGGGGAGAGATTACACACAACCAGTCAACATAGCTCCAGATTCAAAGCAATGAGTGAGTGAGTGAGTTTTTGTTTTACGCCGCTTTTAGAAATATTCCAGAAATATCACGGCGACGGGACACCGGAAATGGGCTTCACACAATGTACCCATATGGGGAATTGAACCCGGGCCTTCGGTTTGATGAGCGACGCTTTAACCTCTAGACTACCCCACCGCCCCTCATAGCATGAGGACAGTAGCAGTCATACTAAAGAATGGGCACCGACAGATCACAGTGAATGCCTTGCTGGACGATGCAGGCACCAAGTCTTAATCAACAGTGACGTAGCAGCAGAACTTGGACTTCAAGGCGAAAAGTAGAAGGTAACAGTAAATGTGCTGAATGGTCAAAATGAGACTTTTGAGAATAGTCCAGTCAGATTAGTGCTGTGAATTGTAGGTGGATCAGTCAAGAAAACTATTGATGTCTACACTTCGGATGGAGTGGCAGGAGATGTGGAGGTTGTCGATTGGAATAAGTTTGCTGAAACATGGCCACACATCAAACACGTTTTCTTGAGTAGCGAAGAGGCCAGTTGTAGATATCCTGATTTGACTGACTGAGTTTAGTTTTACCCCGCTTTTAGCAATATTCCAGCAATATCATGGCGGGGGACACCAGAAATGGGCTTAACACATTGTGCCCATGTGGGGAATCGAACCCGGGCCTTCGGCATGACGAGCCAACGCTTTAACCACTAGGCTACCCAACCGCCCCTATACTGATTGGATGTGATTTGACAGAGCTGCACTGTTCCTACAGAGACACATGTGGATCTGATCCAGGAGACCCAATAGCCAGACTCACTCCACCGGGATGGACATGCATTGGACAGATCAGTGACAGGAACAGAGAGTACACAAACTTCAGTCACTTGACATATGTATGTGTTGAAAGACAAAATAATGTTCAAGAATTGAACATATTGCTGAAGAAATTCTTTGAGATTGAAGAACTGAGGGACACAGGAGAAAACCCAGTTATCCACCCTGATGATCAGTCAGCCTTGAAATAGCCAGAGAAAGAATGACAAAAACAGATAATGGATATCAGATTGGAATACCATGGAAGAAAAACAGACCTTCACTTCCACACAGCTACGGTATGGCAGCCAAGAGATTGAAAAGAACCTAACAAAAGATAGCATCATTGCAGAAGCATACAAGAGTACAATCTCTATCTACCTAGGGAAAGGATACATCAGAAAAGTACCAAATGATGGGATAGGGGCCAGACGAAAAATGGTACTTACCTCACTTCCCAGTTGTACGTATGGACAGAGCAATCACGAAAACTAGAATTGACTTTGACGCTTCTGCCAAGAGTGAAAAACTTTCGCTAAATTGTGTCATCGTTCAAGGGCCGAAGTTGCAACGAGAACTTTTTGACATGTTGCTACGATTTCGACGACATCAAGTTGCAGTGATCAGCGATGTAGCCGAAATGTACCTTAGAATAGATTAAAGCCACAGGACAGACCTTTCCATAGATTTTTGTGGCGAAACCTGGATCAAACCAGACCCCCAGACAAGTACGAGTTCAATAGTTTGGTGTTAACTCATCTCCATTCCTTGCACAGTTTGTTACTCAAGAGCATGCAGAGAACAACTAAAGTGACTTCCCATTAGGAACAGTCTTGAAATCTACCTGCATGGACGATTGCATGGATAGCATTACAGATGACCAAACAGCGATAGAACTACATCGTCAACTGTCAGAACTGTGGACAAGTGCACTATGCAAGTGGTTGTCTGACTCCGTAAAGCTACTAGAAGAAATCCCAGAGACAGACAGAGTAAATGAAATTGACCATGTTGAAGGTCACCTACCCTCAGTGAAAACATTAGGGGTGATGTCATCCCATGAAGATATGGTCTCATTTAAAGTATTAAAGCCAGACAGGACAGAATGGACTAAGCGCAGTTTCCTTAGTACAGTGGCCAAACCGTTGCATCCATTAGGGTTTTGGGGACCAAAAATCATTCTTCAAGGCGTGGCAAGCAGGTCTAGACTGGGATGAAGGACAGTGAACTGAGAGACAGAGTACTACTGTGGTTGAGTGAACTCTGTGACTTGACAGCAGTTTGAGTTCCCAGGTGCCTTGTAAGTGAACACAGTGAGAACAGATAGAGTTTCATAATTTACTGATGCTTCAGAGTCAGCATATGTGAAGATGACATTGTCAGACGGACAGGTTACGATAAGGTTGGTAGCAGCCAAAACCAGAGTAGCCCCAATAAATGCAATGAGCATTGCCCGCTTGGAACTGGTAGCAGCGATCATCAGGCTGCGATTGGCATTGTCAGTAAGCAAGGTACTAGAAATTTCCAAGGCTCAGCTGACATTCGGGACTGATGGTACAAACGTACCATGGATACGGGGCAGGAGCAAGATGTGTAAGCCATTCGTCGCAAATCGGATTGCTGAGACACAGAGATCTACAGAGGTATTACAGTGGACACATGTGCCATCAACCGAAAACCCAGCAGACATGTTATGAAGAGACATGAATGCTACTGGGCTAAAATGCTTGGCAAATGCTTTTAGGCTTCAATATCAATATGATGAATTTGACAAAAGATAAAAGCACATATATGATAGATGTACGAATCTATCTAGTTTGATATGAAAGCTCAGATGAAAAAATGCACTTCAGGGGTGAGTGAGTGAGTGAGTTTGGTTTTACGCCGCTTTTAGCAATATTCCAGCAATATCACGGCGGGGTACACCAGAAATGGGCTTTACACTTTGTACCAATGTGGGGAATCGAACCCGGGTCTTCGGCGTGACATGCCAACGCTTAAACCACTAGGCTACCCCACCGCACGCACTTCAGGGGCGACTTCACAGGAGGACATTTTGACGTTTTAACAACATTCGTAAATATTCTAAGTACAAACTGTAGTTTTGAAATGGACTATACTTATTCATATAGCCTCAACTAATTAAATTACATAAATGATTGTGACAAGTTTTTTTTTTTTAACATCTATATGTGAAAAAGATGGAACTCTTGTAGTAGTTATATTAAAAATAATTACATAAATAAGTCTTAATTCAAATCGAATAGATAATCTTGTTCACCCACAGAAGTTTCGCTTTGTGAATGAACGTTGATTGTAGCGGCAACATGCGACTTGATATCTCTGCAGAACAATTAATTTCAAATTTATACCAGTATTTCACACTGGAGAAACAAACGATGAAACCTCTATTTAGCTATGAGACAGGTTTACTATAGAATGTGTAAAGCCCTTAATTTGACATATAGTCAGGTTTACAAAGTTGTAAACAAATCAGTTACCTCAGGGATCGTGTCAAAATCAAAACCAGGTAGGAAACACAAACTGGATAGCTTTGATAAGGGTGTCATACGCCGCGCAATTTTTATAAACTGTATGAACATAAAATCCCACCGACATGTGCTAAAATACAAGATGAAATCAAGGACAATAAATGTCTCGAAAACAACACTTATTGTAGCTCTGGTAGAAATGGGGTTCAGGTACACCCAAAAGGGGAGATGACAGCTATGTTTAGAGAAAAGTACTCAATCCTGTCCATGCGATCAGCTTATCTCAGAACAGTTGAAGAATACCGCAATTTGGGGTTTCAAATGATATACCTTGATGAAACCTGGTGTAATAAAAATCACTCAACCGATCGGATGTGGCTTCTTACAGATTGTTCTAAGGCACCAGTGTTACCAGGTAGACGCCTGATCATCTTGCATGCTGGTACTCGTAGCAAGGGACTGATTGGCGGGTTGTGACTTTGTTTTTGAGGCCAAGAAATCTGATGGTGATTACCATAGCGAAATGAATGGGCAGGTATTTTGGGATTGGTTCGAACATCAGCATTTACCGCAGCTGGACGAACCAAGCGTTATCATTTTGGATAACGCCAGTTACCATAACCTGTGTGTCCCTGGTACCATCACACCCACCATGCGCAATCTCAAGGCTCAGTTGCAGGATTTTCTCACTTCCTGTAACGTGCCTTACAGGCAATCAGTAACAAAGCCTCAGCTCATGAAAAATAATCTGGCAGCACAAAAATGCCAATCCAGTACACCATTGACGAACTAGCTGCAAAACAAGGCCACATAGTTCTGCGTACACCGGTACGGCACTGTGAGCTCAAATCCCATTGAACTGATCTGGGGTAACTAAGAATTTTGTTGCTTGCATTGATACCACTTTCAAGCTTTCAGACGATAGAGAGCTTGTTTATTCTTCTTTTGCGAGAATTTCCCCAGAAGTGTGGCAAAAGGCCGAAGACCGTGTTCTCAAAATCGAGGACGAATACCGTCTGCGGGACGGCGTTAACGTCAGCCGAGTTGCACCTGTTGTAATTCCGCTATATGAGTTCTCGACCAGCAGTGATACTGATACTTGATATTTTAAGACGGTCCCTGACATGTACTGCCCGTGCGTTACATAACGCTGTCACCCTGTCTGCCTGACAGGTGGGTCACAGTATAGTTTGTTTCTTAGAAGTGTTTCTACCATGGAAGTTCGTCTAAGTTTTTCGATATTTTACGAGTAATCATTATGATTAGGGAATGGTACAACGTGATTACTCATATGCCATATTAGGTCGAGGTGGTATGAATGATTATATATGAGTTTTGAATCTGAAATATCAACCATTATCAAATAATTGTCAAAAATCATTTTCCAAGCATTTCTGGCCTTACTTTAGTGAATAGTGGCTGTTGGTGGGACGGTCCAACATTTCTTAAAAAGGAATAAGAGAATTGGCCGGAGAAAATATTTCCTGCGAAAGTTGAAAGTGCATCAACAGAAATGAAGATACAATTCAGAACACTATTAGTGTCAAACACAGTGACCATTGATAGACAATCATGGAGATTAAAACCAAATAGATTTTCCACATGGAAGAGATTGATCAGAACCTCTGCCTGGGTTCACAGATTTATAAGAAACTGTCAGTTACCAAAGTCAGAAAGAAAGTTGGGTGAATTGACTATAGAAGAAATAGAAGATTCAGAAATCAGCCAGATAATACAGACACAGAAAGAATGTTTCTCAGAGGAATATGCATCTCTCAGTAGAGGGAGACAACTCCTCAGAAATAGCAAGCTACACAGATTTAGACCACTTCTTGATGAAGATGGTATGATGCAAATGGATTGCAGACTCAAGTGTGCTGAATTCATTGCTCCAGAGACTTGGTCTTCAATCATTATTCCACGAAGAAGCTGGATCACCAAGTTGATAGTAAGAGATTATCACGAGAAGGGTCAGCAGGGGCCATTAAACAACTCTCGCAAGTTTATCGACAAGGTTCTGGATTGTGTCTGCAGGCGAGGCAATACGAGAATGGGCATGAGTGTTTGTCGACAACGTTCTGGAAGAATGTGTCTGCAGGCGAGGCAATACAGACAATTGGAATACGAGAATGGGAAAATGAGTGTTCAGAGCGTAAGGGACAGACAGGCGAGGCAATACGAGAATGGGAAAATGAGTGTTCAGAGTGTAAGGGACAGACAGGCGAGGCAATACGAGAATGGGAAAATGAGTGTTCAGAGTGTAAGGGACAGACAGGCGAGGCAATACGAGAATGGGAAAATGAGTGTTCAGAGTGTAAGGGACAGACAGGCGAGGCAATACGAGAATGGGAAAATGAGTGTTCAGAGTGTAAGGGACAGAAAACCAAACCAGCCAAGCAAGTTATGGCATCCTTTCCCAAGTCTAGGTACAGTACCTCACTCAGAGCATTCACCAGATGTGATTACGCAGGGACATTAACGGTGCAAGGTTGAAGAAAGCGGCGCATGAAAAGAATGACGAGTCGCTGCTGCGTGCCAAAGGAGATGCTGTCCGACAATGGGACCAATTTCGTCGGTGCAGTTAATGAACGGAAGTAATTAGTGACTGAGCTAGATCAAGGAAGACTGTTAAAAAAGTGCCAATGATCAAGGAACAAAGTGGAAGTTCAATCTGCCCAGTGGACCTCATTTTGGTGGTGTGTTTGAAAGTAGGATCAAGTCAGCGAAGAGGACTATTTATGCTATTCTGAACAATTAAGATGTGTCGGATGAGGAACTGATGACGGCCTTCGCAGGAGCAGAGGCGTTAATTAACTCGAGACCATTGACATGACAGTGCTGACCCTAGAGATGACATACCACAAACACCAAATCATTGTTTACATGGGCAGGTATGTACATAATCTCATGAAACGTGTGGAGACGGTGTCAGAATGAATGGCTACCTAGACTGAATTCAACCAAAAAGACTTAGTGGTACCAAGAAGAGAAGGACTTTCAAGTTGGAGACGTCGTCCTGGTTGTCTCCCCTGACAGAATAGGCGGCGGTGGGTAGAGGGTAGACATTCCGGGTGCAGATGGACATGTGAGTGGTGGAAGTACGATGGGTGGAGTCGTCACGCCAGTGAAGCTGTGTCCCCAGCAAAGTAAGTAACTGACTTTTTCGATTACAGACATGCAGAAGTAAATTATAGACTTGTGTTAAGACCCATTAGATAGAGTAATACAGTCAGCCCTAGGTATTCTAGTCATAGTATTCAGTCATAGATAGCGATGCATATGAAACTAAACTCAGTTCCAAGTCAAGAATTACAGCTATTGGGCTTTTTAAAAAGGAAAGCAAGCTATTTTGTGTTTTTATGCTTCAGACTTTGTTAGCTTTGATAAATAGTTTAACGGTTATAATTAATTGTTATTAGTTTCAATCACAAAGTAATTTGGTAATTCATTTCATCAATTATAGAGCATTGTTTTCGATTAATGTAATTTTGATATGAGCAGAATAGCATATCAATAAAACGGAGGAAGACACACCTGGGGAATACAGAGTGGTTCAGACGCTTCCGTCAGTTTAACGGCTGCCCAAGGGAGGTAACTCTATTGCTGTAAGCTTGAGTTCCGTCAGTAAAACGGAGGAAGACACACTTGGTTTTGTGGTTCTTGGGAGCATGCGACCAAGCAAGAAAAGGTATTCCCAGGAAAAACAAGTTAAAATAGAAATGCATAGCAACACGCATGCACTGAGGACAGATGTGTCCAACATGCTTGTTCCAGTCTCAACTTCAGTATGTACACTGGGTCGGTAATGTATGTTTTAACACGTTTAATGTGATGTATATTTAATAAACTTTCAAGACATCCAATTTCCAAGAAACGTGCATGGATTTATAGAGTGTTGTATTGCGTCATTGATGATTCAATCACATAGTGAATGAGTTTAGTTTTCCGCCGCTTTTAGCAAATAGTCCAGCAATATCACGGCGGGGAGAAATGGGGCTTCACATATTGGACCCGTTTGGGGAATAGAACCCGGGTTTTCGACGTGACGAGCGATAGCTTGGTTCCTGCCATTGTGATGTCGGTATGTTGTATATCCGTACACTTGCATATCTCTAATTGGGGTGCACTTCCATCAGTGTGTGTGTGTGTGCGTGCGTGCGTGCGTGCGTGCGTGCGTGCGTGCGTGCATGTGTGTGTGTGTGCGCGCGCGCGCGCGCGTGTGTGTGTAGTGGGAGCGAGTTGTAGGTGGGGAAGTCCGTGTGGAGGTCACCTCCGCGGGGTTCCCCACTACTATACTATTCCAACAGACAGAAAAGTAGTCCACCACGATTTTTTAGTACGCCCTGGGAGCCGAATTGGACCGAAAGGGCACGATGAGGGCCAGTGGTCACGTTCCTGCATTGCAATACATCGCTTTCTGTTGCTGTAGGCTACATGGTGTATTTTTCTGCATACATATAATGGAGTACGAAAAGTAGTCAACACACAGAAAAGTAGTCCACCACGATTTTTTAGTAGGCGCAGGGAGTTGAATTGGACCGTTAGAATTTATTTTCCGTAACCCATGCTTGTTTTAAGGGGACGACTAATTGGAAGGGGAGGCTCGCTGACTTGATTGACACAATCGTTTCCCAATTGCCCAGATTGTTGCTCATGCTGTTGATCACTGGATTGCCTGGTCTAGACTCGATTATTTACAGACCACTGATATATAGCTGGAATATTGCTGAGTGTTGCGTAAAACTAAACGCACTCACTCATTCGGGAGTGAATATGTTTTGGGGCAGGTCGCTGATATATTTTGTGGATAGAGAGGTGTGTTTCATGACCAAGGTATACCCTCCATCCGGGAATACTGATCTTGGTGTTGTAGAAGCTCATAAGATATCAACGAGTTAGACAGTTCTTAGATTGACAAATTCATTGCAACCTGTATCACACATACATTTGGATATCTTCTTCCATCACCAGTCTGTTCTGTGGGTTGCGTTGTGGTGTGTGTATGATAGTAAGGAAACATACCAAAGTTTTCACAATAAAACAAACACATAGCTTGCCACGTGGTTGCCATCCCAGGTAATGAGTGTTGTGTGTGTGTGGCAAGTAACAAGTTTATATGTGTATCTCAGGTAACAAGTGTTGTGTGTGTGGCAAGTAACATGTTTATATGTGTATCTCAGGTAACAAGTGTTGTGTGTGTATGGCAATTATTATGTTTATATGTGTATCTCGGGTAACGAGTGTTGGGTGTGTGTGGCAAGTAACATGTTTATATGTGTATCTCAGGTAAGAAGTGTTGTGTGTGTGGCAAGTAACATGTTTATATGTGTATCTCAGGTAACAAGTGTTGTGTGTGTGGCAAGTAACATGTTTATATGTGTATCTCAGGTAACAAGTGTTGTGTGTGTATGGCAAGTAACATGTTTATATGTGTATCTCGGGTATCTAGTGTTGTGTGTGTGTGGCAAGTAACATGTTTATATGAGTATCTCAGGTAACAAGTGTTGTGTGTGTGTGGCAAGTAACATGTTTATATGAGTATCTCAGGTAACAAGTGTTGTGTGTGTGGCAAGTAACATGTTTATATGAGTATCTCAGGTAACAAGTGTTGTGTGTGTGGCAAGTAACATGTTTATATGAGTATCTCATGTTTATATGGTATCTCAGGTAACAAGTGTTGTGTGTGTGTGGCAAGTAACATGTTTATATGAGTATCTCAGGTAACAAGTGTTGTGTGTGTGTGGCAAGTAACATGTTTATATGAGTATCTCAGGTAACAAGTGTTGTGTGTGTGTGGCAAGTAACATGTTTATATGAGTGTATCTCAGGTAACAGAGTGTTGTTGTGTGTGTGGCAAGTAACATGTTTATATGAGTATCTCAGGTAACGAGTGTTGTGTGTGTGTGTGGCAAGTAACATGTTTATATGTGTATCTCAGGTAACGAGTGTTATTGTTGTGTGTGTGTGGCAAGTAACATGTTTATATGAGTATCTCAGGTAACAAGTGTTGTGTGTGTGGCAAGTAACATGTTTATATGTGTATCTCAGGTAACAAGTGTGTGTGTGTGTGAAGTAACATGTTTATATGTGTGTAACAAGTAACATGTAACATGTATATATGAGTATCTCAGGTAACGAAGTGTTGTGTGTGTGGCAAGTAACATGTTTATATGAGTATCTCGGGTAACAAGTGTTGTGTGTGTGGCAAGTGGTATCTCAAGTAACAATGTTTAGTATGTTTATATGGTATCTCAGGTAACAAGTGTTGTGTGTGTGGCAAGTAACATGTTTATATGAGTATCTCAGGTAACAAGTGTTGTGTGTGTGTGGCAAGTAACATGTTTATATGAGTATCTCAGGTAACAAGTGTTGAGTATCTCAAATTGTGTGTGTGGCAAGTAACATGTTTATATGAGTATCTCAGGTAACAAGTGTTGTGTGTGTGGCAAGTAACATGTTTATATGAGTATCTCAGGTAACAAGTGTTGTGTGTGTGGCAAGTAACATGTTTATATGTGTATCTCAGGTAACAAGTGTTGTGTGTGTGTGTAACATGTTTATATGTGTAAGTAACATGTTTATATGTGTATCTCAGGTAACAAGTGTTGTGTGTGTGTGGCAAGTAACATGTTTATATGTGTATCTCAGGTAACAAGTGTTGTGTGTGTGTGGCAAGTAACATGTTTATATGTGTATCTCAGGTAACAAGTGTTGTGTGTGTGTGTGGCAAGTAACATGTTTATATGTGTATCTCAGGTAACAAGTGTTGTGTGTGTGTGGCAAGTAACATGTTTATATGTGTATCTCAGGTAACAAGTGTTGTGTGTGTGTGGCAAGTAACATGTTTATATGAGTATCTCAGGTAACAAGTGTTTGTGTGTGTGGCAAGTAACATGTTTATATGAGTATCTCAGGTAACGAGTGTTGTGTGTGTGGCAAGTAACATGTTTATATGTGTATCTCAGGTAACAAGTGTTGTGTGTGTGTGCCAAGTAACATGTTTATATGAGTATCTCAGGTAACAAGTGTTGTGTGTGTGTGTGGCAAGTAACATGTTTATATGAGTATCTCGGGTAACAAGTGTTGTGTGTGTGTGGCAAGTAACATGTTTATATGTGTATCTCAGGTAACAAGTGTTGTGTGTGTGTGGCAAGTAACATGTTTATATGAGTATCTCAGGTAACAAGTGTTGTGTGTGTGTGGCAAGTAACATGTTTATATGAGTATCTCAGGTAACAAGTGTTGTGTGTGTGTGGCAAGTAACATGTTTATATGAGTATCTCAGGTAACAAGTGTTGTGTGTGTGTGGCAAGTAACATGTTTATATGAGTATCTCGGGTAACAAGTGTTGTGTGTGTGTGGCAAGTAACATGTTTATATGAGTATCTCAGGTAACGAGTGTTGTGTGTGTGTGGCAAGTAACATGTTTATATGTGTATCTCAGGTAACGAAGTGTTGTGTGTGTGGCAAGTAACATGTTTATATGTGTATCTCAGGTAACAAGTGTTGTGTGTGTGTGGCAAGTAACATGTTTATATGTGTATCTCAGGTAACAAGTGTTGTGTGTGTGTGGCAAGTAACATGTTTATATGAGTATCTCAGGTAACAAGTGTTGTGTGTGTGTGGCAAGTAACATGTTTATATGAGTATCTCAGGTAACAAGTGTTGTTATTATTGTGGCAAGTAACATGTTTATATATGTATCTCAGGTAACAAGTGTTGTGTGTGTGTGGCAAGTAACATGTTTATATGTGTATCTCAGGTAACGAGTGTTGTGTGTGTGGCAAAGTAACATGTTTATATGAGTATCTCAGGTAACAGAGTGTTGTGTGTGTGGCAAGTAACATGTTTATATGTGTATCTCGAGGTAACAAGTGTTGTGTGTGTGTGGCAAGTAACATGTTTATATGTGTATCTCGGGTAACAAGTGTTGTGTGTGTGGCAAGTAACATGTTTATATGTGTATCTCAGGTAACAAGTGTTGTGTGTGTGTGCAAGTAACAAGTTTATATGAGTATCTCAGGTAACAAGTGTTGTGTGTGTGGCAAGTAACATGTTTATATGGTAAGTAACAAGTAACATGTTTATAATGTGTATCTCCGGTGACAAGTGTTGTTGTTATGTGTGTAGTATGTTTATATGAGTATCTCAGGTAACAAGTGTTGTGTGTGTGTGGCAAGTAACATGTGTATCTCAGGTAGTGTTGCATGTATCCCAGGTATCAAATCTAACATGGTAACAAGTGTTGTGTGTGTGGCAAAGTAACAAGTTTATATGTGTATCTCGGGTAACAAGTGTTGTGTGTGTGTGGCAAGTAACATGTTTATATGTGTATCTCAGGTAACAAGTGTTGTGTGTGTGTGGCAAGTAACATGTTTATATGAGTATCTCAGGTAACAAGTGTTGTGTGTGTGTGGCAAGTAACATGTTTATATGAGTATCTCAGGTAACAAGTGTTGTGTGTGTGTGGCAAGTAACATGTTTATATGAGTATCTCAGGTAACAAGTGTTGTGTGTGTGTGGCAAGTAACATGTTTATATGTGTATCTCAGGTAACAAGTGTGTGTGTGTGTGGCAAGTAACATAACATGTTTATATGTGTATCTCAGGTAACAAGTGTTGTGTGTGTGTGGCAAGTAACATGTTTATATGAGTATCTCAGGTAACAAGTGTTGTGTGTGTGTGGCAAGTAACATGTTTATATGAGTATCTCAGGTAACAAGTGTTGTGTGTGTGTGGCAAGTAACATGTTTATATGAGTATCTCAGGTAACGAGTGTTGTAACAAGTTTGTGTGGCAAGTAACATGTTTATATGAGTATCTCGGGTAACGAAGTGTTGTGTGTGTGTGGCAAGTAACATGTTTATATATGTGTATCTCAGGTAACGAGTGTTGTGTGTGTGTGGCAAGTAACATGTTTATATGAGTAGTATCCCAGGTAACTGAAGTGTTGTGTGTGTGTGGCAAGTAACATGTTTATATGTGTATCTCAGGTAACAAGTGTTGTATTGTGTGTGTGGCAAGTAACATGTTTATATGTGGTATCTCAGGTAACAAGTGTTGTGTGTGTGTGGCAAGTAACATGTTTATATGAGTATCTCAGGTAACAAGTGTTGTGTGTGTGTGGCAAGTAACATGTTTATATGTGTGTATCTCAGGTAACAAGTGTTGTGTGTGTGTGGCAAAAGTAACATGTTTATATGAGTATCTCGGGTAACAGAGTGTTGTGTGTGTGTGGCAAGTAACATGTTTATATGTGTATCTCAGGTAACAAGTGTTGTGTGTGTGGCAAGTAACATGTTTATATATGTGTATCTCATGGTAACGTAAAGTGTTGTGTGTGTGTGGCAAGTAACATGTTTATATGTGTATCTCAGGTAACAAGTGTTGTGTGTGTGTGGTGTATGTTTATATGTAGTACAGTGTGTGTTTATATGTGGCAAATGTATGTTTATATGGTATCTCAGGTAACAAGTGTTGTTGTGTGTGTGGCAAGTAACATGTTTATATGTGTATCTCAGGTAACAAGTGTTGTGTGTGTGGCAAGTAACATGTTTATATGAGTATCTCAGGTAACAAGTGTTGTGTGTGTGGCAAGTAACATGTTTATATGTGTATCTCAGGTAACAAGTGTTGTGTGTGTGTGGCAAGTAACATGTTTATATGTGTATCTCAGGTAACAAGTGTTGTGTGTGTGTGGCAAGTAACATGTTTATATGTGTATCTCAGGTGGCAAGAGTGTTGTGTGTGTGTGGCAAGTAACATGTTTATATGTGTATCTCAGGTAACAAGTGTTGTGTGTGTGTGGCAAGTAACATGTTTATATGTGTATCTCAGGTAACAGAAGTGTTGTGTGTGTGTGGCAAGTAACAATGTTTATATGAGTATCTCAGGTAACAAGTAACATGTTTGTGTGTGTGGCAGGTAACATGTTTTATATGTGTATCTCAGGTAACATGTTTATATGTGTATCTCAGGTAACAAGTGTTGTGTGTGCATGGCTTAAAGTAACATGTTTATATGTGTATCTCCCAGGTAACAAGTGTTGTTGTGGGTGTGTGGCAAGTAACAAGTTTATATGAGTATCTCAGGTAACAAGTGTTGTGTGTGTGTGGCAAGTAACATGTTTATATATAGTATCTCAGGTAACGAAGTGTTGTGTGTATCTCAGGTAAAATGTATGTTTATATATGTGTATCTCGGGTAACGAGTGTTGTGTGTGTGTGGCAAGTAACATGTTTATATGAGTATCTCAGGTAACAAGTGTTGTGTGTGTGGCAAGTAACATGTTTATATGTGTATCTCGGGTAACGAGTGTTGTGTGTGTGGCAAGTAACATGTTTATATGAGTATCTCAGGTAACGAAGTGTTGTGTGTGTGTGGCAGGTTTATATGTGTATCTCAGGTAACGACTGTTGTGTGTGTGTGTGGCAAGTAACATGTTTATATGTGTATCTCAGGTAACGAGTGTTGTGTGTGTGGCAAGTAACAGGGTTTATAAGTATCATGGTAACGAAGTGTTGTATGTGTGGCAAGTAACATGTTTATATGTGTATCTCAGGTAACAAGTGTTGTGTGTGTGGCAAGTAACATGTTTATATGAGTATCTCGGGTAACGTAAGAAGTGTTGTGTGTGTGGCAAGTAACATGTTTATATAG